>NW_020291021.1:0-428512 GCF_003184525.1 Aspergillus sclerotioniger CBS 115572
TTTCGCCTTCTGGCTGACTGATCGCATCCCTCCCTCAGCTCCAGTCCAACCAGAAAAGCGCCCCCCCTTTCGGTGCCATTCCCTTCTTCTCCCCGCCCGACCTCAGCTCACGCTCTTTGTTCTGCGTCGTGTCTGTTCTGTCCGCTGAATCTTATCCCATCTGTCTGGTTTCTTGGTCCTGTTCCCAAGTCCTTCCGACACCAACCAACCACCCCCCCCTTGCCCACCACAACCCACCGAGAGATCCTGGCCCTCTTCAACCTTTCGTCCTCTCCACCAGACACCCCATGTCGTCCTAGCAGTGTCGCCCGATCATTCGTGTGTCAGTAACACGGCTTCCCGTCAGGTAAGTTAAGAGACGACTTTTGCCATTCATTTCCCCCCCCCGCCCATCTCGATTTTCGTTGCTTTCCCTCTTCCCTCCTCCCCTTCGGTCCTTTCCCTTCCCTTCTCTTTCCCCCCTCAGCGTTCGACTCGTCCGAGGCTCTCTCTTTTCCTTTCCTTTTATCGCCCATCCAATCATTACCCGACATCTGCATTTTTCCTCTTTTTCTTTCTTCATCCTCATTTAACCTCCATTTATCGCCCCCCCCTCTTTCCCCTTCTTGACCCTTTCGACTCCGCTTTTCAACAATTTGTTCTTTTCTTTTTATATTTCTTGTCGCATTTTTTTTTTTTTTTTATTTTCCCTCTGTGATTTTTGGACTTCCTTTTTTTATTCTTTTCTCCTCTTGGAGTTTCTTCGAATTCCAGTATTTTCGGAGTCCAGTCCCGTTACACCTCGATAGACTTTCCCCTCTCCTATCTCCCCTCCGTCTCATCCTCATCGCCACTTCCCTGCGTGCTGCTTAACTTCCATCTTCATCTTTATCATCGCTATCTTCATTCTACTGCCCCGAAATCGTCTCACATGCGGTGTGGCGACTTTTAGACGCATCTCGATCGATCAGAAATTTCTTCACGACGCCCATACTTCATGTCAGTTTTTAACTGAGGCGTCCTAGGGCACAATGGCTGGCGCGGACGAAACCCTCGCGGCCGCTGCTGCCATTCTGAGAGGTCTCGCAAAAGAATCTCCTTCCGGCGCTCCTCCCTTCGACTTCCAATTTTCCCACCCACCTGCCAATGGCTACGACGCAAAACTCGCCAAACTACCTGGAGAATCGAGCTCGGCAAAGGCGGCTTTTGAACAAGAGTTGGAGGCTTTGGTCCGACGGGTCCGTCATCTGGAATTCCAAAATGTCAGTCACCACCAGTCAACCCCCAAATCCTCTCAGTCTTCTCTCACTCCCGGCGAGAAGGAGCCTGATTTCCTGTGGTCCTTTGGTCTCTCTCGTTTTTCGTCCCGTAACGGTTCTGACTCTTCTTGCCTCTCACAGCAGCAAAATACACACCACCCCGATGGATCCAGACAATCGGCCACTGAACCGGAAGACCACGAAATCGAGGAGGACATTGATGATGACGAGAGTGACGAAGATGAGGAGCTGAGCTCAAGGACACGTTTGGTACGCGAGGAGGACATCAGCTACCTACGGAACCATGTCCAAAAGCAAGCAGAAGAAATAAGTTACCAGAAGGACATCATAGCCCAAGTCCGGGATGAACTACAACAACAGGAGGAACAGACACGGCGGGCCTTGACCAAAGTCGAAAATGAAGATGTTGTCCTGCTGGAGCGGGAGCTACGCAAGCACCAGCAGGCCAACGAGGCGTTCCAGAAGGCGCTACGGGAAATCGGCGGCATCATCACTCAGGTAGCGAACGGTGACCTGTCCATGAAGGTGCAGATTCATCCGCTGGAGATGGACCCTGAAATTGCCACCTTCAAGCGTACGATAAACACCATGATGGACCAACTGCAAGTCTTCGGTAGCGAGGTGTCACGAGTCGCGCGAGAGGTCGGAACAGAAGGCATACTCGGTGGCCAGGCCCAGATCACCGGGGTACATGGTATTTGGAAGGAACTGACCGAGAACGTGAACATAATGGCCAAGAATCTCACTGATCAGGTCCGTGAGATCGCTGCGGTCACGACAGCGGTCGCCCACGGTGACTTGAGCCAGAAGATTGAAAGTCGCGCCCAGGGTGAAATCCTGGAACTTCAACAGACCATCAACACCATGGTGGACCAACTTCGGACTTTTGCAACCGAGGTCACCCGTGTCGCACGCGACGTCGGTACGGAGGGTGTCCTCGGTGGACAGGCTCAAATAGAAGGGGTACAAGGCATGTGGAACGAACTCACAGTGAACGTCAATGCAATGGCGAACAATTTGACCACGCAAGTGCGTGACATCGCCACCGTTACGAAGGCTGTCGCGAAGGGTGACTTGACACAAAAAGTTCAGGCAAACTGCAAGGGGGAGATCGCTGAGTTAAAGAATATCATCAATTCCATGGTGGACCAACTACGGCAATTCGCGCAAGAGGTTACTAAGATTGCCAAGGAGGTCGGTACCGACGGTGTCCTTGGTGGTCAAGCTACTGTGAATGATGTGGAGGGCACGTGGAAGGATCTGACCGAAAATGTCAACCGTATGGCCAACAACTTGACTACCCAGGTCAGGGAGATCGCGGACGTCACCACCGCCGTCGCCAAGGGTGATCTGACCAAGAAGGTAACGGCTAATGTGCAAGGTGAAATCCTGGATCTGAAGAGCACGATCAACGGCATGGTGGATCGTCTCAATACCTTTGCCTTTGAAGTCAGCAAGGTCGCTCGTGAAGTCGGCACGGATGGTACGCTGGGCGGTCAAGCCAAGGTCGATAATGTGGAAGGAAAGTGGAAGGATCTGACCGACAACGTGAACACCATGGCCCAGAATTTGACCTCTCAGGTGCGAAGTATATCGGACGTTACCCAGGCCATTGCCAAGGGTGACCTCAGCAAGAAGATCGAGGTGCACGCCCAAGGAGAGATCCTTACCCTGAAGGTCACCATCAACCACATGGTGGACCGACTAGCCAAGTTCGCAACAGAGCTGAAGAAGGTCGCGCGCGACGTCGGGGTCGACGGCAAGATGGGTGGTCAGGCCAATGTCGAAGGGATTGCTGGAACGTGGAAGGAGATCACCGAGGACGTGAACACCATGGCCGAAAACTTGACATCGCAAGTGCGCGCATTCGGTGAGATTACGGATGCCGCCACCGACGGCGATTTCACCAAGCTCATCACAGTCAATGCCTCGGGCGAAATGGACGAGTTGAAGCGAAAGATCAACAAGATGGTTTCGAACCTGCGAGACAGTATCCAGCGTAACACGGCAGCCAGGGAAGCCGCCGAATTGGCTAACCGCACCAAATCCGAGTTCCTGGCGAATATGAGTCACGAGATCCGGACGCCCATGAATGGTATCATCGGCATGACGCAGTTGACCCTGGACACGGATGATCTCAAGCCCTATACCCGAGAGATGTTGAATGTGGTGCACAACCTGGCGAACAGCTTGCTCACCATCATTGACGACATACTCGATATCTCCAAGATCGAAGCGAACCGTATGGTGATTGAGAGCATTCCGTTTACCGTGAGGGGAACCGTCTTCAATGCTCTGAAGACTTTGGCAGTGAAGGCCAACGAGAAGTTCCTGAGTCTGACCTACCAAGTGGACAACACTGTCCCCGACTATGTCATTGGCGATCCCTTCCGTCTGCGGCAGATTATCCTGAACTTGGTCGGCAATGCCATCAAATTCACCGAGCACGGAGAGGTCAAACTCACCATCTGCAAGTCCGACCGGGAGCAGTGTGCAGCCGATGAATATGCGTTCGAGTTCTCCGTCTCCGACACCGGCATTGGTATCGAGGAAGACAAACTTGATCTGATCTTCGACACCTTCCAGCAGGCCGACGGTTCGACTACGCGTAGATTTGGTGGAACCGGTCTCGGTCTGTCCATCTCCAAGCGCCTCGTGAACCTGATGGGTGGTGATGTTTGGGTTACCTCGGAGTATGGTCATGGCAGCACGTTCCACTTCACTTGTGTGGTGAAACTGGCCGACCAGTCCTTGAGCGTCATTGCGTCGCAGCTGATGCCGTACAAGAACCACCGTGTCCTCTTTATCGACAAGGGGGAGAACGGCGGCCAGGCCGAAAATGTGATGAAGATGCTCAAGCAGATCGACCTGGAGCCGCTGGTCGTGCGGAACGAGGATCATGTGCCGCCGCCGGAGATTCAGGACCCGTCGGGCAAAGAGTCGGGCCATGCCTATGATGTGATAATTGTGGACTCGGTGGCCACCGCCCGGTTGTTGCGGACCTTCGATGACTTCAAATATGTTCCGATCGTGTTGGTGTGCCCACTGGTCTGCGTCAGCTTGAAGTCGGCCCTGGACCTCGGTATCAGCTCCTACATGACGACGCCCTGCCAGCCGATCGATCTCGGCAATGGTATGCTGCCCGCTCTGGAAGGACGTTCGACGCCCATCACGACGGATCACTCGCGGTCGTTCGACATTCTGCTGGCGGAGGACAACGATGTCAACCAGAAGCTGGCCGTGAAGATACTAGAGAAACACAACCACAATGTATCCGTCGTCAGCAACGGTCTCGAGGCCGTGGAGGCCGTGAAGCAACGGCGCTACGATGTCATTCTGATGGATGTCCAGATGCCCGTCATGGGTGGTTTCGAAGCCACCGGCAAGATCCGCGAGTATGAAAGGGAGAGCGGTCTCAGTCGAACCCCGATCATCGCGCTGACCGCTCACGCCATGCTGGGCGATCGGGAGAAGTGTATCCAGGCCCAGATGGACGAGTACCTGTCGAAACCCCTGAAACAGAACCAGATGATGCAGACGATTCTCAAATGTGCCACGTTAGGTGGTTCTCTCTTGGAGAAGAGCAAGGAGTCGCGGATCTCGAGCAGCGGTGAAATGCACCCGGTGCACCACAGCGGCCCCGACGGCAAGAGCCAGCAGCGGCCGGGCTTGGAACCCCGGTCCATCACCGCAACAAGCACCATCAACCGAGGTGGTCTCGCCAGCCCAAGCGTTGATAAGAGTGATGACCTTTCCGTTGAAAGGGTGGGTTTCCCCTCCCTCTTTCCCATCCCCCCCGGGGGGATTCTTGTGATTGATAGATAGATACTAACTGGCTCGCCAGGCACTGTTGCGGTCCAACAGCTCGTGAGACGTCGTCAATATATCCTTTCGCTTGTTTTCCTTTCATCTTTCCGAGTGGCTTCGATGCAAACCTTATACCCTATCTCTTTGCGCGCCTGTAAGAACTGTTCTTTGGCCTGGTAACCTCTTCTTGGTACCTGTCTCGTTTTCCACCCAAGTTTTCTTTTCGGGGAAACACCTCTCATGTCCCACCGCACACGCCCTCCGCTTTCGCTTCGTTTCCCCAGCTTCTCGGTCGATTTTCCTGCTTTGCATACGCTTGTCGCTGGTAACATTGACGACAGCCGAGCCATGGCATATTTCTCGTTTCCTTTCTCATCTGCCTATACTATAGTGTGTTCTGATTTCGGTTGTTACTGTTTACGCCAGTAAACCTCTGGTGTAAGGTGTTTGGCGCATGGAACCACCGGCGGGGTTTCTCCATATAAACCTGCGACATGGAATGAAGATCAACATGGGCGAGCTGAGCAGCGGTGGGAGGAGCCAGCATCCTTCTGCCCTCTCGGCGGAATGCTCTTGCATACGTTCCACTTGACTACTGCCCGGCAGCTCTTTTTTTTCTTCTTCTTTCGAACGCATGCTTTCTGCGGCCTGAGTCATCTTTTCCTTCCTATTTGTATTGTATTTAATCTTTTCACACTAGCAGATGAGCCCCTTTGGTATGGGATCAGGAAGCCCGGAATCAGCCACTATTTCTTCTTTTTTTTTTTTTACGTTCTATATGGCCTGTATGATCGAATAGTCGACATACGTCTGCGAGAAAATGATAAGACACCATTATAGTACGGACTCGGTCGGGATCTAAGCAAGTTATATCTTTCTCTTCTTGATTTTATAGCAAGCAGCATTGAAGCTATTAGATTAATCGATAGAACGACTCTTACATAGTCAGCAAAACAGCTTCTAACGAACCCACATCCTTTACTTCTCACTCTTTCCTTTCAACTGAACAACCAGAAGGACATTCACTAGCAAAAGAAAAAAAAAGAGGTAGATTAAAGCGAAACGCAAACAGAAGATAAAGCTAACCAATCATCAGATCCACCCTTTCATCCATCCCTTCATCCATCCTTCCCAATCCTCCTTCATAAGAAGAATACAAGACGTTCATGAAAGTGAAAATGGAATCTGAGACTAGATTTGAACTAGATCTGAAGTTAAGTAAGAGTAAGTTAGTTTAGGCGATCCCCGGAATAGGCGTGACAGTTGGGACTTTGATGGGCATATTCGGGTCTTCTTTGCGCTCGGTGAGGGATTTTGTGGTTGGGGTTGGGGATGATTTGGCAGTTGTGGTGGTGGCAGTTGAAGTTGGTACTTTGGTTGTAGGGGTAGATGTAGATGTAGATGTAGGGAGAGATTTGGTGGGGGTGGGGGTGGTGATGGGGGATTTGGTTGTGGGGGCTGAAGTAGTAGAACTGCTGGTGGAGGAAGTGATGGATGAGGAGGTGGTGGTAGTGGTGACAGCAGAGTCCGGGGTGGTGATTGTCAGGTCCTTGGACTTGGTGGTTGGGGATGAGATTGGGGTTGTTGTGCTGGTGGTGCTGGTGCTGGTGGTAGTGGTAGCAGCCGGCTCAGATGAAGCCAAAGTCTTGAATGTTGAAGAGGGAAGAAGAACAGGCACGGCGGGGTCCTTTGTTTGAGTGCTGGTCGCGGTGGCAATGTCACTGTCACTAGCACTAGCGGTCTTGGTCTGGTCATCGTCCTGGTCGTCGTCGAAAGCGGAGGAGGAGAAAGACACCTTCGGGGTGGGGGAAGGGGAAGTGCTTGCGGAGGGGGTGAGAGTGACGGGCAGTGAGGGAGAGGAGGAGATGGATGCTGTCTGGACCTTGGTGGGAGAGGTAGTAGATGTAGTGACGATCTTGGATTGGATTGGCTTAGGGAGCGTAGGGACACCACTGCTTGGTGGGAGGAGGAGTTTGCTGCTGACGCTGACGTCGTCGGCATCGGTGTCGTCGTCGTCTCCGTTGTCATCTCCATTGCCATTGTCATTGTTATTGTCGGGATCGATGACGCTGGGAGAAACGCAGGGGGTCGTGGTGGGGGAGGGTGGCTTGGAACCCGGTCCCTGAGAGGCCACACAGCTGGGGAGGACGCTGATGCTGGAGCCAGATCCAGAAGCGGAGCCAGCGGCAGCCTCAGTTTCACGAGCCCCGAGTCCCAGAGTCGGGTTCAGGGTTGCGGTGGCGCCGAAGCAAGGCAGCGAGACGGTGATGGTCACGGTGGCTCCGATTCCGGGGGCGGCAGCAGTGGGATTCGGGGGCTGATCGGGAGCGATGGTCGGAGCCGGAGGTAGGGCCGGGACCGGGGTCGGGTTTGGGGCATTGTCAAGGGGAAAAGCTAGGGCATAGGAGGCCAAGGCTGCGGCCAGGATGGATGTGGTGAAGAACATGGTGCTGGTGGGTGTGGTTTGAAATAGGCTGCAGATGGTAGAAGGTGATGGGGCGTGGAGAGGAAGAGGTAGTAGGATTTGGAGGCATCCTGGGGAAGGGATTATATAGGCCTCAAGACTCGAGGCATGATGTTCGGGCGATGTCATTAGGGATAAGCTGGATAAGGGTTGGGTGTTCGGTGGTTATCATGGTGACGCTGCAGTAAGAGAATTAGAGTCTCGGCTGGCTTCGAGACTCTATCGGGTCAGCTTCCCGGCATATACGTCCTGGCCGTCTGATTGGTCTGGATCTGAGGATTATGTACCATTAAATCATGTATATAGTCTAGAGCTTTTGAAATATTAGACATTTGATTGTGCGGCACGTGGCGACGGTGGATGTTTTCACTTCTTTTCTTGTTTTTATGCCTTGGCGTTCTGAAATCGTTGGTCTCGTGGACCATTAGGCAATTGTGAATATTCCCTCAGTAGCGCCAAGTGGGCAGATCATTTTGTTGCAAAGTATATGCCATACTGACACTCAGTATATGGCAAACGGGTGACGCCAGCCGACGTGAATCAGCTTGGCTGATGTGACACAGACAAGGCCCAGAACATAGCAACAAGTTGTGAACGTGATCAGCCCCCAGTACTCGCCGTTGCAGCGAGACAAGATTTCACCCGCTATTGGAATGCCCGTCAGGGTGCTGCAAAGGTTAGTGCATGTTTATAACACTCTGACAGCGCCCAGGGACCTACCCAAAACTCACGATCGTATATGCGGTAGCGTAGTACCGGCCGTAGTTTTCAATCTTGCACAGCTGGGAAATGCAGACCGGAGTCAGACTGATGTTGCTGCCACTGGCAAAGCCAAAGATGACGCAGTACACCACCATGACGGGCACACTATTGCCGGCAGGAAGCCAGAGGCATGCATTGCACACGACACAGAGAGCTACCGTGACGATGAGGGTATTGAAGCGTCCCAGATAGTCGGCCACGAAACCCGGAATCCCTCGACCGAAGAACGAGCCCGCATTGAGAATGGCCAGAATCTGGTACGAAAATTGTGTGGAAACGCCATGGGCCAAGGCATACGACGATATGTAACTGATTGGAACGAAGAGGCCCCATTCAACGAAGAAGACGCCAGCTGTGGTGAGTGCAAATTTCGGTTCTCGGAAGATACAAAAATCGGGCAGCATGTTCTCCTTCACAGCCGGCTTCTTGGGCAACCGAGACTTGATCAACAGGCACGCAACAATCACCGAGACGAGGCAAAGAAGGGCAACCACCCGGGTTGCCCACGCGAATCCTATCTTCGGAAATAATGCCTCCAGGGTGAGCGGAAAGACGATACCTCCTACGGAGCCACCGGTGGCAGCTATCCCGGTGGCAACGCCGCGTTTCTCGTTGAAGTAATGACCGATCGCGGCGATGGCGGGAGTGAAGATCAAGGATGCTCCGATTCCTCCAGCCACGCCGATAACCAGCATGAAATGCCAATACTGCGTGCAGAAGCCCAGAGCAATCATCATGACCATGACCAGCACGGAGCCCGCAAAAACAAGAAATTGAGGACCCTTGGCGTCGAAAACTGGGCCTATCTGCACACCACAGAAAAAGGTCAAGAATGCGTACATACCGAAAATCCATCCCGTGGTACCGGAGCTGTAGTCTTGCAGCTGGTGCCCCTCGATGTACGCCTGAAAAGTTCCGATGGTGTTGACCAAACCAAGGGAGCCGAAGAGGCCCATGAAACTCCCAAAGACAACCAGCCAGGCCTCTAGTCCGCCTTCGGGATAGGAATTTCCGTCCGCATCGGTTGTCACGCGAGTCATTGGGGCGCTGTGTGCAGAGCTGTTTGAATCAGAAGCTCCAGACGAGGGCCTGTGAAGGCCATCTTCGAGGGTTGTCTCTGCCTGTGGTAGGTTGCCATCGGATTGAGCCCATGTTTGAGACTGCTTCTCTGTGACATCGAGTCTTCCATCATTGGGTTCGTGGTAGTCGAGTGATTTAGTCCCGCTACCCGGCGTATTTTCTCCGGCCGGAGGAGAGTTTGTATACTGGGAACCAGGTAAGGTTGAAAGGTTCTTGGTTGCACGGGCTTCTTCCATGTTGTCTATGTCTAAATTGCCAGAAGCCTTCATATTTGTCGACATGTGCAAGCGATGGCGGGTAGAGTTGAACCACGACAGACCGTTCGGCCACACAGTATACAGTCGTCTGTGCCTGCGTTTACCCCTTGGGTTGCCTGGTAGAGTGCGGAGAGACAAAATTTTAACCAAGAGAGAGCGGAAGGCGAAAGGTCTGAGACACCGGGTCTACATCCAAAGGAACTGTCGGATTCAAGGTCTATCAGAAACTGACAGCGAGCACACAGTCACTTCTCTAATCCCGGCCTGAGACTTGATGCAGACCTGCCCGATGCGAGAGTACATGTTCGGGGGGAAAGTCAAAAAAGGCCTTCTGGAACTGCAAGGTCTTTGGCCGTTTAGCGGCTGGTTAGCTCCGCAGTGGAGGTTTTTCCCCTTCCTACGGAGCACGCCGTTCCCCTTTGCTCGTCTTCGGCTGCTCCCCTCGCCGGAAATCTTCCCATTGGTGAACCGTTGGCCAGCAAGTGGACAGGCTGGATGGAGTTGGCAAGCCAGAGCATCAGCTTGCCTTTCTGTGACGATGGGGATTCCTGGTTCGCACCTCATTTTGCGTGGCAAAACCAGGCCACGCTAAACAGGATAGGGAAGGTCGCAGGAGAGTTTGGTGGGAACCAGACGATGAGAGAAAGGAGCCGATGCAGCTTGCAGGGAAATGACCGATAGGATTGCCTTAGTAAACGATTGAGTCAGAGAAACCAACGATGGCGATTGAGGGGGAGCGAGAGGGAAGAGAAACGAGAAGATCGACCGTGACTGGCGGGACTGGCGGGGCTTGTCGGGCTCCTGCCCTGCCGGCGGTCCTTCCTTCCCCATTGGCATCGGCCATCACTTCCAGCAATCATTTCATTCGATATCCATCAACTATCAAGACATTTCAGGCTACGCTCATTTTCGCATCACAATGTAGGGATGGTCCCGCCATTCATCTACATGATTTGTCTGACAAATGGCATGGCTCGATAACCAAGTGCAATTCGTGAAATGTGGCCATAGTCTATAGATTGTAGAAGGATATCCATTGTCATTTAGTTCTTCCGGACGAATATACATACGCTGGAAGACATGGGTTCCATGGTTGGCCAAGAATTGGCAGTATAAATCCATGTCAGGTTCCGCGGAACAATATTGAACCTCGAATCTTTATCGCTAAGATTTGAGTCTCAAATCAGTGATTCTGACGATGAGGTTGAATGAATGAACCGACTTACAACACAAGGCTCTTTCAAACATGACCTGTCGTCGTTGTCCATCTCCTAGCCCTCTGACATTTGTGATCAGTCCATTTCAGTCGCACGGGTTGACTACGGCGTGGACCTTTTCCATATAGTTCAAGTCGTCGTCAGGATCGTAGAAGTCTGCTGGCATATGCATGCCAGCTTTTCCTAGTTCGTGATGATGTATGGATATCATTTCACAGACACGAAATTGGGCCGCTTCAATCTCAGAGTGCGCTCTCCATTCCCCGCGTGTAGGACCATCTTAATCCCACTATTAAAACGTAATTGCCACTGTTTTGCATCGCGTCACAGATCCTGGTAGTCTATGCTGGGCAATCGTCGCCTTTCCGAGCCATTGTTTTTGGGTGTGTAGGACATGCTTATCCTTCATTCGGGGTCTATACTCGAGGTAATATCACCCCTGGATTCTGGCAGACGAGACATCATTCTTCCGGGGGAATTATTCCAGTTGGAGTCGATATCGCTAGAAAGTGATTGCATCAGCTTGCTATGGAGACCCTATGGTACCATGCAATGCACGAGGCCTGTTGGATACCTCTGAAACTTGAGTCACGATTGTACACGATCATTTGATCTGGGTTCATCCTGGGAGAAACCCGAGGATGCATTTGGTAACTTGCAGAGCCAGATCCACTGGTTTATACATGTTTGGTAATTGAAGGGAACTGCCTGCGAGTTCTGCATTGTCACTGAGAAGCGATGTTATCATGGCCTGGTTGTTGGAAGTAAAAGAGAATCAGTTTCTCGCCTTCCCTTTTCGGACGAAAGCGGACCGTGCTGGCAGTACGCAACGAAGCAGACCAATTCGACTCTTCTTCCTCCTCGTTTCTAGATTAGAATTTGAGAACTAGAAGAATCGATGACTCGTGGAGTGGGAAGGACAGGCAATGGCTCCCCTTTCCACTTCTGATTCCTCATCATGAACGGACTGCATCCGAATGGTTCCCCACCTGGATGGTCATAGTGAGAGGTTTGGGTCGAATAAGTAGGTAAGTCCTGCAACAGAAGGAATCAATTAATATCGCCTCTAACCGAGCCATGAATGTCTTGACTAGTAGCCCCGATCGTCAATATAGCCGGCTTTGTGCACACCGGCCGGAGTATCTTCACGTCACCAAGGGAGTGGGCGGTCAACCACAACCAAGGACACCAAGCTCAACACTATGAGAGGTTTATCGGGCACTATCTTTCTGCACATCCCCATTCGGACCACCGGCGTACTCCGTGAGACATGGCGGGACATCCCATCGTATCACAGCCATCCAGAAACTTGGAGTGGAGGGCCCAACTTGATTAATCTGTCTTATCACCAGCAAAAGCCGAAGCGTCACCAGATACCGCATCAAGTGATTGTCACCGACTCTCGTTATCACCACGCTAAACGTCCGCGTTTTCCGGTTGCATCCCCGCGTTAGGAAAGGAGCTTCGTTTGTGTCTCCCCATGAGGCCCTCCTCCGAGGACAGCCGCTGCATCTGTCTTCAGTTCGCGCCTACCTCTCCTCTTCCACAGCGGCCCGCAAGTTCCTCATTGGCGCCGCCTTGACCCATTGTTGCATTCCGTCTCTCCTAGCCCCGGCAAAGATGGTTCTGCAAGGTCCCATCACCTTGCTGCCTTGCCCGCAAAATCCCCGCCCTCCGGTTTCCGAATGCTCCCAGAGCATGGATAGCCTGACTTTGGAGGCTTGCACCGACAATCAGATGGTCCGCATATGCACTATGTCATCTTAGCGTCGTTGGCCTACATCATGGTTAGGCAGCATGAATTTGATCTTCCGCATATAAATTCCCGGCACTCCCAGGCGATCGGCTCGCTGTTTGTGCAAGCCTTTCCGCTCACCTTCGTCCATAAACTCTTTCAGTATGCTGTTCCGCAGTCTGCTGTCGACGGCTGTCCTAGCCGTCTCCTTGTGTGCGGATAATGTTTCCGCTGCTAAGCATGGCCGCTTTGGCCAAAAGGCTCGCGATGCCATGAACATTGGGAAGCGTTCCGCCAACGCAGTGAAGCATGCACAAACGACCCCAATCGAGGACTATCAATTCCTCACCAACAAAACCAAGCGTACGCTTTTATCAGCCCGACTTGGTATAATAGCTGACTTGAATGGACAGAATTTCGCGTGGAAAGTCTACCCGATGTCCACTTCGACCTTGGTGAGATGTACTCTGGCTTGATCCCCATCGAAAATGGCAACCTGTCAAGGTCCCTTTTCTTTGTCTTTCAGCCCACAATTGGTGAACCCGTGGATGAGATTACCATTTGGCTCAACGGTGGCCCTGGATGCAGTTCTCTGGAGGCCTTCCTGCAGGAGAATGGTAGATTTGTGTGGCAGCCCGGAACCTTCCAGCCTGTCGAGAACCCATACTCCTGGGTGAACTTGACTAACGTGCTGTGGTGAGTGATGTTGCTGAATTGCTGGTCAATGATGCATGTCGAGCTAATCCGTTTCATACAGGGTTGACCAACCCGTTGGAACGGGATTCTCTCTTGGTACCCCAACTGCTACGTCCGAGGAAGATATTGCAGCAGACTTTGTGAAATTCTTCAAGAATTGGCAGCAGACCTTTGGAATCAAGAACTACAAGATTTATGTCACCGGAGAAAGTTATGCGGGCCGCTATGTTCCCTACATTTCCGGGGCTTTCCTTGACCAGAACGATACCGAACACTTTGACCTAAAGGGTAAGTCCGAGTCTTGGTGACGTTGGTCTTATTGGTCTTTGACTGACACTGCATCAGGTGCTATGGCATATGACCCAT
The DNA here is from genome assembly GCF_003184525.1 of Aspergillus sclerotioniger CBS 115572. Classification (NCBI taxonomy): domain Eukaryota; kingdom Fungi; phylum Ascomycota; class Eurotiomycetes; order Eurotiales; family Aspergillaceae; genus Aspergillus; species Aspergillus sclerotioniger. The sequence goes on from NW_020291021.1 coordinate 13,644, forward strand.
GCATTGGCCAGTTTGATTATGTTCAGGAGGAGGCACCTGTTGTGCCGTTCGTCCAGAAGAACCTCAATCTTTTCAACTTCAATGCAAGCTTTATGGCGCAGCTGGAGAGCATCCACGAATCTTGCGGGTACAAGGACTTCATCGATCAGTACCTTGTCTTCCCTCCGTCCGGTGTTCAGCCCCCGAAGTACATGAACTGGAGCGACCCCACCTGTGATGTGTTTGACATTGTCAACGACGCGGTTCTGGACCCCAACCCTTGCTTCAACCCTTACGAGATAAACGAGATGTGCCCCATCCTCTGGGATGTCCTTGGATTTCCCACCGAGGTTGACTACCTCCCTGCGGGTGCCACTATCTACTTCGACCGTGCCGACGTCAAGCGCGCCATGCACGCCCCGAACATCACCTGGTCCGAGTGCTCGCTGGAGAACGTCTTCGTCGGTGATGGTGGTGGCGGTCCCGAGCAGGAGGGTGACCTCTCGGCCAACCCCATCGAGCATGTCTTGCCGCAAGTCATTGAGGGCACCAACCGGGTTCTCATCGGCAACGGTGACTTTGATATGATCATCCTCACCAACGGCACACTTCTGTCAATCCAGAACATGACCTGGAACGGACAGCTTGGCTTCCAGACTGCGCCCAGCACCCCGATCAACATTGATATTCCGGACCTGATGTACAACGATCTGTACATTGAGAACGGCTATGACCCTCAAGAAGGCCAGGGAGTCATGGGCATCCAGCACTATGAGCGTGGTCTCATGTGGGCGGAGACCTTCCAGAGTGGACACATGCAGCCCCAATTCCAGCCGAGAGTGTCCTACCGCCACCTTGAGTGGCTGCTTGGACGGAGGGAGACTCTGTAGGTGCGCGACAGTTGACACGGGGAGACATGTCATGATAAAATGGTAATAAATTGTAGATACGTTGTATGTGAATGTACACGAGTTTATGGGGATTCCACGTAGGGTGTAGCTTCCTGACGATGATCCTTAATTGGATACACATTCTCCATCGACTCCAGACAAAGAAAATGCATTACAGACTCCCTGTTCTCTAGCGCGCGCAAGCGCAAAAGGGAGAGAAGAAAAACAACCAACCCAATCTAAAACCCGCTCTAAACCCAAATAAACACTACAATCGCCACTAAAATGATTCTATCCTATCCCTATCCCTATCCCTATCCCTACACCCAGCACCAAAATAACAATACTGATAATGAATACATGCGGCTATATAGGAACCCCCACCCATCTTATAGTCCTCTGTCCCCCATGGATGGTAATAGTAGTAGATTTGTTCAGGGAGGAGGAGGTTATATTATAGTAATATAGTTTCAGATGGTGGAAAGTTTAAGTTCTTTTGATTAGGCTAATTTGGGGGGATTTGGGTTTAGTTGAGATCACATAATTATTATTATTATTATTTAATTGTTAGATGGATGCTTGGAAATTGACATAGATTAAAACTTGATGGAGGATCGATTGGTTCTGTTTTGGATTCTGATGTAGTATCTAGTGCCAGTGATTATTTATTAATTGTTTGGGTTGTGTGTTAAGAATTAGTGTGGGGGATGCGGGTTGTTGGGTTCAGTTTTCCCTTTTTTTTTTTTTTTTTGATATACTACTTTGATTACACACTGTCTTTTGGAATGGTCTTGAGAGGATAGAATAGATTGGTTGTGGTGTTGTGGGTGGGATGGTGGAGGGTATCTAGTGGGGGGAGAATAAAGCATAGATTCACGTCTTAGTTGTTTGTTGGGGTTATGTGAAGGATTAAGTGGGGGTATATATTGACAGAGAGAGAAAAAGAGATGGAGAGAGAGAGAGGATATATCCAACTGGTAGTCAGCACAAGCTAGACTACCTATGTATCTATGTAGAAAGTCTAGATCCTTCTCCCTTGATAGGAATGGATGGATGGATCATTGGTGGGATACCCATGTAACCGAGTGCAGGGTTCCTCTTGAAAGAGGGGATAGATGCACTGCTAACAGCCCATCTCAGATGAAATGTAAATACAGCAGGGCCTGTTATTCAAAACATTGTGATGGTATCACTTCGGGTGAAAAGGCATTGGAGGGTTTGCCTTGGATGCAGATCAGATGTTTCCGGTCCTTTCCTATAGATACCTCGTAGATCTCTCTTGATTCTGCATCAATTCTAGTCCACAACATGATTCATAAGATCATCATTTCATCAATTCCCATGCTTGTCTCCGGAGAGAAAAAGGGCTGGGGCCCGAAACCTCGGGCAGGAGGGTTGTTTACGTGTTCGGAGGCATAATCTGAGTCTTGACATTGGTATTAGTCTTTGGAATGGTTAGGATGTATGCAATCATTTACCTCTGAAACTACGTGAAAATCCGTACACTTGAATCGGCGCTCCCTGTTGCAATCACGCATCGAAACCCAGGTTTGACAACGTCCGTCTTGGAACTTTTAGTCGATTCTGTGTTCTCCACTGAAACATCGCTCACAGTAACTGGGCCCCAACGGATGCAACTAACAAAATGCCCGTGCGCGTTGACTGTCTTCACCAATCGTCCCCCCTGCGAGAGATCCCAGCATCGTATTGTCTTGTCGTCCGCCACGCTGATCAAGTACTTCCCACCTGGGTGAAATATCAGGCTTCTTACCCAGTTGTCGTGTCCTACCAACGTCTTGATGAGTCGGCCCCGAGATTCCCAGAGCTTGATCGTCTTGTCTCGCGCCCCGGTCGCGATGAATTCAGACGAGCTACTCGACGGAGGCGGTTGCTTCAGTCCCGCAATCGCAGCCAGATGCTTGTAGCTGGCGGGGGGTGCAAACACGCAGCATTCGATGTAGTTCTCATGTCCTATTAAAGACGCGACTGATTTGGCGGATGCGACTTCCCAGACCACAGCGGCCTGATCACGACCACCTGCCACCAACCATTTCCCATCAAAGGAAGGTGACACGTCTTTGATCCAGGAGCCGTGCGAGTCGATCACCTTGACACAGTATCCGGTCGAAACATCCCATATCCGAATCGATGCGTCCCGGCTGGCCGAGACAAGGATATTATCTGTTTGTCGCAAGAAGCGCACGGCGGAAACTGAATGATCATGCCCAGAAAGGGTTCGGACGTTGGCATAATCCTTGTTCGGATCCCAAAGTTTGATCTGCAGATCACTTGAACAAGATGCGAGTATCGTATGTCCCTTTTGGCCGCCGAAATCAAGATCAGAGACCGGCCGCATATGGCCCTTGAGCGTCCGCTCCAATTCACCGAGTTCCCAGTCCCATATTTTGATCGTGCAGTCTTCGGAGCCGGAGGCGAGTGAGGTAAAGATAGGGTGAAATGCGACGCATGTGACGGCGTCTCGATGCGACTCGAAGGTATGTCGGGGCGATGCGGGGAGCCAATTTGTTGGGTCTTTCCCAGTGGAACGGGCCGTAGGTGATATGGTGTCGAGTTCGGTTTGCAGACCAGCCAGTTTAGATTCTAGATCCAAGATCTACATGTTGATCAGTCCCTGGGCTCCCAAGCGGTCATATCAAATAGGAACCCGCAGGCAGCCTTGTCAAACACATGAACCTACCTTCTTCTGCAGGCGAGCAATGCCCGTCCACTTTTTTTCTAACAGCCCCTCGTATTTCCGGCAAAGCGCATCGTCGAAACTGTTGTCCACCTGAAGCTCTTCCCGCAGCGCCTCACAACTCCGCGAGGCATTTATTGATGATAGGTAGGCGATTATCGACTTGTGCCTGATTGCAGATAAGCGCGCAAGCAACATACGGCAGGCCGTGCGGATACTCACAGTTCCTCAGCTTGGCTGGAGGTCAATATCTTGGTCATGGTGGTGGTGGAAGGTGATGGTGTATGAGCTGGGAGAGCCGACGACCCAGGGCCTGTGGTGTCGGACGAGGGCCTGATGGATTACCAGAGAGATCTTGAAATTCCAAAGATGTGATGTCTACCCCCCACATTGGCATGTGGCGCAGTACATAGCCAGGAGATAAGCCGAGTTATGTTGCGGAATATTGTTTTGGCATCTTGGCCTTAAAGGTAGCGCGCACCAAGGCTCAGGCGCGCACTGTCGCAGCCCCTCGATGGCCGCTCCACGATCACGTGGCCCCTCCCCGGGGACTATCTATTCTTCCGATCCCGAGGGCCCTTCTTACGTCTGTGGCGGTGTCAACTGTCAAGAGCTTCCTCCCTTCAGTTGCAACTTGACCCTCGCTGTCTAGTTCCCATGGAGTTTCCGGCCTGTCGTCGGGCCCAAAGCGCGGCGGATTTTCCGTCCTACGCGGCGAGATAATGTCCTCTACCGCGAAGGACACAGACGCCAATGTCTTACTGACGTCAATCTATTCAGGATCGGCTGCTGGATCGGAGCTATTGCTCAACACCCGACCCCTTGATCGGTTAACGCGTGCCGGAGTGTTGTTTCTGATGAATGGCCTCAGTGACATGATGATATCTGCGTCATTTTACAATTCTGGAATAGACCGATAAACACTGATGGGATGCGCATTGTTCTTTGCTTCGATGGCCATACCGGATTGGAAACGGCGCTGAGAAGATCCGATGTGCAGGAGGAACATATGCCCAGATAGAGGAAAAATGTCCCGCCAGAACGACTTCGCGACGCTAGTGTTTGAACTGGTACTGGAAAGACTGTATGAGATCTCTACAACCTTGGACCTTTGTCAGTAACTGACCTTCCTCTCTAGCCCCAATTTGGACCCCTTTCGTCTCGCACTCCGGAATACAACGTTCGAGTCACCTTTCGTTGTTGTCTCTCGGTAATCCCATTGGGGGTATATCCATCGTTGAGGACAAATTGGGTATTCGAAAGCGAGAGCTCATATTGGCTATCTGTCAGTTGAACTCCGAGGACCGTAAAGGACAGATGCCATTGTTCATCTAGACCTTCAGGCGAGGCAACCTAGTCTACGCCCGAACTCTTCCCTCGATCTTTCTAGAGTTGACCTGAGCTTATCTATGGCTGTGGCCACCAGAGTACGTAATCCGTCGCGGTAGGCAGGATAATCGAGGATTGCTAGAATGAAAATACCATGGCCAGCGGACCTCCCGGCAGCGAAACCCTCTGTGAATGGACGGCTGCAGGTGGTATTTTACGTGCCACTAAATAGATTTGGCCCCCATTGCGTAGCCATTTGCATTGCTACCACCTTCCTGACTGTGCGCCAGAGATTTGTGGCACCATTATGGAGGCCGCCTGGAGGAAACTATGGCCTGGTTTGTAGAACATGATTGGCCGGCCATGACGACGGGGTGCCGCGAAACGGATGCGGAAGCCATGACGGGCCACTCGCCAGTGACTGTAACGATGATCCCTGCTCTGAGGAGTCTCAGGAGTGTCCTCGAGAAGTCCAGCTGAGGCCAGGCGGTGCCGTTCCAATCCCGTCTAGGTAAGGCTGGCCCTGTTGGCCTCTAATCCTACTCCGTCATGGTGTCTCGTGTCGGCGACTCCTAGTACACTCACGGTATGCATGTTGGACGGTTGAGTTTCAGCCGTTGCTGCACTCGTGGCTTGAGGAAATCTTCTCTGTGCATAGATCCTATGCGGGATTAATCCGATATAGATGCTCACCGAACATACACTTCCATTTCCAGGCTGTGAACGAGACTGTCACAGGCTGAAAAGTTGAAAATTGGGGCGCTTCACATCCGACCGATTAGGCAGGTACGGCACATTCCATCGCGCTTACCTTACCCGTGGGACCCTGAGATCTCTGCCCGGTACCGACGCCGTCAGGTAACTTTGACCATCCTGTTTGGGGACTAGTGGCAGGCCAAGTGCATAGGGCGATGACGTAGGGATCTCGGGCAAGCTTGGCACGTGGACTTGTTGCTGCTCATGTGAGAAAATTCGTACCCGAGCCGTTAAGTGTGTATTGATTCATGACGAAGAGTTAAGCTTCTTCTGATGGCATCATTACCCCAACCTGGGAGCATGCGTTGGTTTGCACCACGGAGAGCCTCCCCCAGGTTCCAACTTCGTGTGTCGGGTGGACCCCGCGTGTTGCGGACTTTTGACTCGACCCGACTGTCGCGTTGCTTGAATCATTGGATGGTTGGGACCTCCCGAGAACCTCAAGGTCGCATATCCAGTTAAATGATTAGCCACTGCCGAGGAGTGGGTCGCCAGCGTGGAAGTGGCTTCAATCTTCATCCGATTCGGTGGTGAAAGGTCAACCATAATGCCATGCCAGACGGCAGGCCCTTTCCTCGAACCCTTGGGTTGCCGTTGGGATTGGCCGTCCCCCTCCCTTTGGCGGCATCTTATTCCTATCATGGCAGGGTTCAGCGGAAGATAAGCTATATGATCCCTATCAGACGCCTTCGATTGCCAGCTATCGATCCAATCGTGAGGTCAACATTTGAACATTACCGGGGAGGGCGCTGCAGCGTGCAGATGCCAAGGGCCATAGCGCCCGCCTCCAGCGCCGCCAACGCCAAGCGACGCTACCAAGGCATGAACTGGCCAATCCGCGGGGGGTGGATTGCCCTTCGGTTTCGGCCGGTGTGGTTCCTCCCCATTGATTCAACGCCTATCAGAACCCCCCGCGCTAGCCTGCGTCCGGCCAAGTATGGGGGGGGTCGGTCGCGGTATCGCCGTATCGTATCCGGGGACTTTTTAGCTGGGTGGCCTGCTGCATACTACCCTCTCGGTTTCATAACGGTTGAGCGACATTTTTCGGACAAAAGGTGTTGTGTGTTGATATTCCTCTACTTATTTTACTTATACCTGTCTAGAGCCATGCCACCCTGCCAATGGGTTGACTGTCAGTCACATTGTGATTTGTGATGGTTCTTTCTAGCCATTCCCTAGAGAAACTCCGGCTGGTCGGTCCTTGCCACATAGGGCAATCTCTAAAGCACGCTAATTTAGTTTACAGGTACGGATCCATACAACTGCATATATCGCAGAGTGCATGCATGTAAGAAAGAGAGAAAAAAAAAAAAAAAAAAAAAAGACAGACAGACAGATGATGTGAATTGATGTCTTTTCACTTTTTACCTTTAACTTTTCTCCGAAGCTGGATGCGTATATAGTCCTCGGGTGCCCTCATCCCACTCTGCAACCTTGGTTCTCGTGTGGTCCTCCTCCTCTTTCTCTACCACCTCATATACTTCCCATCCCCCATTCCTATCCCCTCTCGCCCTCCCCCTTCCCCTCCCCCGCAATCTTTCCCCCCTCAGCTCCGTGCTATTCATATCCCAGCATCGGAAGGCGACAGCGATTGCAGTCGATCCTCTTCTTTGCGCGCCATCTCATCGCCTCTAGAGGAAGTTCTCAATCGCCTCACCCATTGGGATTGTTCTGTTCTTTCCCCTCTACTCTTCTCCATTCACCCATCTTGTCCCTTCAGGCCAGCTAGCTGAGCTACAATTCTCAGCCTGCCTGAACTTTTGCATACCTACATACCATTTACTCTTCTTGGTTATCTCCCAACTTGCTCCAGCAGAGGCAAATCCAGCTGTACGACGTGCGTTCAATAGCACCGCCATAGGACCATCCCTGAGCGCCATTTTTATCGTCCCCCGAGTCCGAGTATCGAATCCCCTTCAGCCTGTCCCTAGCACCAAGAAAATCGGTTGTCCAGCCATTGCACCTGCCATTTGACCCTAGCGACAACTGCGAATCGCGACGACAAGTAGATCGAACACCGCCCAGTCCCGGTTCCTGAGCCCATACAATCTCGCCCTCGCAGCCATGCCTTTCGGACTCAATCCTTTCCGCAAACATGACCACGACTTCCCTTCGGTTGTGGTCCCTCTCGCGGAAGCCCCTGCGCATATCAAACCGAACCCGGACTTAGAGAAAACCGACCGCCCTGATGAGAAGACTGACGATAAAAGCTTGGACAGGGCTCCCTCCTCGGAAGCCGGGGTCGGGCCTGTGCCAAACTACAGCAGCCTGACCATCGAGGCCCTTCGCGCCGAAGTCGAGTCGGATGTTGCGGCATCCGGCAAGGACACTGCGTATGACCGTATGTTCTGGTGTTCCCCATGCGACGATGCCATCCAGGATAATCCATCCCTAGAATCCTTTGGAACCCAAGATCTAACTGTGGAATCTCCATAGGCAAGGCCAAAGTCATTAATCGAGCGGTGCAGGATATTGGGATGGGCCGCTACCAGTGGGAACTTTTTGCTCTCTGTGGTTTTGGCTGGCTGGCAGACAAGTAAGCGAGTACCTTTGGTGGATGATGTTCTTTGGCTGACAACGGATTACTCTTAGTCTTTGGTTGCAGGTAAGACAGTGTTGCCTTTGGTGCAGACGTCAGGTTGTACGGACCAGGTACTAACTGCTGCAAGGGTGTCGCTTTGACACTGAGTCCCATTGCCCAAGAATTCGGTGTCTCCACCACTTGGGTCCGTTTCACGACATGTTCTTTGTTCTTGGGGCTTTGCATTGGCGCTTCATTCTGGGGGATCGCGTCTGATATCATTGGCCGTCGCCCGGCTTTCAACATGACCCTATTCATCTGTGGTGTGTTTGGTATTGCCGCCGGCGGTGCTCCAACCTGGATCGGGTGCGTTTCCTTGATATCATGTTGGTGGGATCATTTGCTGATATTTTGCGCAGAGCCTGTGCCCTGTACGCTTGCATGGGTCTAGGAGTGGGAGGTAACCTGCCAGTCGACGGAGCTCTGTTCCTGGAATTCCTGCCTTTCGCCTCGGGCAACCTCCTGACAATGCTGAGTGTCTGGTGGCCCGTTGGTCAACTGATTGCTAGGTTCGTTATTTCATTGATCCAAGCCCAGTCATCTGCTAACAAGTGATCAGTCTACTCGCTTGGGCGTTTATCCCCAATTATAGCTGCAGTAGTGGACTGCCTTCTTGCGGCGACGTTGCCAGCGGAGTGGCCTGCTGCACCAAGCAAAGCAACATGGGCTGGAGATACCTGGATTACACACTGGGTGCCTTGACCTTCGCCATGTTTGTCTGCCGATTCTTCCTCTTTCATCTGTATGAGTCGCCCAAGTACTTGCTCGCCCGCGGTCGCCAGGGCGAGGCCGTGGCTTCGGTCCACGGCATTGCCTACAAGAACAAGGCCAAGACATGGCTCACTGAGGATATCCTCAACGAAATCGGCGGGTATCCTGAGGAGGTGACAGAGCAGACTCTCAGTTTCGGCGAGATTGTCCAGCGGAACCTTTCCAAATTCTCCCTGGAGCGTATCGGGCCCCTCTTTGCCAACAAGAAACTTGGTTTCTCCAGTATGTCCCATCCCATCCTATCGGGATCCCCGATCCAGGCTAACCCGTCCTCTAGCTGTTCTCCTCTGGTTCTGCTGGGCCACCATTGGAATGGGCTATCCTCTCTTCAACGCCTTCCTTCCTCAGTATCTCGAGAATGCGGGCGGCTCCAGCTCCAGCTCCACATACGTTGCCTACCGAAACTACGCCATCACTTCGATCGTCGGTGTCCCGGGTTCGATTCTGGCTTGCTACACCGTAGAAATCAAGTACATCGGTCGTAAGGGCACCATGGTCATCTCTACTCTGATTACCGGGGTGCTCCTCTTCTGCTTCACAGCCTCGACCAACTCCAACGTCCAGCTGGTCTGCTCCTGCCTCGAGGCCTTCTTCCAAAACATCATGTACGGTGTCCTGTATGCCTATACCCCGGAGGTCTTCCCGGCCCCGAACCGCGGCACGGCCACGGGCATCGCCAGCTGCCTGAACCGCATTGCAGGTCTATGTGCGCCTCTCGTCGCCATCTACGGCGGCAGTGCCAACCCCGATGCACCCATCTACGCATCAGGTGGCCTCATTCTGGCCGCCTTCGTGGCCATGTGTCTGCTCCCCATCGAAACCCGGGGCAAGCAGACCCTGTAAATGATACACCGACACATACCTACTACCTTTCTTGATTATTGACCTTGATGCCTGTTTTGTTATGATGATGGGCTCCAGCAGCGCGCATTTGACGAATGCATGATACCAATGTCGCGAATGACTTGCATTGCACTGCACATACTACTACTTGGTGCGATACATGTTCTGATTAGTACCTATGGCCTGTATTTGTTGTATTCTTCCATGTTGATACTATTCACACAGCTTGATATTTACGTACGTCCTTATTGGATAGAAGCATATAAATGAAACCCAAAAATCACTTTCCCCTTTCTAGTATCACTCAGCTACTACTTACTACCCCGCCTCGCCTCTCCTTGCAAATACAAAACAACTAGTAACCCCCCCTTTCCTCCTTTCCGCCGTCCCATCCACCTCTCACCATGGATCTCATCTTATCAATCCAATGACTATGAATAATCAATTTAATCAGTTCGAACTCATATTGTATCTAATCAACCCAACCCAACCTCCCATCCGCACCGTCTACTAAATACAAAGTACCTACTAACAAATCCCTTTTCTTTTTGTATGATACTATGCTTCTTATGCTATGCTATATCATGTACGAGGGAGGATGATAATGTGGGGGGAATGCGTATGGTGGATGGAACTGCATAGGTGGGTGGGTACTAGGTACATAGATAGGTAGGTAGATAGGTAGGATTCGGAATGTGAAGGAGGGGAGGGGCGACTGAATCATACTTCAAGGAAGGAAGGAAGGGAGGGAGGTATTGATTGGAAACACCGACATGGGGTGAATGCTACTACTCCACTAGTAGTAGTAGTAGATAGATAATAGGTACGGTATTGTAGGTTGACTTACGGAAAGGTAGAGAGCTGTATGATTCATAAAAAGGAGAAAGAATAATGCAATGTAAAACAGGTAATCATTCATTACTCTACATATAGCATAGCATAGCATACATGATTATCTGTCCACTTCTAGGACAGATCCAGGTCGCTTTTTACGAATACATACGCCGGAACTACCGCGAGCAAGAAGCAGCTGAAGAAAGATCAATGGTTATTCCACCACGCGCGAAGAACCCATGCCCCGAACGTGCTCCTTTGCAAGTTTATGTATGTGCATAAGCAACAGCATGTAAATGTATAACCCACAACGAAATGGCACGCGGTAATAGTATTCATGGAACAAACAACCAGCGGAAATGGAGACGCAATAGGAAAAGAGAAAAAATGACCATACCATATGCTCTGCCCAAACCCGAATCCAGCGTAAACATGACAGAAAAGAATACCAGCCGGGAGAGGAAAAGAAAACACCCAGAACAAATGCGACCGATCGAGTTCGTATGTAGCCACCCAGGAATCATGTCCAGCGATCGATGAAAGGGAATGAGAAAGAAGAGAAGAAAGTCATCAGATCAAGAAACTCATAAGCAAGGGGAGTTCGTAGCCTGTGGCTCTCGATTCGTCAAATAGCGTGATCTTGGAAGAGATGGAGGGAAGGGTATCATGCGATTCTTAGGCAACCGACTGCCCCTGCTGTCGTCGCCCTCTCTTTTCTAATAGTGTGGCGTTGTCCAAGCTCAGCTCAAAGGGCTCCCGCGCACCGCGGGCGATGCTCTGCTTTGCAGCGGCAGCCACTTTGGCGCTGTGCTGGCCATATCCTTGCTGCTGTCGGGGCTGGTGGGCTTGGCGCGCTTGCGCGGCGTGGCTGGGCGCCCCCAGGTTCGTCGATCTAAGTTTCGCTTCCATCGCAGCAACGTCGCCTGCTGGCTGGGAGGCTTTGGGAATCTTGGCGGGAGGGAATTCTTCCCGAGGGAGGGGTTGGTAGGTGATCTCTTCGGGTTCATCGTAGTCTTCGTTCAACGGATTCAGCGCCGACTGGAACGCCGTGGAGGGGTTTGCACCCCGGTATCCCTGACGGAAGTTCTTGCGTCGCTTGCCTTCTTCTTCCTGTCGGTGGACGGCGTAGCCGACGTCGAATACTTCGCGTAGGTTGATGGCACCCGGCGAACGGAAGTCCATCGGGCGCTCCAAGCCAGCAGAGGGCTGGTCCATGAGACGGGCGCTGGCCGGAGCATAAGGCGCTTGGTCGGCCGCGATGGCATCCAGATGTTGCACCTTGCGGGTGGCCAATGGCGTCGCCAGAGGGGGCGCGTCTGCCGCCGCCTCCGTGGCTTCGTCGGTCTGGCGGATCCACGGATGCGCCAGGAATTGCTTGATGGTGTACCGTTTGTCGGGGTCGACCGTCAACAGATGGGAGATCAAGTCCTGCGCGGACTTGGAGATATCGTCCCACCATGGCGACAGAAATGTGTACTGGCCGCGCGCGACCTTCTCGGTGAGCACCTGAATGCTCTCATCATAGAAGGGTGGAAATCCACAGAGCAGGGTATAGAGAACGCATCCCAGGGCCCACATGTCGACGCTCTTCGAGTATCGCTCGTCTTTGACAATCTCGGGAGCGGTGTATCCGACCGTTCCACAGGGAGTCATGGTTTGACTATCCCAGATGACCTTGGACAGGCCAAAATCGGCAATCTTGATCACACCGATCCCACCAGCCCCCTTTCCGGGGATAAACTCGCCTTCGTCGACCTTGTCTTCATCGCCCGGCTGACGGGGTTGGGGGTTTTTGCTTGGGATGAATTCGGTGGGATAAAAGAGGAGATTCTCGGGTTTGATATCTCTGTCGCAGAAGTTAGTGGGTCACAGAGCCAACAGGAGCACATAGGTGATCTATTCCTACCGATGAACAACGCCGGATGTTTCGTGAAGATATTCGATTGCCTTGGCCACTTGGAGGATGACGTGGCGACTGAGATCTTCGCTGAAGTAGGTTAATCTCACAATCTGGTGGAACAACTCGCCGCCGGGGCAGAGTTCTAGCACGATGTAGTAATATTGACGCGACTCGGAGAACTGAACCAACTTGACGATATTCGGATGATCCAGCTGTCGCATAATCTGCACTTCCTTCAGGATGTTGGCGCGCTGTGACCCGAGTTAGTGATTAGCTCAGGGAACATTTCTGGAGTCACTTATGGCAGGGACACAAAAAATGAAACATTGAAGGACAGAACATCATGCGTAGGGTTGGGCGGGTGACTGGAATCATCCCAGAGGGTTGCGCACCTCTGTAGCTTTGGGTTTCTTTTTTAACCCGGGATGTAGATGGGCGGAAGACTATTAACAAAGATTGGCGGGTTGCTCAGGGCAAGTAGACGGCAAAACCAAGCTAACAAACATAGCGGGCGACATGAAGGACCAGAATGCAATGCAAAAACGATCACCGAACATAGGAAACACTTATCGCAATCCTACCTGGTTACTGTTCATCTCAAACTTCCGGACCACTTTGATGGCCACTTCGCCGTACTCGCCCGTGCTGTCTCTGGCGCGATAGACGTTACTGAAGGCGCCATCGCCCATCTTCTCGACGAGGGTATAACGTTCGAGTCCAGGGTATCGGGGCATTTTGTTTCGGCTGCTCTTTTCCTCTGCGATGATCTGCTCGATTTCGGCCTCTCGCACACGACGGTTCGGTTCGGGATTCTTCTGGGACGGTTGTACCTGACCGTTGCCCAATCTGCTGTCAATGGCATCCAGGTTCCCAGCCGCTGGGGGGTAGGAACCCTGGGGTTGACGCTGTTGTTCGGCATGGATGGGAGAGACATTGGTGGTGGGCTCGGCATGCGGCGTCACCAGCCGGGCCTGTTTGCCATGACGTATGAAATTCTTGAGACTTTGTATGGTACTCATGGTGCTGAGTAAGGGGGGTGAGAGGGGGGGTGGGGGAATGAGAAAGGAAAAGGAAAAAGAAATGGAAGGAAAGGGAGACTAGGGTAGTAGGTAGGTAGTAAGGTAGTAGAAGGGGGGTCACAAGCAGGCAAGGTAGGACGAGGAAGAAGAAATGAAAGGAAGATGATGAAATCCGATTGGGAATCAACGGGGGGGGATGGGCTGTCCAGCGACAGACTCTCTTCTCTCGGTTGGCTGGAATTATCTGGTCTTTTTTGGACCTTTCTCTTTTTTCCTTTTTCTCTCTTTTTTCCCTTTTTCCTGTCTTTTTTTTTCGCGCTGGTTCCTTTTTGGCTTTAATTTGTGTCTAAATTAGCTGCTGGGTGCTTTACCCCGCCAAGGCCTAAACTGTAATGTTCGTTAGTGGCAGCAGGAAAAATCAAAGTAAAATTAAAAATAAGAGAAAAAGGGCCGATGGCAGCAGGCCGGGCGATGACGTTTCGGGAAAGAGATCGATCGGGAATGGAATTGGACTTGGGATTGGGATTCTTGGGATTGGGATTGGGAGTGGGAGGGAGGCAGGGCCGACAAAGGGAGAAAAAAAAGGGGGGGCAGGCAAAATGAGCAGCATTACCTGGAGGTGAGATCACTGCAGAGATTACTCCGTACAGTGATGGGATTGAATCCGTTCAGTCGTCGTGGTTGGGAAAATTAAATTAAATTCCCTTGTCCCTTCAGCTGGGCACTGGTGATGGAGTCTGAGAGAAGCGCGGATGGTGGGGAAAAGCTGGCCGATGGGCAGATCGATGGGTATGGGCAGGTGGACTGCAGCTTGAGGGATCACTCGCACAGAAAGACGATGAAGATAACAACGACGACGAAGACGACGACCAGGCTATAAAATTGCTCAGCAGAACGTGGTGCTGACTGGCGATTCAGAAGATAAGAATGAGCGGAATGGAGCGTCATCAGCAAGCAGCGCGGAGAGCAGCCGGCCTGAAAGGACTACTCAAAGAGTCAAGGGAATTCTGAAGCTGAAGCCATGGATGACGTCGAGGCTCTCTTCTTACGGCTTAGTGCCTCGGGCACGGGCAGCCAGCCAATGAGCTAGTCCGTCTGTGGCTGCTGAGTCAGCCGCCCTCTGGCGTTGGCATCATGCTTCCTTCATCATGTTCTTCTCCCCTCAATCAATCTTCTTCTTGTGCTCCTCTTCACCCTCTCTCTGGCTGGCACTGCAGCAATTCCTGGGCCGATGGCGGCGTCATTTTTCGTCATGGGCTTTCTGTCCCCGCATGTGCTGATATTAGATTAGATTAGAATAAAGCGAGGCACTTTGGGCGTCCAGATTTCCCCCCCCTCCCAGATCTTGGTCCGATCCTCCACTCTGGAACCATCATCATCAATCAGTCCTCACGCCGCTTGTCATGGCATCATGTCCGGAATCCTCATTTTTATGGTCTGTCCGTCCTCTGCCTTCAGTGGCTGCTTGGCTTCCTGCTTTCCCCAGACAGTCGGATGCGAGCAAGCGCCGGCAATACAATCGCAGATCCGTTGCTGGTGGATTACCGGTCTGGGGGATGGTTCAGCTGGTCGACCATGGGTGGACACGCCACTCCCGAGATGCTGCCAACGGGGCTGGGATACTCATGTCATCGATGATGCAATAATCCGAGATCAACGCATGTCAGGAACCTACAACCACCACAACCACCACTAGATACCACCACCAGATACCACCACCAAGTCTGAAACTCCCGCCGGGAAGATATACTTAAAGACTGAAGTAGACCCGGTCACACTGGCACTCCGAGGCATCTCCGGAAATGGCTGTACTGTATTCCTTTTGCCAGGTTACTCCGGCCTATAAGTTGTCGTAGTATTACACTAAACTGGCTAGTGTGGGCGCTATGGACCGTAGAGACGAGAGAGAGCAAATCCTGGCCATCCCGTGATGCTGCAGGTCGAATCACTGGACGGGCGCCTCCCCTCACCATCTCCGATCATCTTCATATTATCACCACCTTTACCATCCCCATCATCGTCATCACCACCCCCATCTTTTCTTCATCCCCTGGTTCTCTTCCTCCAGGCGATCAATTCGCCCGCCCAGCCATATTCTAGCGGCTGCATCCTCCATGTAGGCCGCCAAGTTGCCCCACGACCTTATCGCCGCCATTCTCCGGTTTGACTGGTGCGAAACTCGGAATCCACTGCGCACTGGGATCCGCAACGTGGAATGTCCCTGCGACTCGTCTGTCTTGCCTGTCTTGCCTGTCTTGCCTCGCCGTCGCGCTTCTCGGGTCTTTTCGTGCCAACAGGATCTCGTCCGGCGTGTCACGCCTTGCCTGGCCCCAATTCGGACTGCAGACGCTATTTTCGGCGCGTTGGTGCCCCTGGAGGAGCGTTGCTGCTGGTCGGTCTCCTTGCCTTGGCCTCCCTTGCTGGCCGTCGCCCTTTGCTTTTTCCTCCCAGCCTGGATGCCAACAAACTTTTGAGGCACGACCAAAAAGAGAAAGTCCCGTATGAAAGAAGGGGAAAAAAAAGAAAGATAACCGTTATCCAACGGCCGTTCTCTCGAGGTCTTCTTACCCCGTTCGTGGCGATTGTAGTCACTTTGGACTCGACCACGAATCGCCTCAAAAGCTCCCTGGATAGCTAGCATGCGACGTCGTCAGCGACTGTCTGGGACCAATCTCGTTTGAAACAGCTCAGGTGTCATGCTTTTCCCTCCAATCCCCCACTGCGACCGCCTGTGACCAAGCTCCCTGGGTGCGCCAATTGGGCATACCGTATCGTTGGGCCATCTCACCATGCCTGGCCTGGAAATCGTGAACACGTCTCTCGCCTCACCAGCGCATCTGGACCCGCCCCAGTGGAGGGCCCACAAGTCTCTACGTCGCAGGCCAAATGTCCTCTGGTGCCCACCAGTCATCGACACCACGCCTGGAGGTCGACATGGCCGCCCTTCAAATGGCGCCTCTTCGGCAGCGACTCCCGTCCGTCCTCTAACGCCTCCGGGGGTCGCTTCAAGCGAAGATCTCAGCAGCAGCAGCACCGGCACCATCACCCCCAAGCCCTCACACCCACCCACCCCCGAATCCACGCCCCCGCGCCTCGCCGTCCCGGTCTCTCGTCCGGGACTGTCGCACTTTGCTTTGTCGTCCTCCTCCTCCTCGCGCGCCGAATCGTTTCAGACGGCCTATGAAATGATCTCGGACGCCGAAACTGAGACTCCTCACCGTTCTCCTCCATCATTGCCGACTCGACAGAAATCATTGCGAACGGACGGACCTTTGGAGTATGGTGACAGGAGTGGGGAAAGCACGCCAGTTCCCGACCCTCGTACTAATCGTCTACCTACCTCTATGATGGAACCCCCGGTGCACCGAAGGATGGAAGTTGACGCGGATCGAAAAGTATCGCCTCCGCGCCGACAAAAGTCGACCCGGGACGGTGCGCCTCGCATCATGCGTATCGCAGACCCATCGGAGCAGCGCTACGATATCAACGGAATTGATGCGCAGAGTGTACGCTCGAGCCTGCGGGAGCCTATCCGGGACCCCCAGGAACCAGTTGGGGGCTTGTCGATTGAGCAGTTCCGCGAAGAAATCGGCTGGCCGCGCCCGGAGGATCGGCCTCTTGCTACTGAGCAGGACGATACACGTCGGCTGTCAGACGTGTCCACGTCTACAGTCGAGGTGATGATTATCGACAGCCTACAGTCCACCCAAAGATCCCTGCGCCACACCGATAAGAGGGGCTCGCTACGTTCTGCTCCCTCTCCACATCCCAAGTCCGACCATCTATCGCTCGCCTCCACCGAGTCGCAACATCGTCTGGTCCACAAGGCTGGCCGGATCACCGAGAGCGACCGCAAGAGCATCGCCTCGGAGATCTCATTCTCCGGAACCTCGAGCCTGAACGTGCCGCCACAGAACGTGGATGTGGTTCCGGTGGTTGTGATCCCGGAGCGGCGCTCCTCTCTCAAGTCGACGTCGACCAGCAGAGAGACCTCGCAAAGTCGCTCGCGGCACTCGAGTCGACGAGGCCCGTCCGCGTCGCGAAGCCGGCCTGGCTCGCGCGAGCCCGCGCATCGGAAGCGGCCGTCCGACACGAATGTTAGCATCGGGAAAGGCGCCGAGCCTCGTGGCCGCCACTCTGGCCGGCCGACGATCCCCCCACGTGGCTCCTCGCTCTCTGCCCCGACCAGCCGGAACAATTCACGGACTACCTCTCTGACCTCGGAAAGCCTGCGGGATCATGCCTTGGCGACGGAGCAGCCTGGCACCCAGGACCGCGCCCCCGAGCCGCCTTTGCATCGGCCGGAAACTCTCGCTCGGGAGGACCTCCATGATGCGGCAGAAGAATCCAAGACCCAATCCATCATCATTGGAGTAGAGGACATGTCACACCTACGCCCACCCTCGATGCCATACACGCAGATCTCGATTCCGTCGTCCTCTCCCGGCCTGATCGAAGTCAGCGAGGCGAGAACGGTGATCTTCTTCCCCCACAACAATGAATCGCTGCTCCTCGTCGATCCCCAAGGGCAGTCTGCACTTCACGGGCAAGCACCCGGGGTGGATTACCCGGAGCTGCGCCAGCCACGGATCGACGACTCACCCACCCTCCGATACGAGATGACTTCGCCGCTCAAGAACCCACGCCAGCCACCCAAACCACCCGTCTGCCAAGTTGTGCCACCAACCCCCGTCCAAGACAACGACCGTCCGCAGGGCAAAACAAACTCCCCAACCGAGCCAAGTAAACGCCCGGGCCGTCGGTTCGGCCCGGGTCGACGTCCTTGGATGGGACGTTCTCGATCCGACTCTTTCAACTCCTTCGTCCGATCCCTCTCACTGACCTCCGTGAAGAACCGCAAAGCCGGCAAAGACGTCGACGGACGACTACAATCGTTCTGGAGACCCCGTCGCTTCTGGGATGACTCCGAAGCCGAGGACTCCCCGCGCTCTCCCGCCCAGAACCCAGAAGCAGAAGCAGAAGCCGACCTAGTCATCAAGAACTCACTCGGCATGCCCCAGCAGCGCGTCGTATTCGAAGGCCCTTCCCTCCGCAGCCCCGACACCCGCCGCCGCCTCTTCTTCGACCACGCCGCCCGTCCGCAACCCAACCGCAACACCCTAGTAGGAAACAGCCAAGTATTCACCCCGGAAGCCTTCTGCTCACAGACCTCACTCCACCACCCGC
The DNA here is from genome assembly GCF_003184525.1 of Aspergillus sclerotioniger CBS 115572. Classification (NCBI taxonomy): domain Eukaryota; kingdom Fungi; phylum Ascomycota; class Eurotiomycetes; order Eurotiales; family Aspergillaceae; genus Aspergillus; species Aspergillus sclerotioniger. The sequence goes on from NW_020291021.1 coordinate 32,428, forward strand.
GATTCCGATCCCTGTCATGGTGGAGACTTCGCTTCCGACCCGGAGGAAAGATCCGGAACCTCCGCAAACGCGTCCGACGAACATGGCAACGCCACGCCGAACACCGCCGCGAAGCAAAGCGCGAGAAACTGAAACAAAGTATCGGCGGTGCGGTGCTGGTGGAATCAAGCACCCAGTTGAAAATCACAGAATGATTATGATATGATATGATATGATTAGAATGTGTTTTTTTGGAATTCCGGACTCGGACACGGAGTATGGGCCATATGTTATATGCAGCTATGATTTGATATGATACTATGATACGATTACAAGCGTGAGCGTGGGCGTCACTCATGAATATGATATGATATGATATGACTGATGATTTTATTCTTTTGTTCTTGTTTGTAACTTTTCGAGCTTGTTCTGTTGATTGATTATCTCTGTTTTCTGAATCGGTTCCAGTCCAATACAGACCAGGCTTAATTGATGATTAATGAAGAAGGATAGACACCACGGTGCATGGATATCATTACATGAATCATTTCTTCATTGAGCAGATCTTTCTATTTTTTTTGGGCAGCGAAATGTATTCGTCCTGTTTTATGAGTACATAGAGATAGGGGGGAAGTGCGTTTATTTGCATCAGTTATAGCTACGTGTCTGACCCAGCAGTTTCAATATAGATAAGCAGAGCAAGCGTATAACACTTACAATCACGACATAGTAGTATACAAAGTATAGACAGTCTATTGCGTTGGTATCATGCACATAGCCAACGGACGGTAGGTATATCACCGACTGACACAAAAGTCCAACCCAAACACAAAACAACTCCTCGCTCCAGTCCGTTCCAAGCTGGATCGGACATCCCGCGCTGGTATATTACATCAATCAGGTCATCAAATAAAACGCCATGTCAGTCGTGGAACAGCAAATAAGCTTATGCGATGCCTTGGGACTCCATCCCGGATATCGTAGAGTAGGAATATGGCAGATCAACCAGCCCGTCTAGAAGCCAGTTCAGCGGATCAAACACTTCGTAGTTCGGCTCCAGGAACCCGCTGGGCAACGCGCCCACCCCGCCTGACGGCGGCACTGCCATGTTGGCCGGTGCAAGCATCGGAGCCGGCGCCAGGCTGGGGTCCGCCCCGGCGACCCCCGGGGTTGCAGTCGACGTGCGGGTTGGCACGACAGAAGACGAATTGGAAGAATCGGCGTTCGAGTCTGGGTTGGTTGGATTTTTGAGATATGCTGCCACCTATTAGCCTCGATACATAGACATCTTCCTCGCATATGGCATACCTTCAATGTTACGGCCCTTGGTCCGCGCGTCTTCCCGCCACCGCCACACCGAGTCAAAGAGAAGCGACATGCTCATCCGACAGCGAACCTTTAGCATCAGCGAGTCATCCACCTCCCCGCCGTCAGCCGTGAGTTTTGGCGTGGGCACGTTATTCAGTCGCCACATCTGCGCTACTACCTCCGCCAGTCGTTCGGGGAGGTCGTTGCTGGAGACGGACACGCCCCGGATGGCCCAGATCGTCCGATTGAAGAGGTTCTTGGCGTAATCCATGTCGATGTGGGCGGCGAAGAAGCTCTTGCAGAGCTTCAACAGGGTGCATCCGCCCGCGACCATCATCTGGTACACGTAGTATGGGGTGTAGGGCAGCACGGGGCCGACCTCCGTTTCCAGATTCATCGCGGCTTCCAGGAATGACGTGGTCGCAACGTAGAGGGAGAGAAGACGCTCACGATAATCCTTGGCGGTCGTGTCATCGAAGAACGCCGACAGATGGAGGTGAAGATTAGATGCGCGCAGATAAAGATTAGTTATACCTACACCAGGTTAGACCATCTCTCGCAAGGGAGCACAGGAAACATACAGTCGTTTTGCGCCTTCAACTGGTTCTCCAGTTCGTCAAAATCCCGCGAGAGAAACGAGATTAATGTTGACCTCTCTTGATCGCTGCACAATCCGACAGGGTCCCGCCGGTTGGTGTATAATGACTTGGTGACCTTGTCGCAGAACTTTTCAATCTCCAGCCGGGGCCGGATGTCGTGCGGCAATCTGAAGTTGGGGTCCATCGACTCGTTGGAAGACAGGGTCCAGTCGTACACGGTGGACGGAGGCTGGCCGTAGCCCGTAGCAACTCTGCATCGCAATCAGTAAAGCCCGGCCGCCGAAATAGACATAACATACCGTTGTGCGACGATGTTGCTGACGGCCCACGTGCGCACTTTGTCGCGGAGCTCCTCTTCAATCAGCTCCACGCGGAATTTGCTGAAATCCTGCGTGTGGGACGGACGGTGTAGACCCAGCTGCATAGCGACTTGGATCATCATACCACAGAGCATAAAGGTTGGGTCGGTGGACGTGCTGCTTGTAGGAAAGGGCCATGTACAGAGCAAGCAGAGCGCCTTCACGACGTGGTAGCTTTGTGGAATGTCCGCCAGCGTACTCCACACCAGTCGCGAAACCGGGCCAGAAAGGGAATTGAGAAGATGGGTGTCGCCTTGGAAGCGCCGCGCGCCCACACTAATGATGGTCCAGAACAGCAGGGGCGAGGCGTTGTAGTATTCATCGGGGGTCTGCTCTCGATCAAGGAATGGTAGAAAAGGGTGATAAAAGGTAAAGAATCTAACCAGGTTAGAAGCTCGTCCAGGACAATGCCGTCCGGGGCCTTACAAGTTGAATAGCTCTGTCACCCTTTCGGGAACGACAGCGACATCTTCGATGCGCTTGAAATGATGGTTGCCGTTTCTCATGTAATTCGTACCGTCAAAGCCCGAGCGCAAATCCAGAAGCGACGCAACCGCTTCATGGGATCCCATATACTGGTCAGTCGACATGGCCGACGGCGTATGGTAGACTCCTGAGCCGACCTGGCTGGCCGTCTCTTGCTTGGGCGTCTGGGCCGGGGGAAGAGACGGTGGCTGTGGCTGGGACATGGACCCAGGAGTACTGGCCTGCACGGTTGCAATCTGCTTCCGCAATTCGATGATCTCCCGTTCCATTTCGGCGTTGCGACTGCGCTTTCCGACCCGTTTGAAGTTGGATTCGATTTTACAATCGAGCTTCAGGCGACGACATCGGGAGCAATCTGTCCACGGGTCTTGAATTACATCGCACCGGAGCTGCAGGAAGGATACAGTAAGCCCAATTGCAAATGAAAGAGCCGATCGGATAGGCGCCAGAACTAAGTGGCGAGCTCACCTTTTGCTGGCGACATTCATTGCAGGCGCGCTTCACAGGCTGTCTCTTCTTCTCCTCGTGATTCTCCTGCCCCTCGACATCATCAATACTACCCGGAGAACTGTCCAACCCGGCCATGGCGGTGGTGCGCTTCCTGGCTGGACCGACGCCATCGGACCCGACAGCCGGGGAGACAGATGGATGGCCGGCACCTCCCATTACGGGACTGGGGGCAGCCGAAGCATTCTCTCCTGCGTTTGGCTCCAGGATGGTACCCTGCAGACCCCTGCCTCCGATTCCGCTGGGCGATCCTTCGGAGGAATCCAGGCTGGTAGAAGGGGAGGCAGAAAAAAAGAAAGAATCGGTCTGACGGATGGCTGGGCAACGAGCCTTGCCCACGCGAGAAATTCGGAGAGGGGATGTCTCGGACTGTCAGGGAGGCGTTGGACGAACTACCGGGTGCACTGTGCAGATCCTCAAATCCCAATGGGGGGTTGGATTGGTAGTTGGCAGTTGGCAGTTGGCAGTTGGCACAAACAAGCGAGCGAGTGATCCAGACCCTCTCAGAGATGGGGATGAATGACCGCGGGGGAACGGCTGCTGCGAGGGAGAAGCTGTCCGATCTCGCTCTCACGTGGTCTCGCCCGAAAAAAAAAAGGCACGTGAGGATAGCTAGCGGTGGCACGAGCGGCCCTTAGTCAGCACGGGCCATCGCCCCACTGGTCCCTTATCTCCATTCCATTAGGTAACTCTACCTAAACGACACAACATATACAATACCTACTATGTACATAGGAGGTACTCTGAACTCCGCATGGAAAGAGGTGCATCACTTACATCAATTTCATCATGATCTACCTATAACTACAGTGGAATATGCATCATAACAAATACCCTCGTCATTGGGTTTTGATTGGTCCACCCGTCATTATCACCACGCCTGTCCGATTGTAGCCGGCCCGGGAGCTCGGACGCCCGACGGATCAGGAACAAAACAAAACAAAACACTGGGATTGATTGTCAAAGACGATTTCCCTCCGTTGTGGTTGGCTGATTACGCGACACCGATATTTGCTTTGTTACCGGACGGCCATACGGGAAATAATCATAAGCACGGAATGGCATGCTTGTGCGTGATGCTTACCCTAGGTAGATACCTACTACGGAGGCCTTTCTACCCACATTTTCACCCTAGTGCTTACTACTATAATCCCGAACTCCGTGTTCATCCAACAAGTAGAATCTCACGGTTAGAAGAAGGAAACTATTCCAGGAAATAACATAGACAATCAATAAGATTGCAGAGAAATCATCCTGACCTGACATACCGATCAGTTTCGGCAAAAACCACAAACTATACAATATCCGACAACTCTAGGAACACACAGATTGGAACTCGCATATATCCAAACAGGGTCTCCATCCTCGTGACAGCTGCTTCAATGAAGTTTGCGAAGATAATGTGGAAGGTCTCTATTCCCATGGGTTGTGGTTGATGTTCAACCTCTGACCAATCACGCATCGGACCCTTTCACGGTTTCACCTCGTTGGAAGCCCGAGCACAAAGAGGTAGATACTATACTTCCCGGGCAAACCAGAGCGAACCATGCCTCTCACAAGACGCACCTTCCACGGAGCCCTTCACGCCCCCATACTATAAATCTGCTCGTCTTGGTGGCAGTGCAGGGCACTTGTCTGTTATTGTCCCGATTGCCATCCGAATGTCATGATCATTTAGCGGGCCAGGCGCGAAGGGCTCGGGTCCCTCCCACGCTGCGAAACCATAACCATCGGATTGACCACTATCATCATCAGTCCGGCGTCATGCGCTGGCATTGCGCGTCGGTGTGATGTCAGGAGAAGCTCCGAGCCGCACGAATATAAAAGGCCCCAGGGGGATGCGTGTGTCATGACAAACATCCCTAACTTGCAGCAAAGCAACCCATAGTCGATCTGCCATCATGTCTTCCCCGGACGAGAGACAGGATACATCAGAGGGCCAACCTCCAACATACAGCCAAATCGACCTGCCAGAACTGCTGCTCCCTGAGTTAGATCTCACTCGAGACGCTGGACCGTCGTCTAGCACGACAGTCACTCACGACCAATGCGTGGCTCATCTCAAATTTCTGGCCGTCCTCACCGACCTGCGCGATCATGTTGCTAGCACCTCAGATCTCTTTGGCATTAAGGACCCGGATCCAGGTATCTTCGGGGATAACACAGACGAGGCGTGGGCCCGAGTCAAGGAGAAGCGCTGGGCTGTCTATACCAACCGAGCGGCCGCCCGATATACGACCTGGTGGGAGAGGTGCATTCCGGGCTCTCGTTCACCCCCTAGATTCTCTGACCTAGGGAACAAAAACTATGCGACAATTCCCGCCTACTACACCCTGTCTATCTGGTCCCGGGACATCCTGCCTCCTCTAGGTAAGCTTTCCTCGCTTGACAAAGAATTTATTGCCCTAATAACAGGTTATTAGACGTCCTGATGGTATGGCACGCCCACATGCTGAACCCGCGAGCGTTTCTTGAGGATTGCATCCGACATGGGAAGATGAAATTTTGGGCGGCTGGCTTCCCCTGGCACGCCATCAATGCGTGCATCGACAACAGTACACTAGACTACGACGCAGGGCAGCGGGCAAAGGACGTTTTTCAAGTGAAGACCGATCTTCCATGGGAAAATCTCATTGGTACATCGGACAAAGTGGTGCACTGTCCCTGCTGCAAAGGTCGCGTTTCCGTGCCATGGACAGACGGTGCTATGTCCACGCTGCTGGAGGGTCTCTTCCAAGGCTGGCAGGGTTTTGCAGACAAAGACTTTAGGGCCATCTGTCCCAAGTGCCCATTCACCATCGACCACGAGAGCCTGAAAATCGCCAAGTTCCGGCGAGACATCGAGGCCTGCCTCTATGCAGACCGGCCCATGCCAGGAACCTACTATAACTTGCGAGGGGTGCCCGAATATGTCGGGTTCTTCGATCGCTTCCAAAATCCTTCAATCTTCCCGAACCGCTTCGTTGAGGAAGCTGGTCGCTCCATCCTGACCCGGACCAGCCCCAACAACAGCAACGACCAAGCCCTCTTGACCCTAAAGGACGTCAACGACTACATCTCAACCTTGTTGAATTCGTACTCTCCCAGGAAAGTAGCGACTTCCGAATCGCGGTCGACAGCGCTATGCACGGATGAAAAAATAGCCTATCGCGCTACTGGGACAACTCCAGTCCGTTCGCTCTGGACCTCGTCGGCGCCGTTATCCGACAAGGCACCTTTATCCAGAAAATGGACCAGATCGACTGGCTCCACTCCCCAACAGTCCTCCAAACTATGGACCGGCTGATCAAGAAATATCATGTTTTCTTCACCATCATGGCCACCAACCCGGGCCACATGGCCGTCCCCACCCTTGATGTCGACTTGGCCTGGCACACGCACCAACTCAGCACCCCATCCCGATACTTCGCCTTCTCTCTGCACCACACTAGATACTCCCAGCACGGCACGCCCATTTTCCTCGATCACGACGACAAAGTCGACGAAAGCATCCTCTCTGATGGCTTTGCCTGGACCAGCAAAATGTACAAACAGCTGACCGACGGTCAAATCTACAGCGAATGCACCTGCTGGTACTGCGAGGCCATCCGCGCTCCAGACCTCCTTACCCTCTCCCTCCCCTTCACTTCCACCTACAAAGTGAACCGCAAAGCCCGTCGGGCTGCTGCTAAACTACAAGATACCACCTCCCCAGACCTAGACAAAAACCCACACATCTCAGCCCACAACGCCGTACGACCAGACCTGAGTCCTACCGAATCCGGCCAACACGAAGGCCCTGACCCCCGCGTCGTGAAGTTTATGAAACTACGGCACCGATACGAACGCATGCAGCGGCGCGCGCGCAAGAAACACCGGTCAGGCGCTAACAGAACGAACAGGAAAGATGCAACGACGTGGGATCCGCCCGTTTGTCCCATGGTGTGGGGCTATCCGGTGGAGGTCCCGTATCAAGCACCGTACACGTGTGACCCCGGGGTCCATGCCGATGCATATGCTGGGAATCCACTATGCATGAGTTTTGTGGATGGGGCACATGGGAATTGTGCAGTTGGGACGTGTGGGGGTGGGGTGGCAGCTGGGGGTTGTGGTGGGTCTGGGGGCGGATGCTCGGGGGGGGTGTGCTGGTGGTAGTGGTGGTTGTGATGGAGGTGGTGGCAGTGGTGGTGGAGGTGGAGGAGGAGGAGGAGGAGGAGGAGGATGCGGCGGCGGAGGAGGAGGTGGTGGTGTTGGTGGAGGCGGTTGTGGTGGAAGGAGTTGTGGTGGAGGGAGTTGATAGAAGATCGCTGAGGGTACTTCGATTGCTTTAAGATCAATGCAACCCACGTCTAGACAGCCATTCCCGATTAGAAAACCACCCAAGAAACAGTTAAGTCGCAATAGAGAGAGATGGAGAGGGAGAGGGAGAGGAATCATATGAAGAGAATGAAGCCATATCATACCATCCCTCTCCAGGAAGTGGCGTGATTAACGGAAGCCGTATAGATAGCCTCTCAGTGGAAGACTCCACAATGGGCCCAACACTGAGATCAATGCAATCAGACTTGGTATATGATGCCTTTTCGACGACTGGAAGAGTTGAAGAAGATGGAGAGGGAACGCGACAGGAATCGCAGAGTGGCTAGGTCACATGATACAAACAGACTAAAGGGGAAGTTGAGCTACCTGTCTAGGGTACAAGAGATCAAGCATTCAGGTGGAGCTCTTGGTAGTTGATTAAGTAGAAAAGATATTTTCTTATGTTGCTTATTAATGGTTAAATATGCCAGAAGGGCTCCTGGCCTGATACTATATATCCACAATGCCTAAAAGGGCCATAATGAAGCTATTATACGGTATAGGTACCCCCGTCGCTCTCCGCCTCTTTCGCCTTCTTCGCCTCCTTCTTCTTCTCCTTCTCCTTCGCCTCTTTCGCCTCCTCCTTCCTTCTCCTTCTCCCGGAAAAACCACTGGCTGGTGTACATGGGATACTCGGCTTCGGGACGATCTTCAAAGGAACGTAACAAGCCTATCATCGTGCGGACAAACTCTCTGCGCCCACTGCGGTCACGAATGTTGAAGGCCCTGGTCCGTTGCACTTGTATCTTACCCGATAGGGTTTCCTTGTCTCGAAGGCGTTCAACTTCCTGCCGGGTCATGGTGGCTTTGACGAAACGAAAATTTCTGCCTCGCTGACTGAGGATGTACGCAGGGTATTGCTCGCGATGGGAATTGTACTCATAGCCCAAATTGACTTGGAGCAGGAGTGGCGTAATCTCAGACTGGGCTATACCCCTTTGACCCAACCTGTATTTATACTGGAGTTGCTCAGCTTCTGATACCGAATTCGAGTTGTGGGGATGGAATAAGACTGACTACGCAGACAGCAAGTGGAAAGCCAAAGCATTGTCGACCGCTGGTATCGTTGAACCCCTGTCTTCTAATACAATGGCGGAAGAAGATGCCGTCGTCGCATTTACCCAGACTGGCCTTGATGAGCGGCAAATAACAATCCTCTTGGAAAGAGCTGGGTTGGTAGTCCTCCTCGTTAGCTCTCTTGGGAAAGAAAAACGAACATAGGCGCACAAAGGGTGACTCACATCTCGTTATCAGAGGAAGAGAGGTTGAACAGCGAGGTCAAGGAATCAAACATGAATCCATCCATCCACGCATCAAGGTCTTGCCATTGACCAACCCGGTCCTGGAATTCTAGGGGTCCCAACGAGGAACGAATCAATTTCTAGGCTCCTAAGAACAGTGAAGCCTACTTACCGGCATCATCATCTAGCGGCATGTACTTCGCATCGAAGATCGCATCCAACGGTACTTTTTCCTGGGTCGCAACGTTGACAGCAAGCCACCGAATGGGCATGTTAAGACGTCGGCAATTTCTAGGATACTCCCTGGTGGTGAAGGTTTTTGTCTCATTGACTTCCATCTCGCTGTCGCAAGCCGAATCCGGATCAGAGGTACTGCTACTATCCGTAGAGTCCTCTTCTCGGATCAATAACTCATTGCGAAGGGTGACGAAATTGAGTTTGATGCGCGTTGTGAACCTGTGTATTATTGCCTTTGGACGCTTGACAGGTCTCACCTTGGAAGGCCGGACAGCTTTCAAGGTGTCTAGAACCTGGAAGACTTCGCGGTCCACCGGGCCTTTGGAACGGAGGCCATAGCGATGGCAGGGGTTTCGGCGTTGCGGTGGCATGGCGTTCGACTGTGGACGTAGTTCAGATAGAAATAGTTGTTGGAGGTGAAGAATAGCAAGCTTGCACGCATTTAAGATCGGGGGGAGAACAAAGACCGTTGGAGGGAACAAGCCTCCTCATCCCGTTCTTTGAACGCTTCCTAGGTAGTGATGGAGAAAGGGTCTCCTTTGACACTTCGGGCCAAGGGCCTTTGCGGTAATAATAAAAGCAACACGGGCGCTGTACGAGACATCAGCCAGCCACATGAGCTCTAGGAGAAGGTGATGGAGAGAATTGTCTGTCATGAATCAGTGATTGGGTGTGTTCCGAAAGACTCCCAGCCATCATCAATAGTACCCTAGTGAAAAAAGAAAAGAAAAGACGCTGCTAACAACACGGGGGCTGTCAGTAAGCCACATAAGCTCTGAGAGGAGATGATGATGGAGACTGTCCCCCTTAGGGGCGGGTCACTAGAGCAATCAGTTACTACTGGCTAGCGATTGGATGTATTCCAATGCCTGACATAGAATGGATGGATGGATGAAGAAGATGGTGGTGGGGGGGTGAGAGGGAAAAGAAAAAAGAAAAAGTGATAGCAACACGAGTACTGTCAGGACTGGTCACGGGTTATCGACCAGCCACCAGAACTTTAAGAGAAGCGGAGAGGAAGTCCTTTCCTCAGGAACCACTTACTCAAAGGCCATTGCGGGTGTTTCAAGGGGCCTCCCAACCCATCGCCAAAGCCTAACTAGAGAAAAAAAGCATGCTATTCAGGCCCAGGTAGACAGACCATCATGCTATCGACTTCAACAGATATGATACTCAACTGTTCTTGGTCTGTGGATGTGAAGCTCTGGACTATCAAGTCCATGTGTTCACTACTAGGGATAATTGCTGGCCTTCCAGAAGCACTAGGAGACGTCGTCAATGGGGAGAAACATGTGGCGCTCTCTCACCGCTGCCTGGGACACAAGGTTTGCAGTTCATCTTCCTATTCATCTGCGTGAGACAATCATTTGAGCAGAAGAATCTGGAAACATAATGTGGAAAATGAGGCGGCCGGCATGTGAAGCTCACAGAGAAACAGCAGCAGTATATAAGGCAGTGGCTGTTGAAATAGTCAAGAGAAGACTTCACAGATTCTCAACAGAACTACACCTTGCTCACTGCTAATAATCCTAGTTCTTCTCCTTAACCACTTTCAATCGTTGCCTCCTTTCCTTATGCATCTCATCGAAATTATTGTCCATGGCTTGCACATTCTCTATCTGTCCATCATCAACCCTTTGATATCCTTCTTCGTGGGTCCATCTGGAACAGAGGATCATGTGCAGGGAACCAGCATGATGCAGGAAACCCTTCACGTACCCGCTGCCAATGGAAAGAAAGACATACCACGAGTCTTCATGTGAAGCACGAAGATGACGTTCCCATCGAGAGTTTTCCATTCGCGCGGTACATCCCTAGAGACGGCGATGCAGGTATGGATTTCCCATGATGGAACCGAAGCGGATTAGAAGCTGACCACCGGTTGGGACTAGAGTTTCGGGCGCTTAAGGCTTGGTTTGAACAATCACCAGATGCAAGTGCTAGGCTACCGCGGAAAACGGCTAGGAAACCAACCCTACCAGATCCCATCCGGCAATTCTTCATATCCCTCCACGGAGCAAGTAAGAAGCATGACCCAGATGCAGACTCTGACTACGAGTATGAGTCAGCGAACATGTCCAAAGCACTCGCAGTCGCCTTTCTCCGTGCCATCATACTCAACATGCGTTGCAGTCTAGAGGACGGATGGTTATTTGTGTTGTAAGTGGCCCGGCATGCATTGCCATAGTACCTTCCTCCCGCTTACAATCACATACAATCACAGGACGAATAAATATTTGGGAACCACTCTGGAAATCGGTCCGACAAGGTCTCCTGCGACAGACTCTAGGGGCTTAAGCAATGGGGGCATAGTGGTTCAGGACCGAGATGGTCATCTCCAAGACGTCCCCATTGTGTCTCTCGTGGTGAGAAATACTTCCGTCATCATACTCCTGTGGTCTCTTGCAACGGAGGGGCAGTAGCACAAAGAAGGATGGGCAAAAGACTGACTTGGACAATTGTTAGGCAAAGCGGAGAGACCTTGGAGTGGGTGTGCGTCACCCTGCAAACGGTCCAGAGCCGCACCGAAAAGACATTGTGGCGCAAGAATTTGCGTTGCTTTACGGCCAGGCATGTGCCTGCAGCACCAGCTCATCTGACGAGGTGGTCAATGGTCACGATGGATGGCTGGTGTCCATCCATGGTACACGTCTTCGGCTCTCCTACGCCGAGTTTACTAAGGAGTACTTGGAGGCTGTTCGGGGAGAGTTGTTGCCCGCGGATCTGCATGTGAAGGTCCTCAGAACACGTGAGTACCATCTCAAGCACACAGCCGATCTGATCCAAGCCTTGAAAGCCGTGATGGGCTTGTTGAAGTTTATGCAGGACGGGGACTATAAAAATGAGTACTTGGAGTGGCTGGGGGCCCTTTGTAACGACAGTTGGACGCGAGAATGTTAGTGAATTGGTGTTTCTATTGTATAGTTTCGGGTTCTTTTTCTTTTGTTTTGCTTTATTCTGCTTTATTCTGCTTTGTTTTGCTTCGCTTTGTCCTAATCTGTTTCCTTTCTTTTCCATTCCTTTCCTCTTTGAAAAGGCTCCATAGACTGTAACCTGAGCCTGTGTATGTATCTTCAACTGCTGCAATTCATATTGGTACTTCCTACTCCCTACCCCCTACCCCCCATAACCACACAACCAAATGTCTCAAGACACTTACGGAAGAAACAAACCAACCGGCAACACTATAATTCTCGCTTTTACCTCCCTATTCAAAACCTCCGCAGTCAGAACCATCACCCTCATGCATTCCACCAAAACAGCAAATGAAACCTAAATAGCCCTTTAGACTAGTCACTATGACTCCTTTTACCCGAACCAGAAATCAATATTCCTTTCTTGAGATATCCCTCCGCCTCTCTCCTTATCTCCATTCACTTACAGTACTTGGCGGTAAGTTCAACGCTCACATCAAGAATTTGATCATCGCTCTACGGGGTGGATGAGGGCAACTATAGTAAATAGTTACCGGCTTGTTTGTGTATGGTAAGGTAAAATTTGAATAGGGAATGACTGGAGGAGCCGGGCAGGCAGGCTTGTTACCTTGTATCTGATGGTTTGTGAAGCGTGCTATCTATACTGTAGCGCTGAGTAACACTACTTACTAAAACTACCTACGGAGTACTGCTAGGTGTTCATGCCTAGAGGTGAGTCCCGGCAATGTAATGCTTCTGATTGGTCCAGGCATATCACAAGTGCAGCCTTTTTTTGCAAAGCGCGCTAGCGCTGAGCAATACTAGGTTCAGTCCTGCTAGGGAAGTTTCCAGCTCCAAGACTTCTCATTAATCTAATAATTTACACAATTTCAGCTTCCTAATTAGTTATTTAATTCACTTATAACATGACTTAAACTATATTACTAATACTCACTGCTTCAGCCCAACAAGAATCTCGGAGGAGATCTGAAAAAAAAAACCTTCCAGTCTATATTCAGACTGTAGATCTAAACCAGGTCTTTACATAGATTCAGACTGTAGATCTGAATTATATACTGCATTTTTAAGTACTTGACTGAGCTGTACTTGACTGAGCCCTTTAAAAGCACTCAACAGAGCCCTTTAGTAACACTTGATAAAGGCCTTTAGTAGCCCTTTAAATGCACTCAACAAAGCCCTTTAAGAGCGCTCAACGGAGCCCTTTAGTAGCCCTTTACATGCACTTGACAAAGCTCTATAAATGCAGTCAAAGTGTGTTGCATGTTGCTTACTAAGGCACTTCGCAATGCCTTGGGCTGGGGGCTTCCCACAGGCCAGGACCTAGTATTGGCTCATTTGACCACTCGTGGGCTATATTGTCAGGACTCACCGCTTCAGCTGGAAGGCAAGGACTGCATAGTAGTTTTCAGACCCTACCTAGGTCTGAATCAGGTACTGCGATTTTAGGTGTTCTACGGAACTTTATGGAGCTAGTTGCTTTTAGGAATGCGTTAAGTGGTGCTTATGATATCGCTTCGCAGCGCTGAGGGCTTTCCGCAGGCCAGGACCTAGTACTGGCAGGATGCTGCATACGAAGTAGGTCTTGGTTGATTGGAGGTAGCTACTGTTCAGCTAGCTTTACCTACAAGAATCAGCCAGAGTATAAATGGCGAACTAGGTTCGATAGGCTGCGCTACTGGGTTGGCTCGGGTGATGATACAGGTGAAGGTTCCGGAGATTGAAGTAGGTTCGTAGATTTAGGTTGTGCCACAGACTCCTAAACTGGAGCGGAAAGAAATTAGAAATCACCTTATGCACAGCTCTACAAAGCCTATGTATGTCCACTCGGGTATATAAGCTAACGTGTACCACAAAAAGATCCAAAGCCAGAGCCTGAACAATCTAATCCATGCCTGCTAACCACACTCCTCCTACATCACTATACATTTGCTTCTGCGTTTGCTTCTTTCGTAGATGGTTTGTTCGTTCCATTCTTCGATGCGTCGACGCCACAGCTCGTGCGCAGCCACTTGTGAGCTGGTAGACAGAGTTGGGTCTGTCGATGCCCGGCGGTTCAAAGGTGGAATCCCCCCGGGTGGGAGTCGGACATCCTGAGATTGGGAGCGCCGGTCTATCGTCCGGTGGTAATTGGGGCGGTGCTGACTACCCTGCACGGCTTCGGGAGCGTCATATTGGAAAGCGGAGACCTGGAGATTGGGCGAGGAAATGGAGTACGGGTAATTGTCTAGGTTGAATGTCACGTGTTGGTTCGCTGGTATAGACTCCTGCCAGTCTACTGATTCCTCAAGTAAGACGTCCTGATGATTAGTCCGTTGGGCGGACTGGGTTTGATTCGGCTGCGTGGAGCCGTTGAGAGGCTGCGGTTGGCTCTGGGAGCTGACAGAAGGATGCTGTTCTGGCAAAGGCATCTGCAATCCGTTGGGCTCTTGGAGATTGGGTGGAGAGCCCGTGGCAGAGCCTCTTCTGCGAAAGAACGTGGTATGCCTCCGGTTATGTTCAGAGGGTTCGGACTCGGAGTCTCTCATGCTCCTTCTCATGCGAGAAGCAAGCCGCGACCCGGTAATGGTATGCAGTCTTTGCAACGAAGTTCGAGGTAGAGTCTCGTCCACCATGCGTTCTAAGCGGCTCGTCTGGGGTCTTCGAACATCTGTTGGAGCATCGCCGACTCTATGGACAGGTTCTGTATTCGAAGGGAGGAGGGTCCTTCGGAGATAATCGGGAAGAGGTGCGTCGGGCACGCTAGAGTAAGGAGGTGGAGGTGGAACCCAATTATCGGCATCGCTTTCATGGGGAACCTGGAAAGCCTGGACCGGCCTCTGATCTTGCACGGGGCGTGCTTCATCTTGGTACCGGGGGTTGTAGCGCCCACGGCCCGTAGCCGCAGCGGTGGCTGCACGACGCAGCGTGTCCCGAGATCGTGGTTGCGTGTTATCGTATGGTGATTCCGGGATATGTTGGATGTCACCGTTTGAAGAACCCGAAAAGAAGGAGCTATTTCTGCGGACATTTGGCCGAGGAGCGTAGCTGGCCGTGTTGGCTGATGGATATGACTCCCTCGCAAATGCCCTCGCCCGCGGCGAAGCAGCATTCCCTCGATGCAACCGCGTCCTTCTCCTTTCCAACTCAACCTCAGTGTCCAGGCTAGAGTTTGGCTCGCTCAGCATCTTCGGCTCCGCATCGCCGATCTCGATGTTCAGTTCAGTCAAATCCCCATTCCTAGCGGATCGTGTAAAGTCCAATAGAAGGACCCGTCCGCCATCCACTGGAACGTCTTCTTCGCCAATGGTTGGAGGGCTTATGCCACCAGGAGCAACGGCTACCAATCTACGATGGTCAGCCATACAGCTTGGATGGCGTACCCAGCGGGCCGCTGTCATCCCAGGCATATCGCTCATCCTATGGCCATTGATGAGGACCTTTGGCTTCGTGACAGACTGCTGTAACCGAGATAAACTGTCACGAGCAGCCGTCGCTTCCACGATTAGAGGGCCCTGCTCCACCTCCATCCCAAAATATGACCTTGCACTAGGCGCTACAGGGGCGATATCCAGACGATCAGGCACTCCATACACCCAGAGGCCAGAATTCTCGAACCCCAATGCGACCAGCTCGCCCTGATCGTCAACGGTCGGTAGCATGATTGGGGAAGACTCCCGAGATCCGTCATCAGACATCGGAGTCACGAAATACGTGGTGCCCGAGTTTGTATTATGAACCCCAAATGCTCTGAACGTGGCCATCTGTTCGTCAAACCCTAGTATCCAGCTACCTTCTCCTTCTGCGTGCAGAGGAAGCAGACATGCGTGACTGAATCCGGTTGTGACGTCTGGAAACAGGATCTGTGTCGTCCACATCCGGATCTGCGCATCTCTCGGGGAGTACTCGGCTTCCGATTCGGTATAAAAGGGCACTGTTATAGTAACCAGACCGCCATTGCCGCGATCAGCGGAAGTCCCTAGTAGCATGACACCGTCAGAGGAGAACGACACCGAGTCAACCCCGGAGCAGCGCACAGCTCTTCGTTCTGTGGCCAGCACCTCTTCACCGATGGCGTATACTTCGACTCGATCATCGTACGCAATGGCGAGGACGCCCCCGGTCGGAGAGAGCGCGAGGGTCCGAGGAATATCGTTCAGAGTCAGGTCTTGAATGTGTCTTGCTTCGTCGTTGGTCAGGTGGTAGATGTTGACCCGATGACTGGAGGACACCACAGCGAGAAGCGAGCCGTCATCGACAATCGCAGCATGCAATGGGCGTCGCCATGTTTTGAGCTCGTGCTTCACGGCCGCGGGATCTGAGGTTATGTCAAGAACAACGATTCTGGAGGAGCTGATGCACAGGATGAGCTGCGCATTTGGAGAGAAAGAAAAGCGAAAGGCTTCACCCCGTGGAAAGGCTGTCGAAGAGCTCATGGACGTCGAGGTGAGCTTGATCAGCGTCTTGCGAGGCCGGAGGAATGCATCAAACGCATTCCGCCTAACTTGGGCGCCAAATTGCTGTTTGAGCAGCGCAAGATCGCCGGCGTGCGCCGGCTCCTCGGTGGCTTTCTGCGTCAAGGCAAAGGACGGGCATTGTGACAGGTGGTGAGCATACAAGAGGGTTGAGTCGGAGATACGTCGCCATTTCCGGTTCAGCAGGGCCAGCGACGCAAAGCTGTTTGCATCCGCGACATATAGGATACTATGCAGCCAGTTAAATGGATATTGTCCGAGCGCAGGCAGCAGCTGTGATGGATCACATGACAGTCGCTAGCGATAGCACTGCTCTGGGGAAGACTGGAGGGCACTTACTGCTCGATCACCGTACGGGGCAAACGGGTGAAGGGCGAAGAGGCCTGGTCTGCGCGGTGCAGCGGCGTGCTCTTGGAGAGCTCCTGGTGCAGTTTGAGGGAGCCGTGCTGGGGATCGGGATGAGGGCCGCCAAGCCGCTCCGCGTTGGGCAACCGGACATCCTCCTCCATGGTCGATTGTAGATATCACCCACGAGGGTCTACATTTGATGGAACAAATGCAGACGGCACTGGGTTCAATTATCCGCGTCCAGCATCTTTTTCGAGGACATAGGGGCAAAAGACCCGAGGAAGGATGCACGTTGGTGGGCAGGCGGGAAGCGCCAACGAGCAAGGTCGGTGGCTGTGTCCCTCACCCGCACGCCAATAATGCACCGGGGATCTTCTGTGCCAATGCGTCGTTGCCTCTGAAACGGGGCGGTTTCAGATGACCGGGGAAGGGAGGAGGGGGGGGGTTGGGTGTGGAGGTGGTAGACAGGTCAGAAGCGGGGAAGCATTCCGTGCATTGTTTGGAGTGAAAGAGAAGGATGGGGATATCCGGAGTAGTACGAGTGGAAGAGGGAGAGAGAAAGAGAAGGAGAAGGAGAAGGGACCAAGTAGTGCCTGAGGTGCCTTGTATGTACTACTCCGTACGGGGTATCAGTGTTATTAACAGCCGGAGGAGTACGGACTAG
The DNA here is from genome assembly GCF_003184525.1 of Aspergillus sclerotioniger CBS 115572. Classification (NCBI taxonomy): domain Eukaryota; kingdom Fungi; phylum Ascomycota; class Eurotiomycetes; order Eurotiales; family Aspergillaceae; genus Aspergillus; species Aspergillus sclerotioniger. The sequence continues at coordinate 49,881 of NW_020291021.1, forward strand.
TACGGGATCCAGACGGGACTTGACCCCTCCCAAACCGGGCAAGGGCCGCGCGGATATAAATACGGCAATCGGCGGCACGTGGTTGGCCGCCCTGGCTGACTCAGCAGTGACTCCCCCCACAGTTTCGCAGCGCCGATAAGAATTTCGGAAAATCGTCAGGTTTTTATCGCGCGCTCCTCCAGAAACGCAAGGAGATCGGCTCAGCAAGCCGAGACAGATTGGTCCTCATCGCTCGCTCCGTGTCGGGCCACTTGGGTGGTAACTCCAGGAACTATGCACCCTTCCGCGCAGCCACGCGATTAGCATCCTCCCCGGTCCAATGCTCCCCTTCGGCCTTGTGATCTAGCCGGGTCTCCGACGAGAACTCGCGATTATCAGTGGTGGATGACTGGCTGTGGTAGCTGTGCTAGTCCAGGCACCCCCGTTGGAACTCTCCGATCATCTTGCAGCTCGTCCGATCCCCCTACCCACCGCTGGTTGTTAGCCCGGCTTTTCGACCTGTCACACTTCCAATTGAAGCACTACAGCTTATGGTCACCGGCTTGCGCCGCCAATACCACGATCGGGGCGCATCATGCCGCCGATTACAGCTCCCACCACTTCCTCGCAGAAGCTGGCTTCTCCGGGGTTCAATGCTGGCGCCAGACCATATCGGTCACACAAGGTTAGGGCTTGCGACTTGTGCAGGAAGCGCAAATCCCGCTGTACAGTCGATATCCCCGGTCAATCATGCCTTTTGTGCCGGGTCCAAGGAGCAGATTGTCATTACCAAGAGGAGGCCAACAATGATCCCCCGCTCACCAACGGCCATGAACCTAAACCATGGGTGGCAGACCACGCGCGTGTCTCGTCTTTAGGTCAGAAGCGCAAACACTCCCCGGATACAGATTCTCCGTCGCATAGCAGCCGGCGACGAGCTTCCAGCGTGGCCCATTCGGACTCGGCCTTGGACCGTCGGAGAAGTGATTCCAGGAGCCAAGGAGTCGAGGATCCCCATAACGAGTCGGTTCTGATCGTTGGTCCTGTGGTGGCCGAGGATGCCCAGGTTATTGAGAGGTATATGCCTCCGGAGCGGACCAGCAGATCCGTGGAGCCGAAAAGTCAGCCATACAACGTCTACTCGAGTGACCCGCGGAAGCCCATTCTTTACACGACAGTATCGCGCCGGAGGCAGGGTATGCGTGTTGGTGTCCCTCCTGGAGAGAATCAGAAAGAGATCCTTGAGCAGATTCTCGGGCCTTTCAAGCGCGACCTAGTCAGACTGTACGCTTCCCATGGGTTCGGATCAGGAAGGTGACATGAGACGACATACTAACTCTGGTCCTCAGGTTCATTGACAGGTTCAACGCGGCATTTCCGATCTTTGATGGAGAAACTTTCTGGGAGGCGTTCCTCTCCGAGTCGCCAGGCGACCCGCCCGCGTCGCTTTTATGCCAGGTCTACTCGATGTCGCTCGTCTACTGGAAGCACACGCCCAAGTTGGCTTGTCACCCGAAACCAGATCCCCGATACGCAGTCAACATGACTGTCGCGGCGCTGCACGAGGAGTTTTCAGCGCCCGGTCTTTCCACAGTCAGCGCGGCTCTCATCGATCTGACAGGCCGGCCGATTTTCTCGATGACCGGAAATGCCATCAGCTGCGGGCGAATGATCTCCCTTGCGCATTGTCTTGGCTTAAATCGCGATCCCAGTCACTGGAAATTATCGCGCCCCGAGAAGAACCATCGAATGCGGCTCTGGTGGGGCGTCGTGATCCATGACCGCTGGTAAGCCGATGCTATTTACCCCCATACTATGCATCTGGTCATACTGACATCCACAGGGGGAGCTTCGGTCACGGCGTGCCTCCTCAGATCGCCAAAAACCAATATGACGTCCCTCTCCCCACGATCGACGTCCTAATTCCCCAGACTTCTCGCACCCCGGAGCGCGTACGGGCTGCTCACTGCCACATTGCTCTGTGCCGACTCACCGAGATCCTGGGCGACCTGTTGCCCCTCGTCTACGGCCTCCAACATCGAGCCCACCGCGAAACCACCAAGAAAGTGCGACAAATCCGCACCGATCTCGACGTCTGGGAGGATTCGCTTCCTGACTGGCTACGCAACCCAATCAGCACAAACCCCTCGGAGGATCGCATCTCGGGGACCAGCAGTCTGCAGCTTGGCTTCCTAGCCGTGAAGATGCTCGTAAGCCGCGTCGAGCTGAACGTAAGTATCGCCCCAACCCCGATCATTCCCACGTCATACCAACCCTGCGCAGGAAGTCAACAACGCCGAAGCCGACAATCCGGAAGCCCGCCGCTACTTCCAAACCGAATGTCGACGATCTGCCGAAGAAATCGTACAATTCATCTCCTCCCTCCGAAAGCAAAACTTTCAAGAATTTTGGCTTCCATGTATGCTCCCTCCCCCAAGATCAAACCCAACAACAGAGAAAAACATGAGAGACTAACCCCTCCCACAGACAGCGCCTTCCACCTCACCACCACCGCGACGCTCCTCGTCCGATGTGCCCTCGAAACCACCGACCCAGAAGTCGCCCGATCATGCCTCACCAACGTCGAGACCTTCCGTTCGATACTACGTCGCGTCCGCGAAGAAGAAGACTGGGACGTCGCCGACATGTGTCTCGACCACTGCGAACGCCTCCTCAACCGCCTCAACAGCACCACCGGCGCCAACAACAACAACAATAGCTCCGAGCACCCGCCCACCTTCACCAACCTCGGCCACCAACCAGACAGTCTCGTCAACCCGGCCGCTATCTCCCTCCCCGAAACCCAAACCAACAACGACATCGTCGACGATATGATGAGTATCTCCGGTACCTTTGGCACCATGGATGGATTTCCTTTCGATATGACAGGCATTTGGGATGTCTCTGTCTTTCAGGATGTTAATTTGACGTAGACGTAATTTATGGCGGCAGAGGGAAAAAGGTAAGAAGAACCCCTCCTCCTCCTCCCCTGAAGTGGGAGAGCTGGGAGGGAAGAGAAAATATCCTTCTACTTCAACTACTAGAGGATTTATCTTATTATCTTAGTTGATTGTATTCAACAACAGTGCAGTGCATGGAATGAAGATAGGAGAGGGGAGGGGACGAGAGGAGGGGAGTTCATTACTTATACCCAGTTTTTCGTTTTAGGTTTTGTATCTTGATTGACTGATGGACTGATTGTATATAGTGATCAGTCTCGAATTATACTTTTTTTGTTGACTTTGATTGTTTTGGTTTCGTGATGACATATTTGATTACTTGATTGGATGAGTAGTAGGATGAAGGAGAATGTCTAGTGGGGTAGATGGATGGACGCGGAAATGTATACGTCGAGAAAAGTACCTACCGACAGACTGAATTTATACTACTACTACTACTACTCCCATCTTTTCTTCGGACTTCGGAGAATGGACATAGCAGAGTCCATAGGTATATTTCCTAGTACTTCTATATGTGGGTACGCATGACATTAAAATGATTCAATTTATACATGCAAATACACAACCAAATGCTATTTTACAACGGAACCTGTGAGGTACAGGAACCAAAGAACCCTCTAAAGTGAACCCCGTTCCCAAGAACAAAACAGCATCTCGGTTATACATTATAATAACTCCGTGATTGGGAGAAGAGAGAGGAAAGTCATTGCAAGCGCTCCGTGAACGCCACTGTCATGCTCAATGGCTGATTTACTCCTTCTTGGGACCGGCACCGAACATGCCGGTGAAGGAACCCTTCATCATCGCCATCTGCTCCTGACGGGCCTTCTCCTCCTCTGCGGCCATCTCCGCCAGCCACTTCTCGCCGTTCTCGCGGATCTCCTTCTCGATCATCTCGTAGTTCTTCTGGCCGCGCTCGCGGATCTGGTCCCACAGCATCTTACCCTGGGCAAGGCCCTCCGAGGGGCTCTGCTCACCGTCCAGCGTGCGGCCGGACTTCAGTCCAAGGGCAGAGGCGAAACCGCCCAAGCCGCTGCGGGGGCGCTTCTTCTGCTCCTCGGCCAGTTCCTTTTCGAAGCGCTCGCGCATGGCCTTCTCACGCTTGGCAAACTCCACGGGGATCTGGGTGCCCTCGAAGGACTTGATGACGGTACGCACATCCTCCACACCCATACCGGCAAGGTATTCCAGGAAGGGGATCAGCGCGACCAGGGTCTTGTCCTTGGAGTCACCGTGCCACTTGTCGAGAATGACGGCGTTCTCGGGCTGCAGGCGGGCATGTTCCTCCTTGGTGTCGATCAAGATAACCTTGGACAGGTCACGGTTCAGGTAGGACAGGTCCTGATTATCGGTGTTAGTGCGACGACAGATCGATACGACCACAGGGACCTACCTTGATGTACTCTCCGTCCTTGTACTTGGTGGCTTCACGGAACAAAGGCCAGCGGATGATGCGGTAGGGGTCGAGCTTCCGGAGCACCTGGTCGGCCATCATGCTGGGCACGCTAGTGAAGAGGACGAGTTCGTAGTACTGGTTGAGGTAGCGGAGGAAGTAGTCGACACCCGGTCGCTTGGCTACACGCCAGCCATGCTCACGACTCCACTCGCTGTGCACCAGAAGGTCTTCCAGACTCAGCACGAGGGTGTAAGGCTGGCGCAGGTTGGGATCTTCGTCGGGAAGCAGCTTGGTGAAAGCCGGGTCCTTGTAGTAACTGGTGATGTCACTCAAGCGGGCCTTAGCACGGCTATACATAAGTCCCAAACCCCAACCCGAGGGAACATCGGGGTGAGCCTTCTCTTCCTCCTCGGTCTCCCAGTTCCGGCCCAGGTATGCTACACCACCGGCACCTGCGAACAGGACCATGACGTAGACCAGGTTGGCCATGCGGGCGCGCTTGCGGTCGAGAGACGATTCGTAGTTGGGGACATCGCCGCGACCGCCATCATCGTATTCATCCGCACGCGTTGGGTCCTCAGTGAGATTCAGGGTGGTGGAGCCGCGGTTCTTCGAGCGGGCTTCCAATTCTGCGGCAAGGGTGGAGGGAATACCCTGGGTGAGATCGGGAAGAGGTTTTTGGGGTGTATCTTTCTGGGGAGCTGTGGAACCGGTCTCGGACTGATTTAAAAGTCAGATGGCAGCCCAGGAACATCAGAGCCAGATCAACTCACAGCTTCGGCAGCCGGTTCAGCCTTGGTATCGAATTCAGCTTGCTCCGCGGAGTATTCTTTCTGAGAGGAAGGCTTGGCCGGTTGTTCGGACTTGGCGGCCTTGTTGGACTGATGAGGGAGCTTGTATGGGGTCTTGGGCTTGTTGTTCTTTGCGTACCAGCGCGCATGGGGCACGGATACAGTGGAGGCTCGAACGGTCGAGGTGAGGACGTTTGGCCTCGTCAGAGACAGTACGGCACGACTAAGCATTATGAGAGGAAGAGGGGCATCTATAGACAAACAGAAGGAGACGATGTACGCACGCGCCGAGCCAAAGACAGACGTGGGGGCACCACCAACACAAACAGAAGTGAGCCAGCGGGATGGGGATGTGATGTGATGGTCAAGAATCAAGAAGTTGGTCGTTGGCGGCCAGGCGGCGCTCAGCCGGTGCTCGGCGGAAAAGTTCACGCACCGCGGTCGGGCGGGCCACAGACACCCGAGGTGCAGGACTGGGGTTTAAATACCGCCGAGGCCAATCCTTCCTTTCCTCTTCTTTTTCTTTTCTTCTTCACAGAAAGTTGACACCCAGTCCACGAATTTGACCCATCAGGCTCTCTCCTCCATGCATGCCGGGTTGAATTAGGCTGGGGAGACCAAGTGAAGATCTTCTTCCGTCCCATATCCAAGAGCCGCAGCGAAGGTCTCCCATGCAGCTGCAGCCCCGTTAGTGGGATATAATCCTTTTCGCCTTCATCATAAGTAGTGCTGGTTCCTCGCTACCCCCCGGCGTTGTCGTATCGGTCGTTAATTCTCGGCTTCCAGCTCCATGCAACAATGGAATGAACCAAACCAATCCAGAGAAAAAAAAATATCAGTCAATCATTTACCCGAGTTAAGATACTTCACTCTCGTATCGTGCCGTATAATTTCTAGACTTGTGTGCAATTTCTGCCTCTCCAACCACAGACAGACCATCGCCACCATGTCGAAGATGAACTCGCTCTCCAAGGCCCTGGAGAAGGTCAATCTCAACGATGCCGCCAAATCAACCAGCAAAGCCAAACCCCAGAGGAAAAAACAAGCCCGAAAGGGTCCCGTGGAGCCATTTCGCTTCTTTGACCTCCCCTCAGAAATTCGTCTACGCATCTACGGCTTCGTGCTCTTCACGCCCCGGCGCAGACGCACCCCACGAACCACCGGCAATGTAGGCGCCTCATCCAAACGAAACCCCCCGCTCTCTCCCACTTCGCACCGAGTCGCCCTGTTCCTAACCTCCCGGCGCATGCACAATGAAGCTTCCGATTATTTCTACGCCACCCAGACCTTCCGTCTGTTTCATATCCAGGATTACTCGCGCATGCCGACCATTCGCGCCATCGCGCCCCAGTACCGCCCCTCTATTGCCACCATCGAATTAATCTTGGGTTCGAGCTGGACGGCACCACCCCGCGAATGGACCGTCACCCGCAGTCTGGGTCTGGAGGAGATGGTCCGGATCCGCACCTTCAAGGTGTTCATCGAGTGTGACCCGTCGCATCCGGTATTCGAGGGTTTCCGGGTCTCCAAGGACTACTATACAGATTTTGCGGGCGATCTGCTGAGCGAGGTGCTGTCGAAACTGCCAAATCTGGAATATGTCGAGTTTGATGCGTGGCCGTCGGTGCGGAAGAGCGGGGCGCTGATGAAGCGGTTGATGGAGGAGGTCAGGACAGCGGGGAGGAAAATTGCCTGGGGACCTGAACGCGGCTGGACGGATTACGATGGAGAGGAATTCAGTGACGATGTGTACGGCATTAAGGCGCATGAGAAGGCGCAAGAAAGGGCGCAACAGGAGAAGGCTCAGCTGATAAAGGCTCAAGAAGAGGCAAGGGAATTGGCCCGCTTGAATGGGTTCTCACCGCAGACGCTGCCGGTGCCGCTACTGAGCCCGTACCTTTATGATTGATCTACGATGCTATGAACACGATGCTGGGTTTGGATTAGTTTTACATCTGCGGGACGGCGCGGGGTTATGATTCCACGTTTCTGGGCTATGCTTACAATAGATGTATATATATCAACTATATAGATGATTTAGAGGATAGGACTGATGTTTGTCTCCCTTTCTGAATGTTCACATCACGTAGTATTATTCAGACCGATATGCCGGGCTGATCCGTCCGATACATGTAACGTCATTCGTTGATGGTCTGCCAAGACAAGGTAACCGTCTTGTACATGATGAAGCCTGTAGGGGTATTGCCTAACTCAGCTGATTGGCATTGAATTCATATCTGTTAATGTATCTTGGCCGCATCTATAGCTCCTCGTCAACTTCCATGCCGGTGCCGTTCTCGGCCTCCGTGCCGTTTGATAGCCGTGCTACCGAGGCTTCCTTATCGATCATCTGTCGCGACACGGCAACGATGTTGTCCTCAATCAACTGCTGGCTGACATCTTCGATATCTGTAGCGATTCAAATTAGTAACAGAACGGTGGAAGATGCGAATGAGTAACCTACGCTTCTTAGGATCGACCTTTCCGACATATCTTGTCTTGAGCTGGTCCTTCGAGAGCGTGGTCTCCTCCTTGACCCGCTTCTCGTAGCCCTCGGCCAGGCTCACGAGCTGCCTCATGCGTTCGACGTTGTGCTCGCCCTCCTCATGGAAGTCCTTCATCTGCAGTGCCTCCGTCCAGACGTGCTTGTGCAGGTTCATCAACATGTTCTCCTCAAGACCGGTCTTGCGGTAGTTGATCGCGATACTGTAGTAATGGCGGTTCAGGCCATGGATGAGGGCCTGGATGGACGGCTTGTTCAGGTGACCCAGGTTGGAAGTTGTTTGGCGGGGCTCCTGGCCCATGACGACGGTCTGCGGTTGGATAAGACGGAAGGCGTCGATGACGACCTTACCCTTGACGGACTGGATGGGGTCGACGACCACGGCCACGGCGCGAGGCGTGAGCTGCTCGAAGGATTGCTGGGTGTTGATATCGACAGACGAGAGCCAGCAGCCGAAACCAGGATGTGAGTGGTACCAGCCAACAACGGTCTCTGGTCTGTAGCAGGGTGCGTTAGTGTGAGTTCGGGGGTCGAAGGGTGTTCCGAGCTTACCGTCCCGTTTGCCGGAGCATATCCATCATCTTCGTCTGGAACACAGGGTCCACGGCTTCAACACTGACACCGGTACCGCTTTGGGGCATGGCGAAAACGTCAACCACCCGGACTGTGTACTCATCCACAAACTCTCCCAGCATCAAGCCCATGACTTCCATGGGCACACCGGCCCGACCATGCCTTAGCATCTTCAACAGAGCGAGCGAGGAGATGTGGACAGTTTCGGAGTTATCGATGAGGTTGGGAATATCCTAGACATTGGAATTAGCTATGTGTGCTATAGATCCTTGGAAGAGATGTGAATGCTTCACAGCGAATCGCTGCAAGTCGACGCGGGCAACTAGCCATTTGAAGGTCCATGGATGTGATCGACCATTAGGGTGATACTTACGCCATTAGAGCCGGCACCCCCAACGCCCATGCCCTGGGCAGCTTGGAGCATGCGATGCAGACGGTCCATGATTGAGACGGTGGGTTGATTGATGTGAGATGGAAATGAGACAACGGATGACTTCCTACGCGGAAGCTCCAACCGGGAGATAGGTGGGAGGGATCAGAGAAAATTTCGTGGCTAGGATAGCGTAGATATTCAGGAAATCGGCACAAGGAGACAATCTGGTACCGAGGGGCCAGAAGGTGAGATGAACGAGAGCTGAAGATGAGGAAGAGGTGGGAGATGGAGGTGCAATTGGGGCGAGCAGTGACGGCCGAGCTCCCAAGAAGCCTGACGAAGGCGGTGGAGCAGCTCGGGGTTCCCGCCTTTGCGCCTCCCCTTCGCTACTAGGTTCCTTTCTTCCCCATCACTTATGGTTCGCCCCGGTCATTGGGAATGCAGCCCCGTTAGTCCCCAGTCTGTTAGCATTCGCCGTTGACTTACATAGGAGGGTTTTTTCTGTTCCACCTATCACGGGTTTACTTGTCCAAGTGTCCCTTTCGTCCCTTTACACGACCCTAACATCCATCTGCACTCCGAGAAATCACCGCGATAATACTCCACATTGGACTGAGTGAGGAATCGCCGTGTGCCTCGCACATTGCCCTTCAAGATGACTTCTTTGGCACCCCTGGACCCCATCACCAATGGGTCGGCGGATCGCAATAAGAAAGTCGCCTACTTCTACGACTCCGACGTGGGAAACTATGCCTATGTTTCTGGTCACCCCATGAAGCCCCATCGCATAAGAATGGCCCACAGTTTGGTCATGAACTATGGCCTCTACAAGAAGATGGAGATATATGTGAGTAAATCCGGCTGGATCCGACTCGGGATCTTTGCCACTGCATTGAAAACCAGCCCATTAATGAAATCTCCAGCGCGCGAAACCGGCCTCGAAATACGAAATGACCCAATTCCACACGGACGAGTACATCGATTTTCTTTCTAAAGTAACACCGGATAACATGGACTCTTTCGCGAAGGAGCAGAGCAAGTACAACGTCGGGGATGATTGTCCCGTCTTTGATGGGCTCTTTGAGTTTTGCGGTATCAGCGCGGGAGGCAGTATGGAGGGTGCCGCACGGCTTAATCGTAATAAGTGCGACATTGCCGTCAACTGGGCCGGTGGTCTTCACCACGCCAAGAAGAGCGAAGCGAGTGGTTTCTGTTATGTGAACGGTAAGTTGCGTGAGACATGTGCTGGGTGCCCGCTGACATGACGGGCAGACATCGTTCTGGGTATCCTGGAACTGCTGCGGTTCAAGCAGCGAGTGCTTTACGTTGACATCGATGTCCATCATGGAGACGGTGTCGAAGAAGCATTCTACACGACAGACCGTGTGATGACGGTGTCCTTCCACAAGTACGGCGAGTACTTCCCGGGCACGGGTGAGCTCCGCGATATCGGAGTGGGGCAGGGCAAGTACTACGCCGTCAACTTCCCTCTCCGCGACGGCATCGACGATATCTCGTACAAGAGTATTTTCGAGCCCGTCATCAAGAGCGTTATGGAGTGGTACCGGCCCGAAGCGGTGGTCCTGCAGTGCGGTGGCGACAGTCTGTCGGGCGACCGGCTGGGGTGCTTCAACCTCAGTATGCGGGGGCACGCCAACTGCGTCAACTTCGTCAAGAGCTTCAACTTGCCGACCATGATTCTTGGCGGTGGTGGTTACACGATGCGTAATGTGGCACGTACCTGGGCCTTTGAAACCGGTATCCTTGTCGGTGATACTCTAACAGCGGACCTTCCGTACAATGACTACTACGAGGTAGGTTGTTATCTCGAGGTGGCTATACTCGGCTAACAGGATTAGTACTTTGCACCCGATTACGAGCTGGATGTACGCCCGTCAAACATGGACAACGCTAATACCAAGGAATACCTCGACAAAATCCGCACACAAGTTGTAGAGAACCTCAAACGGACCGCCTTCGCACCGTCCGTACAAATGACTGATGTGCCGCGGGAGCCTCTCGTTGAGGGAATGGACGACGAGGCTGATGCGATCCTGGACGACCTGGATGAGGACGAGAACAAAGACAAACGCTTCACCAAGCGACGCTTCGACCAGTACATTGAGAAGCCCGGCGAGCTCAGCGACAGTGAGGACGAAGACGAGGCGGCGGCCAACGGCGTCCGCCGGCAGCCTGGCGTGCTCAAGCGGAGGAATCAAGTCAACTACCGGAATCTCGACGTCAACGATTCGGGGCTCGAGAGTGGCATGGCGACGCCACAGGACGCTTCTTCGATCCCGGACGATGACATGGATGCGACAGGTGATGCGAAGATGACTGAGGCCCCAGAGCCGGAGACTGAGGCGCAAGGCACACCCTCAGCAGCCGAGGCACCGTCCAGGGCGGAGGATGCATCTGCGACGGAGCAGACGGAGATGGCGGTGGATGGACAAGAACCGGCGGCGCCCTCGGCACCGATCTCACGCCAACCTTCTCCCAAGCCCCAGGATGAAGACACGCCAATGGTAGATGCGGGTGAGGATACGCCTCAACCAGAGAAGTCCGAGGCGGTTGCCGAGGGCCAGAGCGAGGAGGAGAAGAAACCCAGCGAAGAGATCCCTGCGGCTGACAAGTCCGCCCCGGAATCATCATCCGCAGCTAAAGACCCATCACCTCCAAAAGAGACGAGCGAATCCGCCGAGGCCGCGGAGACGGGAGCGGTCAAGCCGGCCGAACCCAGCGAGACGAGCGAGACCAAGGGCAAGACTCCGGAAGCGTCCAAGGACGAGAGCGGAGCGACGACGACTGAACAGAGGCCCAGCGCAGAGGCGACAGGCCATGGACAGACGGAGGCGAGCAAGAGCGAGGAGTGAGTCGCCCGAAAGCACGGGTCTACGTTTGGCGCAAAGGACGGCCGGAAGGTGTTTGGGAGAAGCATCGATTCGCATGGGGATATTCTACATTTGAAGCAATTATTTGGCTGATTGATTAGATATTATTCTTTTGTACTTAGCTGGAAATACTATATGTACCTCGCTACTACCTATCTATCTATCAACTGTCAACTACAACAGTCAAGAGTAAACCCGCTGAGTCATCCCCCAAATCCACTAACCCCATTACAGCCTAAATCTAGGGCAACGGACTCGCGGGGCCAACCAACCAATCACATAGCAGCGCCAAGATTTTACCCACGACGCACACTAAGCGAGAAGCAAATCGAAACCCGCGACCAACCCTTCGATTCGAAGACGACCGCCAGATTCCACCCCTTCGACCTGTCTGTCGCCCCCCCTCCCTGTCGCCCAATTTCTATCCGACACCCCGTTTAGAGATACACAGCCAAGATGTCTGGTAGAGGGTGAGTTTTTGTCCCTCCTATGCGGAATGTTGCGGGAGGAATATTGCGTCCGGAAACCGAGGATTTGAAGGAGATGGGGAGAAGAAGATACGGCTGCGAGAAGAGGAAGAGGAAGAGATGGAGGGAATTATTTTTCCGGGATTGGTTGCATGCAAATTGCGACTTTGGTTGATGGGAGAGATATGATTGATATCAGAGAATAAGAATGAGTTTGGGGGGGAAAGAGATGCGGAAATCCGGACGCTTCAATTTGATCTGGTGATTATGATATGGACAAAGCTAACTATTTCTTCTTTTAATAGACGCGGTTGTTCCGGCAATAAGCTCAAGATGACCCTTGGTCTCCCTTGGTACGTTCATATTCACGCCTGATATTTCACGGCCTTTTTTTTTTCTTCCTTGGTCTCGAGGACCCCGGTTTCGACACATGCACACCAACATATTCATCGAAGAATCCCACACATGCCGTCTATATGCCATACCATCCACGAACATGAACCGAAAATAAGAAGGAAAACGAAAGCTAATAATACCCCACAGCGGCGCCGTTCTCAACTGCTGCGATAACTCCGGTGCTCGCAACCTGTACATCATCTCCGTTAAGGGTATCGGTGCTCGTCTGAACCGTCTCCCCGCCGCCGGTGTCGGTGACATGGTCATGGCCACCGTCAAGAAGGGAAAGCCTGAGCTCCGGAAGAAGGTCATGCCCGCTGTTGTCGTCCGTCAGAGCAAGCCCTGGAGACGCCCCGACGGTATCTACCTTTACTTCGAGGACAACGCTGGTGTTGTACGTACCCTTTACCCCCTGTGTATCTAGCAATCCCATTAGGGATTGTTTGTATATGGCTATTTGTGAAAGAGTGAGGTACTAATGATAATGATAATAGATCGTCAACGCCAAGGGTGAGATGAAGGGTTCCGCTATCACTGGTCCCGTTGGTAAGGAGGCTGCTGAGCTTTGGCCTGTGAGTTTTTCCCTGCACCTAATCCTATTATCTTGGGGTATATGCAAGGTGCTAATACGTGATCTAGCGTATTGCCTCCAACTCCGGTGTCGTCATGTAAATTGCCTTTTCGGTGCGGTGGACCGTGAGGAATTTGAAACGATACCAGAGTCGGGCTTTTCAGGGTGTGGTACCAGTTTTAGTATGACCAACAACAACAAAAATGAAAATGATTCATAAAAATTTAAATTGGGGCGTTAAGCTTGTAGTGTAGATGTGCGTTTAGATGGTGGGTTGTGGTTATGGTGTTGAGGTAGTACTCTGTTGATGGAATAGAGATTAGATATCAGCTCTCTGTTAGGTAGTACTATGTGGCCTGGATTGTCTGTTTCATGTAAAGTAGAGCTGATAGATTGGATAGAATGTAAATTGGCACTTGTCAGAGTGATCTAATCAACTTTTTACTATATAGTACTACTATACTGGGGATGGATGCTTCTATCTATATATAGACCATATCATACTGTACTTATTGCTCCTTCTTCTCCTTCTCCTTGGTCTTCCTTCGCGCCTGGGTATCTTTTCCAGCAGATACTACACTAGACGCCTGTCCAGAACCACATAGGAATATCAACACCAACACCGCAGTCACCACATCCAACACATGCACCGCCCACCATACATGCTGCACACCCGCAGCACACATCTGAATGCGATACTGCCACTCGCCATCAAACCATACCGACAACAACCCAGCATACCCCCCATACTCCCCCATCATGGATCGCATTGTGACCTCCCTAATGGCCGGGACTCCCATGCTCTTCTCCTTGTTGCTCTCCAAGTCCCCATATCCCACTGCATCCCACCCCCACTCACTCTCCTCCCCCACTGTACGATTCACAAAATGCACCACATCACATCCAGTGTGATCGTGGCCAGTTAAAATGAGCCCGTTTCTACCCCATCCACCCCCGGGTACACTCTCATCGCCACTCATACCGAACACACCCTCAAGGACAGCATTCGCACTCACATACTCGCTCAAGTGATTCTGCTCCTTTAATCCACTCTCGTAGAACCGCGGCTCGTCTTGGGAGTCATCCTCCTCATGGAAAGCAAAGTACGGCGCATCTGTACACACCCCTTCCTTCTTATGGAGGGGGAGATGAGTCAATAAGAGCGTGAAAGTGCGATTCCGGTCCCCGGTAACGGGGGGACTGCGTTGATCCAACAACCCATTCAGGTACTCGTATGCGGTGGCCTGGATATCCGGATCCAGGGCGGGAGTGTCCAGAATGAGACTGTTGAGGTTGATGAGGTGGATAGTGGGAGATTCTCCCTCTTTCTCTTCACCCTCCTCTCCATTCACTGATAAAGAGGAAGAGGAAGGCAACCGGAATTTAACATCCCACTCCCCCTTCCCAAAAACCCTCTCAAACCTCTCGATCCTCCCCCGACTCACATCCCCCGCATACCCAACATCATGATTCCCCACGACATTGACAACACGTTTGTCCCACCCTCCATCCTCTCCCAGGACCTCCACCCCCATCCCATGGGAAATATGATCCTCCACCCTTTTACCTCCCCGAAACACCCTCTCCCAGAACCGTTCCCCCCGGGCCTCAAACTCCCCCTCGCTCACCCACTGACTGCCTATTAAATCCCCCAGCACCGTGACATGGGTGGGTACACTCCACCAGTGCAGGGTGCGGTAGATGTGTGCGAGATAGTAGTCATTTCCGAGGAGGTCGAGACGTTTGCGCGCGGCGCGGAATGCGCGAGGCACGTCGTCGTGGACCAGGGAGCGGAGGACAGAGCGGAGGGTGGAGAGGGTTGCGGAGGGGGGTTTTGTGCGGAGAGAGGAGCGCAGGTCGGCGTAGTAGTTGGATAGGCGGGCCGGGAGCTGCTCGTGGGGTTTGGGGAGCGAGGAGTCGCCTTCGAGTTGGGGGTCGGCGAGAACAAGGAGGCGGAAGATCGGGGAGTCGGAGGGCGAGGCGGAGGACAGGGAAGGAGAAAGGTGACCGCGGAGGGTGGTTAGGAAGGAGGGCGAAAGGTGAGGGATGGAGAGGAGAGGGATTGGGGAGGGCGAGTCGTCGGGGAGAGGGAATGCGCAGCCATGAAAGAGCGGGTAAAGATAGAGATAGAGGGTGCTGGTCAGGGCCAGTGGGACGAGCACGGCCAGCACGCGGCGGAGGAGCAGGCGGAGGAACATTGGGAGGGCCGCATCGACAAACGAAAAGGAATGACAAGAAGGAAATAAACGGTTCAAGGAGAGTCGGACGGGTCGGACACCAGATCAATCAATCCATCATCATCATCTTGCGAGACAACAAAGAGACAAGGAGAGGAAGAAAACGGACAAGAAGAAAGGGATCGGATGCGGGCTGTTTGTTGGAGGGCGGGTGACCCGCGCTGATTGGTGACGCGGCCCGCCGATCGACATACTAGTAGATATCGACTAGATCCTGGCGTTGCAAATGCAAAGGGTCTTGGAAGAGTTAAGCAGTATCAACAGTGATTCTAGATACGTAGTAAACAGGTAAGTAGCGTTCTAGGTAAGCAGTGTTGCCAGCGCTAGCACACTTCACAAACAACTACAGAGGACATGGGTCAAAGGAGAGAGAGAGAGCATAACGACGCCTTCATTGGCAAACCAAACGGGGTATATCACATAAACGCCAAACGGGCTGCGGTCAAGAAATTCAAATCACGCAAAGAAATCCACCCCTATCACCGCGAGCTCCGCGTCCCACCTAGCAGAGACCCCTCATCCATCTCCAACGGACTCGACGACCGATTCTCCTCCGCATCCACATACACTGGTTCCGGGTCCGTCTCGGAATCCAGAGGCACCCCCTGAATCATCAGTCCATTGCTGTCCTTCTCCATATCGCCCAGTCCGTCCCGCGCTTCCATCTCCGTCGTCTTCGAGGAACCACCGGGACCCGTCATCAGTGCCGGAGGGCGCTGGTTCATCAACCGAGCCTCCTTGAGACTGATCGTGCGTTGCTTGTTCGTCGTCTCCACCGGCAATGCCATGTCCCGCTCTATCGTCGCCTTCATCAACGCCGCCATCCACAATCGTCCCTCCTGCACGCTGTCCACTTGGAAATAATGGATCGCCGGCTTGGTAAATTGTACCGTTCGCGACGTCCCAGACTTAGGTGGCACCAGCTTGAAGAAGAACGGCCCGTCCCCACCGCCCTTGCTTCCCCGCTGGGAATCGACACCGGCCTTGTCGGATGACACCCCGTCAGAATGGTTCACCGGGGTGGCCGGAGTGGGCGACGCGGTAGAGCCCGTGATGGTTGCATGCAGGGCCACAATAGGGTCGTTGTCCGCACGCAGCACCCGATGGGCAGTGATGTCAATGAGGCCCCGCTCTTCTGTGTCCTTTTCCGAGTAGTAGTACGACAGGCGACGTCCCCGTAAGACAAAGAGACGCGGCTTCCAAGTTGTCATCAGATTTGAAGACCGTTTCTTCATCCACCCAAAGTATTCACATCCCACCATCTGCTCCTGCGGCGACTTCTTTTCCAGCCCGCGAGTGTAGGCGCTGGTGTCTTTTTTCGACTTGACCCCCGCCTTGACGGACGGCCGAGATCGAGGCCACAGCCCGCCCTCAGCGGTCTTGTTCGATCCGTCCGTGCTGAGTCGCTCAGAGCTCTTGGTCGTCGAGGGAGTAGTAGACCCGGTCCGTGCTGAAGGGTCGTTGTCCCGGACAGGGGATGCCGGTGGTGGGGTCGACGTGTCAATGCCCTTAGCAACCACGTCAGATGTGGCACGAATCCCCATGGCGCGTCGAAATTTGGGCCCTGCACCCTTGAGCTGGGGCAATGGCATAGCGGATGATCGCGAGGAGTCACTGTCGGACTTGCCAAAAAGCGGACCAAATAGACCCAACGAACCCGAGGAGCGGTCCTCCACCGCGGAAGTGGGCGCCGACTGTTGGCCTCGACGGTCAGCCATGCGGGTGCTCAGGCTGCGGAGGCGGCCCTTGGGCATCGGGCTAGTGTGTGATTTCGATGGCGGAGACATCTGCTTCACAGACTCCCGGATCGAATCCATGCTCCCAATGCGTGAATGGCGCTTGCCGACGCGGATCTGGTCATCCCCGAGGTTCGATGGCCGGGAGTCGGCACTGCCCGCTGCGGATTGACGCTTCTGCAGCAGACGCCGGTTCTTTCGCATGTCTCCCTCCGGTCCAGAAAAGTAGCCTCGATCTAGATCATCTGTTACGGCGACCGCCGGGTCTGACCCGTTAGACTCTGAGGGACGATGACTCGGTTGAGGCTGGATCCCAGTCTGCTGAGGATGAGATGTCCCAGCCGCGGTCCCTGGACGAGGAGGCAGCCGCTGGGCCCCGCTGGAAAGAGTCCAGCCGCGATCAAACGAACCTCGGTGGTTAGTGCCAGGAGACCCATCCAGAGCACCCGAGTACCGATTGGTCGCATCAATGGACGAGTGTCGCCGAGAGTGGTTTATCTCCCGGATGGAGGCAGCCGATGGTCGTCGAGAGTGGGCCACGTAGTTTGGCGTCTGCGGCGTAATCGGCGAGCTGGCGTTGCTATGAAGACTGTTGCTGACCAGACGTGGGTGCTGGGTGCTGCCATTCGACCCTCGTAGCGTCGGGATCCTGGGGAGGAGCGGACCCGTATGACTCGCACGACTGAGGGCTCGCTCCTCTGGTGGAGCGGGAACAGCAGCCACTGAGCCGCGAGGATGATGCTGTGGCGGCGGGCTAACGCCCTTGATCTCCTCCTGGAATGTTCGGATCTTGTGCCAAGTTTTCAATCGACGGCCCATGACACCAAAGTCAAACTCCTTCATAAAGAGGAAGTCTTGGTTCATATCCAGCAACACATCGCCTGTGATCTCCTGCTCCACGAAGATGTCACAGTGTTTGTCCTCAACACCCCATTGCCGCAGCTGCTTGGCAGTTTCGGTCGGCGTCCAACGCCGGACCTGCTCCTCACGCGGCTGGTTCTCTTCTTCCTCATCGGTCTCGTGCCCATTGATATAGGACAAGCGGTGCTCGAAGTGGCTACTGTACTCACTAGCAGAATCGTTCATCAGCTTCGGCTCCTGGCCGGCGACACTGTGCCGCGGCGTGCTGAGATCGGTAATATGCTCATCGATAACACTAAGTGTCTCATTCATGACGGGGCTATCTTGTCCATTGACGTGATGGCCGTCCATGGTCTGCCGGATCGATGGTTGGATGTCAACACTCATCTTGGACGTGGGCAAGGGAGAGGAACTGGAACGCTGTTGCTGTTTGGGAGAAAGAGCTGGGGCGACGGGACCTCCTTGCAAGTCTGGTGCCCGCAGGTCCGAAGCGCTGGTATGGCGCGAGACATGCGGAGTGGAATCGGCGCTCTGAGGAAATGAGACGAAATCTGTGGTTTCCAACTGGCTCGATTCCGAATCGGTCCCGGCATCCGAGCCGAATATGGCCGTGCCAGGAGCATCTACCCGTTGCCTAGAGGGAATTGTAGGCGCAGTAGTTGTGTAGACTGCAGCAACCCCGGGAATTGTAGTTAGTAACACGGCCGTGCAAGTTGTAGGCGTCTGTTAGGTCTCGTACCTCCCGGGAAAAGACCAGTGGAGCCCGTATTCAAATCCTTCCCTAGATACCAACCGTCCCCGAACCCATCATCCAGCTCTACGAGCTCAATTTTCTCCCCGCGGCGCAAAGTGAGTTCATCAGGGCCGCGCGCATCGAAATCATCTAAAATGGTGGTAAGCGGATCAGTCAGATGAGCACGGACAGGCGGGGTCGCACATTGCGACCGAACAGGGAAGAAGACGTCACTTACGAACGACGAGAAGAAGGTCACCGGGGCTCACCCCACGGGGAGGTATTGTGAGAGCCATTGTGTATCCTTCGTGGTGTTGGGGCTAGTGAGAATAAGGAAGCGAGGATGTGACGAAAGGGGATGACGAAAGGGAGGCCGGTTAAAGCGCCCAAGTGGGGGAAAACGGCCTAGGTAGAAAGCGACAACACAGATGGGAGGGGAGGAATTGCGCCGGACATGGGGCAAGCCGCCCTCCCGGGTAATTAAGAAGCAGACGGACGGAGACTATCGAGGTCAAGAGAATGGATGCCAGCGGAGGAATGTAAACAGGCGGAGAAGGTTGAAGGGAGGAATCTGGCACGCAGCGAGGCGAGATGAACGGATGGGTCCGACTAGTAGTAGATGAAGTAGGTAGACGGAGCTCCGTCGAAGGATATTAAATGGGGGTGGCCAGAGCTTTTGAGTGAGATCGATGAGCTGCGTCAGTGGGCTACTCCGGGCGATACGCGGTCTGACGTGTAGAACGTAGAAAGTAGGTAGAGAAATTGAGAACCGAGGAAGAGATTGAATGATAGCAGCAGGTGAAGTCGATAATAAGACAGTGACGATCCCGCCGGGACAGGGCCGGTCGGTCAGGATTGCAACCGAAAATAATGATCAAATCAGATCACAGCTGCAGACTGCAGGCGCTAAGAGGGCGGCTAGTTGAGTGGATCAGTGGGCGGCGGAGGAGTAGGTAGGAGGAGAAGGTTGATGTATCTTTAAGTTTGAGGTGAGAGGTATGAATTGGATTTGGAGGATAGAATAAGATAGATAGGATTGGGATGGATAGATGAATGAAGTGGTGGTGAGATGGAAAAGGGAGAACACACTAGTTCTGGAGGTGGAAGAGGAGAAGGTGAAGTAGATGAAGAGGGGAGGCAAGTGAAGTAATTCAAGGGACGCAGGTAAGTGAAGTGAAGCGAAGCGAAGAAAGAAAGAAAGAAAGCGAAAGCAAACTGAAGCAAACCATGGAAGCGGGGGATGCGAACGAGGTAATAAATCTTACCGGTTTGGGCAGGAGGCGACCAGGAAACCACCACTGGGCAAGTGCCAACTTCACCAGCATCAGGCACAGCTCCCTCCTAGTAGTATCTACGTAGGTCGTAGTAGGAGGAAGCAGCCGCCCTGAAACAGACTACCACCGGCAAGATTGGCATGCGCTGACTTGTTCGCCCTCCTGACTGGAGCCAACGGATTCGTCCCGACACCTGGCAGCCCTTTATCCGGACAAAGTGAGGCCATCCCCATTTCAGGTCGGGTTATGTCAGGCGTCATTCGAGCTCGCCCTGCGATTTCGTCCCGTACTCCAGAGGTAGACACATACTCCAATTCTCGAACTCATCCACAACGGCACAACCCCGTAATCCAGTCAACCTTTCCCCCTCCCCCCAAATGGCGAACATGTTTTAGCTACATCGCCTCCCCTGCAGGATCGACATTCCAGGCTCTGATCCATCACGCATCCGGGCAGCCAACGAGTCGATGCATCGCATTCGGCGCCAATCCACTATTTATAAACAAACAGACAGGTCGATCGATGGAATCTTCGGTGTGAGATGCACCTTTCCTTCCATGCTTCCTCGACAGACGGAATCTTCTCTGCTCCCTGTTTCTTGATGCTTCCATGGCGTCGCTGCAGATGAAGGAGGAAGAACCAGTGCCCTAACCAGGGAAGGCCTGTACCTATCTACCTACTAGATATGTACAGTTAAGTAGGGAAGAAGCCGGCAGCATCTTCACCACCACCACCACCATTATCACCATCACCACCACCTTGCGCAGTACTTTCAGAGTAGAGTTTATCGGTCTTCTCCATCCACTTCCTCCTTTCCGTCTTATTTCTCACATCCCGTAATCAAATGAACCTCCATGATCCATCGCATTCTCAGCCATGCACTGGGATGACCCTGGTTTGTCGCTCTCCTTTGAATCCATTCATTCACTTCCATCGGGATCCATCCATCTCAACCCACCGATCTAGTAGTTATCTGCCTGCCTGCCTGTCTGCCTAGTGCCTGGGTAGAGAGCGTGAATCCCAGGCGGATCATGTCCCCGTACTTTTGTCCTGGTTGGACTCTTTTCGAGTGGGAAGTATCTGGTCCTAGACTGCTACTACTGTTCTAGATATAGTACGTTCCAAGTGATTGATTGCTCTCCCCGACGCGCCCTCCCCGACCCAGCGGCGCCTCCCACAAACGAACCTCATTTCATTCAGTGGACGTTAGTTGGCCTGGGTTTGGTCGGTTGGTCATCTTTGGTTCTTTCTCCCCCATCGTACTCACCCAGCTTCAAGTTTTCCTCTTTTTTTTTCCCCTTCTCTGCAAAGTTCTCAACCCCCACGAATCACCATCGATCCTCAAATCAGTGCTGCTTCCCCGAAAATGCCAGGATGAGTCCGCGCGGAAGTAATCGCCGAAGCGATCCTGCGAACCTTGGCTTTGAATCGAGCAATTCGACGGCCAACATATTTCTTGGGGGTGTGCGACGATCCTGGATGCGGGATACAATGGCCACAGGGCCTCCCCTCGCCTCCAACGCCTCGGCCTCTCCCCCGCGTTCAACCACCACCCGTTCGGCTCCCACGTCCACGGCAGCTTCTGGGGGCCCGTCAGGGAGTCCACAGCGGAGGGCGCGTCTGCGGGAAACTCCTCCTCGTGGGCCTCCCGTCGACCTCACCACCTCCACTACTACCACTACCACCACCACCGCTACTCCCTCCTCGTCCTCCGTCACCACCTCCTCGCCGTCTGCCGCTCCGCCGCCGCCGCCGCCTCCTCCTCCTCCTCCTCTTCCTCCCTCCGGTCCGATGGCTCAATCCGACCCCCTCCAGCCCATCTCGACCTCAAATGGGAGGAATGAGAAGGAGTCCAATCTCAGCCGCAGTTTTCCGACCCTGCCGCTGGCCAGTTCTACTACCATTGCGACAGCCGTTCGATCGGTGACTTGTCAAACCACCGCGCTCCCGTCGCCCGATCCGAGTATCTCATGCTCCCAGCCCAGCCCCATCAGTGCGATTGATCGGAATGGTGCTCCGGTCGGACCCAGTCCCTTGTTGACAACTTTGCCCTCCCCTCCGACCGGAGGCACCCCGCCCGTGTCTGCCACTCGGTCAAATGCGCCCCAGACCGGACTACCGACGCCTACACCGTTGACCCATGCCACCACAACTCCAGGGGGGGTTCAGGGAACCTCCCCAATCCTCAGGGGTCCATCGGAGAGGATTGGCAATACCGAACTACATCCACATCCACATCCACGCCCACAACAACCTCAATCACAATTACCATCACAATCACAACCACAACCACAACCACAGTCGCAACCGTTAATATCTCACGATCCTCGAGCGGGTCCTCAGGTGTCTTCCTGGACAAGCATGCCAACATCCCCAGTGGTCCAGGGACACCAGCAATCGGCGGTAATGCGGCCAGTCCCCATGCTACCTATAGACGTTCCGCTATTCAAACACTGGCTAGAGAAACTGGAAACCTTTGCGGCTGAAGCGACTCGTAACAGGACCATTTCCGAAGTCGTCGAGTCGCCTCGGATTCGTCTTCTGCAGAGCGCTCTGTTGGACAAGGACCCCGTTTACTTGGCCCTCCATCAGATGTATTGCCTCTCATCCTACGCTCCATCGGAGCTTCGCAAATTGCCTGGGTTTGGTCGGGAACAGGAGCAAGGTCTCGCTGTAGTCAAGCAACTGCTCGTTGATAACCGGCGACTCTCTGGTGATTTTCTGAGGTGGTGTGTTAATTTCCCGGAGCCAATTCAGAACCTACTTGCCCGGTCGTGGTGGCGGGATGCTTTGGAACAGATCATGAATTCCTTGGTCCACCTCTCACGAAGATGGGACACCTTCGAACAAGTGACGCGTGAGCGTGGGCTGCCTCCTTTGATTGAGGAGATCATCATGACGTTCGCTATCAGATCACATGTGATGCAGTACAACATCTTCCTGGCTCTGTATCGACGGCTTCCTGGGCATCGGGGAGAGCAGAACTTGTTTGACATCTTCAATCGAGACGCCAAATACACAGACGACCGCCTGGACTCGCCGAATCCCGTGCATGCGGCACGTGCCAAAAAGGAGAGGGACTTGATTCTCTCCATGTATCATAAAGCACTCACATCCACCACTGCCCAGGCAACCACTGCAACTTCTCAGCCTCGCATTCACTCGCAGCCAGTCGAGTCCCCATTGACCCCAACCTCTAACCTGCCTCCACAGACAACACCGCACCAGATTATGACAATGCCGCCAGGCTCGGCCGTTCCGGGCTATGAGACGAGAAGAAGCTCTCATGCTTCGATGCCCGGGAATGGTCCTCATCCGACAGCCCCCTCCGCTGCTGGGCCCGATCCAACCATGTCGATCGCGCCTGTACCGTACCACTCCCATACAATGCCGTTTCCCTCCCAAATAGCCAGGACACATTCACCACGTATGGCCCCAGTGCATCAACCGCAGCCGCCGCCTCACCCGCCTCAGGTGGTCTACCCATCACAGGTCGTACCCTCAAAACCCGAAAACATTCACCAGGCCCCACTAGCGATTCATATGCCAGGCTCTGTAGTCGGGCATCCTCAGATGGCCTTCCCCCCACAAACAGCCCCGTCGCACCCGACCAATACACCCGTATCGCCAGCAATCTCCTCGCCAATGTCAGTTCCTAATCTTCCCCCTACCCCTGGTTCCAATCCCGCGTCTTCTGCGTCGGCTCCTCCGCCGCGACGACGCGGCCGCCCGCCACGGTCCTCACAGCCAAATGCTCAGCCCCTGATGCGATATAGAGCGATGCAACCAGCAAACCAGGGCTCGCAGCCGGGACCGACTCAGGATCCGCCTCCGCCTCCGCCTCCACCTTCAGTATTCACTCCATTCTTCCCCCGCCGGGCCCACTTCCACCTCCCAATCCACGACCCCATCCGCTGCGGGACGGGCTGCACCAGGCTCATCTACGTGGCCCTGTCAATCGGTTTGTCACTCCCGGGCCTACAGGCGAGCAGGTGATGCAGCTCTATCAGTACCTTCATTCCTTCGCTGTACACCCCACCCCGCTGGGCCAATTGGCCTGTCGCTTCGACTGGACATTTGACCTGCCCAAACCTGCATTTGAGCGGCTTGCGAAGGTGAATCAAGATGGAGACAAGCTGCGTCCGGCGCGTATTATTACAAGTGGCCAGCAAATTTTCCGTTTGCGGTGCATCCAAGTAGATGTATCCACAGAGACCGTCCCCGAACACACTTGGTGCACCACTGAGACATGCTGGCCCAACGTGCTCTACATGTTTGTCAACGAGGTGGAGGTTTTTGCTCGGCGTCGTCAACAAAACGGCAAAGACCTGCCCCTCGAAATCACCGAGCAACTCCGGAAGGGACCCAACACCGTTACTATACACGTCCTCCGCAGCCCCGCCGAAATGAGAGATCAAGTTTACGCTGCGGCGATCGAGATCCTCAACATCTCCGACCTCGGCTCTGTCGTAGCTGCGGCACAGAGCCTGCCTGCCTCGGAATCCCAAGAGCAAATCTACAAGCGGCTCACTCCTGACACAGACGACGAACTCAGCATTATGAGTGAGGACCTGGTCATCAACCTCGTTGACCCTTTCACCGCTCGCATCTTCAACCGCCCTGTTCGAGGCCGTTTGTGCACCCACCAGGAGTGCTTCGACCATGAAACTTACATCACCACCCGTGCCTCCAAGTCAGGACGACGTTCCTTCCGAGAAGACTGGCGGTGCCCCATCTGCAAGAAAGACGCACGCCCTCAGACGCTCCTTGTCGACGGTTTCCTCGTCACTGTTCATGATCATCTATCCCGGACGAACCAGCTGGACGATGCGCGCGCCATCCGCGTCAAAAGGGACGGAACTTGGACTCTGAAGGCAGATGCCGATACATCTACGGAACAGACATCTGACCGTATCTCGAGAACTGCGTCTGTATCCTTGAAACGCAAGTCCAGTGATTCTACAACTCCTGCCTCGCAGAAACCCAAATTCGAGAGCGCGCCCGACAACCGCGTCGGGAATCCCGAACAGGTTATCATGTTAGACTAGAGCATATCTGCACTACTCGCATCTCTCGGCGGTCTTGTCAAAACAGGATCGACATCATATCTTTTCTTTTTCCTTCATGGTTCCCTGTTATTATTCCTTTCCGCTATCGGCTTAACTGGCGTTGAATGTTGTACACGATACCCGAGTCCTGCGTGTTTGAGTTATATTGGCTACGGCCTTCCTTTCTTTCTCTGTTGGCGATTTTCAACATTCTTCATGGGGGTGTTCCACATAAAGGGGAATTTTTATTTCAACCAGCATTTCCATATCATTCTATCCAATGTCAATCATAGCCAAGACAGCACTGATTATCCTCATATTAATACCAAAATCGGTAGACCACCAGTAACTACCTCCCTTTGCATTTCTCATATTTTGCTACTTAGTTCTAATTAGAGATATAGGGGGTGTGGCGGGTAAACGGACAAATAAATGCATGGTCTTTCCACATATCACATAAAGCGAACCCATCTCCTCTCTACTACCGACATATGAATTGATCCAACCGCCACACCCCGCAGCACCCAGTCATTATATTTACACATATCGAATCACGTGAGCCTTACCCGCCTAATGCCATCTTGTACCCTTATGCACGTGTCACAGTGCCACACCAGTACTAGTGGTCAAAAGAGTATTCTACATATTACCTCTCGAAGAGAGTGGAGGAGGATCGGAATATATAGACGGAAGTGTGTACCAGCAGGTGACGACGTCAGGCAAAGCTTTATTTGAATGATAATGAGATTGACTGGTGACCCTATTTGGAGTATAAAGACTACAGGTTCAATTCCCGTTGCGGGTAATACTTTATCTCTGCGACATAGGTACTACTACGTGGGGAAATCAGTCTCTCTAGGATAATAAATCTTGTATTTGTGTATGTGTTGGTTGAGAATGGGGTTTAAAATAGTAGAGAGTATAGTGTGGTGAGTAACTGTTATATATTAATTAGTATATGAGGGATATATTTTCTAGGAGGTACTCTGGAGGGGAGGTATTATACAGAGAGTTATTATGGATATCTGCTGGGGATTAAGGAAGTGAGGTGCGGTCTGAGGATGTAGTAATATAATGTTGGAGAGATAAGAAAGATGATGTATAATACAGAGTAGAAGTATGGTAGGAGGATTGCATATAATTGTGTTTATTTAGAGTATGCCGACTTTATGTAGAACTAAGAGCTGGCTATACCAGATTAAGATTAATGAATACTACTGCTGCTACTACTATTACTACCACGCTGCTATATAGCCGAAAATGTGACATAAAACTGTATCGTCAATGCAAATAGAGTAGGTATCATTAATTAATAATTCATAGTATTTATATCTATCTATCAACATCACACACATCAAACATCACATAACATGATAACCATCACTTCCGGACTCGTCTTGCATGACTAACCAAGTTCTCAATCACGCCTTCAAAAGCCTCCTTTTCACTGACTAGCCCGTCCAGTCGTTTCAACCAATACTCAAGCACGGAGCTCGCTCGCAATGTCGCTGATTCGAGTTCTTGCACATGTCCGCGGAGTTCCCCGTCTGTGAGGCCGTCTAGGGCTGCGTCTGTCGTGGCGCATAGTCGGTGCACGGCGGGAAGGTCCAATTCGGGAGGCGGGGAAGGTTCTCTCCGTCGAGAGGTGCGGTTTCTGGATTGTTGCTGTGGACCAGGGCTGCCGGGGCCGCTTTGAGTGCTGTCGCGTTTGGCTGCGAGGCTTTGGGAGCGGGAATGCGCCGTTGGTGGGGCGGAGGAGGGGCGAGTGTCGTCGAGGTTGACGGAGGGGAGAATGAGCTTCTTTTGTTTGGAGGCTGGGAGGATCTCGTCGAGGTCGACGGGGACTCCCAAGGAGACGAGGAAGAGACGGCGGATGCGGGATTTCACCCAGTTTTGGGGTTGGAGTGGGGGAGGGGCCACAAGCTGGGACCAGAGGGAGAGGGAGCGCTCGGTGCTGAAGATGGCGGTGGGATTGGGGATGGGATCGAGAGGCCGCAGGCCGGCGGTGTCTTTGGTGCTGGGGAAGAGGCGGTCGAGGGAGTCGGAGAGGGTGGTGTTAAGGTCTGTGAGGGAGGAGATGGCGTCGAAGTCGAGGAGCGGGGGCTGGAACGGGGTTTAGTACGGTCTCTGGGTGGCTTGTATGTTGATGGTAGGTAGGGGTGGTGCGTACGACTGAGGGGGGCGTGGGAGGCTGTGAGGGCTGGAAATCTGCTGGCTCGGCCTCCACAGCCTCCGTCATGGGCTCTTGGAAACCATCGTCAAAGTCGTCGAAGTCGCCAAAGTCGTCGTCTTCCTGCTCCTCGGCAAAATCGTCAAAGTCGTCGGCACCGGTTGTGTCTTCGACTGCGCCGGTCACTGACGATTCTCGGCGGGCGTGACTTCGATGGCTTGTAGGCAAATCTGAATTGGTCAATCGTCCCTGAAACTTATGTCGTCGATTAATCGAAAACCTGCTTACCTGGTGTCTCGGGGACGTTTTCGGTCTGATCTGGCTCGGCGTCACTTGGCTTGGGTCGGTGAGCCAAAGGGCTTGCGTCTTCGGTATCGTCTTCGTTGGAGTTCACACGAGAGAGCAGCGTCTCCGGGACAGGTGTGTCGGCCGCATTGGCCGCGACTGACTCCAGTATGGGGGACGCCTCATCTGAATCCGAAGCCTTTCTCACCACGTCGGGCACGGCATCCGCCTTTCGTATCTCGTATGCTGGAGTGCCAGGCACATCGCCATGGCTCGGTTCATCTAGATCGACTTTCTCGACCACTGTCCGCGGAATGGACGAACTCGGAGTCACAGGCCGCTGACTGGCAGCTGAAGCGCTCCTGCTGCGCGAGCCATCCGGAATAATTTCAATTTGGTCTGGGACAGCATCCTGCTCCCTAACCTCATACGCCGCGGTGCCAGGCACCTCCCCATGCGAGGGTTCTTCGTCGACTTTCTCCACTCGGGTTAAGGGGATAGGGGATGCGCGGCCGGACGGCGGGTGGGATTGGGAGTGTGGCTGGCCCTCGCTGGCGTCTGAAAAATGCTCGTCGTCGCTGTTGGTAGCTGTATCCAGAATGTTAGCCCCTGAGCCAACGACTGCTCGGTGCCAGGCCTAATGCTCACCGGAATCCCGAGCCCCCGGGTCTTCCAGCTCGACACTCTTCCTCGGGGGCTCCAAGTATGGACTGGACGGACGGGAAAGCCGTTCGGACATGAGGACCAATCAATGTTACAATCGTAGATCATGTAGATAGGGACACAGAGGCTCGTGAGAGAGTCTGAGCCCGAAGAGCCAGGGGGAGAATGGATATGAAACGGGGGGATGTTGTTGTCCTCCTGATCGCCGGGTTCGATGGGAGTCTCGAACGTGGCCTGAGGCAGACAGAGGCGTGCGGCGACATCATTTTGAGGCACCAAGGCATTTAAGCCGCTAAGGCGCTAAGGCGCTAAGGCACCATTATTATATGCCTGAGGTGTGAATGACTAGCCGCCAGACGCGGCAAGCGCGGACCCAGCAAAGAACGATCAATCGCCGTCCAATTCATACATTCATTCCAAGCAGTCCGTCTGTCGATTGTCACTATCTGTGTTGGACGAGCACGGCGCGACTTCACCCTCAGCCTGGAATTGACTCTCCCGTTTCCTTAGGGCACCTCATCTCCGGGCGCAGTAAGTGTTGGTTCTCTTTCACCTTCTGCTCTCCTCCAAGCCGTCCCGGACTGACTGTTAGTCTTTTTTTCCCACCCCCAGGGCAGCCCTGTTGATTCCTGTCGGCATCCACCATACCCATGTCCAATATGTTTTCGTTCGATTCCGCCCCCGGCGCCGCGTCCAAGGGAGGCCTTTTTGGGTCTGCCGGCACGAATTCTGGCTCGGGCGCAGGCTCGGGTAACCTCTTTGGAAATGTAGGAGCTCCGGCGAGCGGCACTTCCTCGCCTTTGTTCGGGGGCGCCGCTGGCAGTGGTGCTGGAACAGGCACAAGCGGTGCTTCGCCTTTCAGTTTTGGAACTCAGAACAAGCCTGCGGCCTCGGGTTTGTTCGGCAACACATCGCAAACTCCCAACAAGTCCACTGAAACTGCCAGCTCAGGACAGACAGCCACGAGCGGGCTCTTTGGAAATGCATCGAAGCCAGCTGGGGGTTTATTTGGCAACGCCGCTTCTACGCCCGGTCAGACTGGAGGTTCTTTGTTCAACAATGCCTCGTCTACGACGCCCGCCGGCCCTCCCCCGCAGGGAGCGACTGGCCAAACACCATCGCTCTTTGGACAGGCAGCACAAAAGCCCGGTGGTCTCTTCGGAACCCTGACTTCGACAACTCCAACAACTTATACCACCTCATCGACCACTCCGGCTTCTACGGCCGCTACAGCCTCCGCTGCTACACCAGCGCTGTTCGGAGGCGCCACCGCTAACACCGCTACCGCTCCGCAGCAGCCATCGACCGGAGGTCTTTTCGGGGGAAATGCAGCACAGAAACCCGCCTTTGGTTCTAACCCGGCGCCTTCTACGGGGGGCAATCTTTTCGCAAACGCCAAACAGCCGGACGCCACTCCAAACACTTTGTTTGGAAAACCTCCTAGCGCGCTACCGACCACCACGCCAGCAGCAACAGCAGGAGGCGGTGCGCAGACATCTTCTCTCTTCAAGGCCCCGACGTCTGGAGCTGATGCCACCAAGCCAGTCTTCCCCTCTCTTACGGGGACTCCATCTTCGACCCCACAGTCCACCACGACCCCAGCTTCCTCTGCTACTCCGCAGAATTCTCTCTTCCCGGCCCTAGGTGGAGCCACCTCGTCGGCAACTCCGTCGTCGACACCTGCTGCTTCTGGTGGCTTGTTCGGTGGACTGGGTGGTGCCAAGTCTACAGCCACGACGACTCCTGCCACTACTGCCACCGCAGCCCCAGCGGCGCAGCCCGCAGCAGCTACCGGCGGGCTGTTCGGCAAGCCCGCCGAGAGCACCCCGTCTACGCAACCTGCGAGTACGACTACCAGCACTTCTGCTACGACTGCCGGCGACAAGCCCTCCCTGGCCGCTCCCCTGGGTGGTGCCCCTTCAACCACCACCGGCACAGCAGGCACTACCGGCGCGACCAGCGCGACGGGAGGCCTTGGCCTTGGTGCATCCACTGCAGGGCCGACTCCTCCCGCCCAGTCCCGCCTAAAGAACAAAACTATGGATGAGATCATCACCCGGTGGGCAACGGACTTGACCAAGTATCAGAAGGACTTCCGCGAGCAAGCGGAGAAGGTCGCGGAATGGGATCGGATGTTGGTGGAAAATGGTACCAAGGTTCAGAAATTGTACGGTAGCACGGTGGATGCCGAGCGGGCGACTCAAGAAGTGGAGCGTCAGCTGGCTTCTGTCGAGGGCCAGCAGGAAGAGCTCGGCTCGTGGCTTGACCGGTACGAGCGCGAAGTGGACGAGATGATCTCCAAGCAAGTTGGACCTGGTGAAACCCTCCAGGGACCCGACCAGGAGCGTGAAAGGACGTACGTATTCCGCTTTCCCCCACCAAAAATTTCCACGGTGATGCTAACTATGGAGCAGATATAAGATGGCGGAGAAGCTATCGGAGCGTTTGGACGAAATGGGCAAGGATCTGACCAGCATGATTGAAGAAGTCAATGGTGCGTCAGCGACCCTAAGCAAGACGAACAAGGCCGACGAGCCGGTGCGTATATCATGAGTGTTGTATAAAATGATTCGTTTACTAATAACTGCTAGATCTCGCAAATCGTCCGCATCCTCAACTCACACCTGGCGCAACTGCAAGTCATCGACGTGGGCACCAGCGAGCTGCAGGCCAAGGTGAACGCCGCCCAGAAGGCAGGCCAGTCTCTCTCGTCACGCTTTGGCTATGGCCTCGGCAGCTCGACCATGGGCGCCAGCGCTGCGGACGATTTCTACCGCTCTTACATGGGACGGCGATAGAGGGAATTATGTAACAAGGTACAGGATGGTTTAGGCATGCTTTTCTTATCCGCAATTTAACCGCTGGAGTCTTTCAATGGGAATAATGATAATCGCCATGAACATGGATTACCGGCTATGCTATGTAGAACGTAGATGGAGAGGAGAGATTACATGTTTGCGTAGGTCAGTAGCGAGCTAGGAATCCCAGCACCACTAGCTGCTAGCTAAGTAGGTCAAGTAGGTAGGTGTCATATCATCAGTTCAAACGAACACGGTCGTTTCAAAGTAGTGTCATCATATCTAGTTCTGCTCTCCGCCCTGGTTCTTGGTGATGTCGTCACTATACTCCAGTTAGTTTCATATCATCCCATCTCCCTTTCCAAACCGGGAAGCAACTAAGAAAGCTTGAAGAACATACATGTGCTTATCCAGCTCATCAAGGTGCTTGCGCTGTTCCTGGACCTTGGCCCTCAGAGCACGAAGCCTGTGTGTATACATTAGCCTTCCATTCCCTTCCCGTATTTTCTTTGTTCGAAATGAGCGTGTAGCTCAGGT
Organism: Aspergillus sclerotioniger CBS 115572; assembly: GCF_003184525.1. Classification (NCBI taxonomy): domain Eukaryota; kingdom Fungi; phylum Ascomycota; class Eurotiomycetes; order Eurotiales; family Aspergillaceae; genus Aspergillus; species Aspergillus sclerotioniger. The sequence goes on from NW_020291021.1 coordinate 81,123, forward strand.
GCTGCACAGTTGTAGATGTAGGTTATACGTACTTCTCGATCTCCTTGTCGTGAATGTACTTTCCCTCTTGGGCGGCTTCGCGCTTGGTGAATGAGTCACTGTTATTTAGAAGTGTGTGGTTAGCTTAGCTGTTTAGGTAGCTTAGGTAGTGATGGTGGTGGTGATGATGATGATGATGATGTCATTTTCGATGCGACAGCTTCTCTGACTGATATGTGAACAAAGGAAAATGGGGACAGGACAACGTACGAGTGTGCGGCACCTCCTGCACGAGGAGCCCCGGTATCACCAGCGCCCATTCTGGGAGCGAGAGCTGAGAATGAGCGGCTAACGAGGAGACGGTTGGTGGTGGTGATGGGCTTGGTGATGGATTGGCGGAGCATGATTGTGGTAGGTGTGGTTGTTGTGATGAGGGAGGATGTGTGAGTGGTGATGAGGATGAGGATGAAGATGGATGGATGGATGTGGTCTGATCGCGATGGATTTATGGTAGTACCTATGAGAGAGAGCTTCAGGTGAGAAAGAACCCTCAGGTACTTGTAGTCGTGCAGCGGGCGAATAATGCAACCGGCCTGAGAGGATTACCTAAGGTGTCGAGACCGGCGGATGACGTTGGTTACTCTAGTACTTACTACCATGTACTAGCCGGGACTACTGGATCCCGGCGAACTGTTGGCAGCTGGGATCATGTGATGGGGGGTGGTGGGTGGTGGGTGGTGAGTCAGCGCAGGAGGTCAGGTGAGCTGACGGAATGGTGTGTTGCCTAACTTAGCAGGGACGCGGAAGGGGGCGGTGTTGGGATGTTGAGGATGCGACATGGTCCTGGTGGATTAACTATGATCCATCCATGGCATGTTGTCGTTGTTGTTGTTATTGAAGTTTGTGGAAGTCAGTCATGACGGATTTATGAATTTATTCGTTCTATTCTGTCCACCCCTGAGGAGAATAAATCCAGTAAGTAAAAGTAAAGTAAGTGGTTGCCGATTTCCTCCGTCCACGTCAAAAAGCCGCAAGATCCCTGAATGACGACGATGCGCGCGAGAATTATAGGATCGCCTCCTAATAAATAGTTCTGCGCCATCATCAATATTCCCCGAGGTTCCAGAAGGAATCCCTCGACCCAGATCAATCAATCAATAATAATAATAATGGTCCTAAGCGTCGGCCGACGCTGCTAGCGACTTGCTGTCTACTCACTACTGAGCTAGTACTCCGTTCTTGACCCTTCCAATAATCACCCGCCGCAGTCCATCTCCTTCGGCGATGGTCTGGGATCGCAGCTGTGGGCGGGACGATTGGCGGGTGTGAAATAGGGATGACGATGGGAGGCCCACCGAACCACACAAAGCCAGACCCGACAGGATGAGGAGAGAAGAGGAGAAAGAAGTGTCAGGACTCAGGAGACGAATCTCATTCTTTGGGTGGGTGGATGGGCAATTCTAGTTCCTACACCTACGTAACGGGGGCTATTGATGCCATTGGAAGTGGTGGCATCATGGAGAATGGCCATGATGTGCACTCCGTGTCTACTACCTATGTTGTGTAGGTTGGGACTTCAGACCACGCAGACAGAGAGGCATGACCGCCAGGATTCTTTTGGATTCTCTGCGTCTCTACCCCGTGAAGCCCCCAGTTACTACCAAACAGAACCCACGGGAGGACCAATAATTACTGTGATTTCTTGGTATTATTAGTAGCAATAATAGTAGTAAGTACCTAGTAGGGTAGGGGCCGTGTTCGGGGAGGGGGGGAAGAGTAGGTTAGTGGTGGTGCAGTGGTGGATGACCGACTCCATCATGGGCTGGCCCTTGGGTAACTAACGACTACCTAGTTAGTCGAGAGTATGGGGAGGCGCCCTCATCGAAGGATTGAAAGCATGATTGGGGATGATGATGAAGGCGATGATGCTGCTGGGCGTCTGGCACCGCAGCAGCAGCTTGAGGATTCCTGGCCAGTGGTGACCGCCAACTCCCAAATCCCCTTTCCCCCCTTCCGGCTGGCCATTAATTCCCCCTCCTTCTTTCCCTCTCTTGCTCTCTTTCTCCTCCTCCTCCTTCTCCTCCTTCTTCCTTCCCCTCTTCCCGATTATCCCAAGCTAACCTGCCAACTATCCGTCTTGTGCTGTCTTCTCTTACTGCCCTCCCTCCCTCCTGCTACTGCCACTCTCCCATCCTGCATCCTCCTGCTTTCTGACTAACCTCATTCTCGTCCTGTCCGGTACTTGCTCCCTCCTGCCCTCCTCCACCTTTTTCCCTTTTCCTAATTGATTGTCTCCATCTGCCCATCCCCTCCCCCTGCTTAAGTCATACCCCCCTCCCCCCATTCCTTAAATTAAAAAAGGAAAACAAAAAGACGAGACTCGACCAGGCCCAAAATTTCCACCAAATTTATCCGTCGTTCTCATTCTCTCCTTCAATTCCTTCTAACCTCTCCTTTTGGCAGACTATAGACTACACCTTTTTCTATCTGCTGCTATATCTCAGGTAAGCCTCTCTTCCGTTTCTTTGCCGTGCCTTTCCCCCCCTCCGTGTACCATACCCTTCCAATGCCTCCCCCCTCCAGCGTCATCCACCTTTTCCCCTCCCTTCTGGCCGCGGTTCCGATCGCAAATGGTGGGAAGTTTGCATCGGGAGGCTCTGCATGCCCAGGATGTTGTTCCGGACATGGATGCGCGCAGAATGGCCGGGTCTGCTGGGAGGGGAATGGGAGTCTTCTCATCCCCCCTCCATGGCCTCCCGTCTAGACTACGCTGGAACGCGACACCGCAGGCAGTCAGTCGACGGCTAGCCGAGGGGTGTGACGGAGGGAAACTGGCAGGGCCACGCCCACCGGGCCCAAGCCTCCGATCGTCGCAGTGCATCCTGGTCTTGGGTGCTGGGTGATCAGGGGTCGTGAGGGCTTGGGAAGTCGACTGATTTTTCCTCTACGTCGTGCTGGTGGTCCTGGGAGACCTGATACGTATGACGGGGGCTCCCGGCAAACAGGGAAAAGGAGGGGAGGCGTTATCGCTTTCGTGTTCCTTGCACCACTTGACTTCACAGCCTCACTTTTGCCCTGTGACTGCCTGCCCCTCGCTTCTCTGCACTATCGATTCCCCGTCCACTGTGGCGCTTATCCCCAGTTGTCCGGACTCTACATCCGGAAATCTATTTATTCGCGATCTCACCCACTAACCTCCGTTCCTTCATCCAGATAATCTTTCACAATGGGTCACGAAGATGCTGTCTACCTTGCCAAGCTCGCCGAGCAGGCTGAGCGCTACGAAGGTGCGTCATCCTCCTTTCCGACCGCCCCTCTCGCGGCAACGAGGCTCCCATACTAACATAGATGCCCCCCCGACAGAAATGGTTGAGAATATGAAGGTCGTCGCCTCCGCCGATGTCGAGCTCACCGTCGAAGAGCGGAATCTTCTGTCCGTTGCCTACAAGAACGTTATCGGTGCCCGTCGTGCGTCGTGGAGAATCGTCACCTCCATCGAGCAAAAAGAAGAGTCCAAGGGCAACGAGTCCCAGGTTTCCCTTATCAAGGAGTACCGTCAGAAGATCGAGGCTGAGCTGGCCAAGATCTGCGATGACATCCTTGAGGTCCTTGACAAGCACCTTATTCCCTCTGCCCAGAGCGGCGAGTCTAAGGTCTTCTATCACAAGATGTGCGTGACGACTCATACTGTTCCCGCTCTTGATGCGATCGCGAGCCATGACTGACGCGTTTTTCCTTCTTGATAGGAAGGGTGACTACCACCGTTACCTTGCCGAGTTCGCCGTTGGCGACCGCCGCAAGGGCGCCGCCGATGCTTCCCTCGAGGCCTACAAGAGCGCCACCGAAGTCGCTCAAACCGACCTTGCTCCCACCCACCCCATCCGTCTCGGCCTTGCCCTGAACTTCTCCGTCTTCTACTACGAGATCCTCAACTCCCCCGACCAGGCCTGCCACCTGGCTAAGCTCGCCTTCGATGATGCTATTGCTGGTATGTGGAGGCTGATGTTATAATGTGCAGCGGTGAGGCTAACGGACGTTGCAGAGCTTGACACCCTCAGCGAGGAGAGCTACAAGGACTCTACCCTCATTATGCAGCTTCTCAGAGATAACCTGGTAAGATGTTATGATCGCCCTCGTGTAAATATTTTCTGCTAACGCCGTGTAGACGCTCTGGACCTCATCCGAGGCTGAGCCCGCCGCTGAGCCGAGCGCCCCCGCCGATAAGAAGGACGAGGCCCCTGCTGAGGGCGAGAAGCCTGCTGAGTAAATTAGTAAAGATGACGAAGGACTCGCGTCTGGACTTGGATAGGGTCGGCCGGCCGACAACCTGGATCTTAGACGCAAAAGGCCGGGGGTAGGAGAGGGGAGGGAGCCAGTGCGCAAGTCTGGTTCATACCGTCTGGAAAACCTGTTGGCTATCACTGGCTGACGGGTGATGAACTCGAGGTCGTGCACTGGGGCCCCTGTTTCTTTCTCCACTTCGAGTGGCTTTTTGGTGGTGTCATTGATGCCGCCAGTGGTCTCGGTCTGGTCTCTATCCGTGGTCCTCCGATTGTCGTTTGATTTCTTTTCCATCTTTACGGTCATATTTTTGCCTATTGTCGCAATTCCCCAAAGAATACCTTTTCTGTCATCCACCGCCCTCTACCTTAGTCAATCTATTCCCCACCGGACGTTGACTTGCTTTCCCCGACCTCTCTTGGTTTTACCCACATTGTGCCACGTACGGCGTTTGTTTGTCGCCTTAGCTGAGTTTAGATCTAAAGCCGGCAGTGGCTAAAGAAACTTGAATTATGATCATTTCGCATGGTATTATAGATAGGCGATCATACCTTGGGCCGATGACATCAAGATGGACAGGTACCATACCAGTAGACCGGCCCAGCCACCAGGAACGAATCAACCAGGAAACCGACCGAGAGGACCTATCTGAGAAAAGCATACAACCAGATCCCGATCCAAGACCACACCCACACACTATGACCAGGCGACATGCATAACAGCATCGATTTATCCCTAGCGGATACTCCGGAGTCCCTTCCGCTCGGAGTCCCAGGACACACATGCATACCATCCCTCCACCCACCATCCTAAAGAATACAGTGCTCTCTCCCTTAGACTTTCTTGCCAAATTCGGATACTACGGGGAGTGGATATCTATTGTTAGATTTCCGATGTACTTTGTGACTTGATGCGTAGTAGTATGCAGTAGGTCTAGATTGGATTAGTTCGTGATTTGACTTGCATACGTGCGGTACTTAAGTAGCGGTTAGTGCATAGGTACGGGCTACTGTGGTTTAGGTAGGTGAAGCATACTATCCATACACCCCTCCCCCCCTGCCTTCTTCTTTGGAAGGGGGGGAAGAGGGGAGGTAGGCAGGCTATTTATAGTAGTATTCACTTTGTTCTTACTTACCTATGTGGTTTAGTGTTGTGTAGTTAGGTTAGTGTATGTACTTCATGTAGGTATGAGTATGTGTAGTAGTATGACCCCTACAAGGCATATATGCATGTATACACCTAATCGCAATACGGAGTACAAATAGGGATAGTAGACAATAACCCTACGTAGAGTTTCACAGAATATAGACTAAAAGAGCTACCACGTACTCCGTACTCTGAAGACAAAGAAAATAAAGAAAGGAGAAAGGAGAAAGGAATAGGATATGAAGTATGCGGCTGGTATAGATAGTACTTACCTCCCTTTCTTTCTTTCTTTTCTTTTCTGGGGACTTTGTTGATTGTATGTACTATTGGTTTGGCTTTCGGTAGTAGTAGTAGTAGTAGTAGTAGTAGTAGTAGTAGTAGTAGTAGTAGTAGAAGTAGTTACTATCCCCCAGTCCCCAGGTACGTAAGACAAGTATCTAGATATGTCGATACGTACTACTGGTATGGTGGGTAGAGTAGACGATGAAGATGGTGGGTGCACTTTACCTTGATAGGTCAAATCAGATAAAGGTATTACCCTACCTACTAGGTACCTCAGGACGTACTTTCTCCCTACTTAGGTACCTAGGTACTTCGTATTTTACACCTCAACTAGGTTCTTAAAGCTGCACACCACGGACTAGGGAATATGAGCATAGTACGTAAGTACGTATGCATCTAGCCCAGCATGGGAAACGGGCAGGGGTCAAACTACGAAGTGTAAAGTCCAAACTACGAGATTTGGATAAAGTACGAGTGGTACTTCGAATTGAATTTAGACTAAAGACGGGGAAAGAGGTTAGTGTCCGATGTGGATGCTGGGATTAAGCAAAGAGAGAGACGGGGGGTAAAAGGACGTAATCGATCGATTGGGTTGGTGGTAATTAGTACGATGTAGTAGTAGTGGTGGTGTGGTGTGGTGGTGGTGGTGGGTTGATAGGTATGAAACTGGTCCATGGCGGGTTTGCTTGCTCGGGGTTGGTTGGTTGTGGTTTGATTGAAGGAGTGGGTGGGTGGGGATTCATCCATTGAGGTGTCAACAGCAAGATGCGGTGAGAGATAGAACCATCTAGACTACAAAGTACTCTCTATCGTATGGAGAAGGAAATTACCAGAGTCACACTACGAACAGCCAGACCATTTCGACAATTTTGTTCTCATTTAATGTATCAACCGCTCGCTTCTGGGTATGGTAAGCAAATGTCTTCAGAGCCAAACGAAAATCAAACCAAGTCGAATCCGAATCGTCAGACCGGGACGATTCCAATGTACATGTTGACAGGAGGAAGGGATGGGGACGGGGATTGGGGGGAAGAGGATGAGGTTGATGTCGGGGACGAGAGAGGCGGCGATGAACAGGATTGGGGAGGATGAGGATGATGAAAACCACATGAAGATTGGCTGCTCCGTGAAAATGCTTCCCGCCTTTTTGCAGACCTTTGCAAACAAATGCGCCCAGTGCGGTTCCAATGTCAGAAAGAAAGAAAGAGATGAACACAACAAGTCTAAGTAACGATCCCAGTCAGTGTCCCAACGCCGCGCGTGCTATGCCAATACACAAAGCCTCCGGTATGATATGACAGATAGGAAAGGAAGTAAAAAGAAAAAGAGGAAAGAAAATATGAAGAGAAAAAGAGGAAAGGAAAAAAAGAAAAAAGAGAAACACAGAATATGAACAGAAGAAGGTAGACTAGACAGACAGCCCAACAAGTAGGCGTGGATCGCTGCCAAGACGGTAGGCGTCGATCAAACTCCCCTGGAAACACCCGGCATGTGTGGATGATGTCACGATCGCAAGCCTCGTTCGTTGGACCCCCGGGGCACGCGCGAGGCGCATTGACGTGGGTGGTCCAGGCGGGAAACCGGGCGTCGTGGGAAAGATTACGGGAAGCAGTGGGTGAAGTCGTGGGGGTGGTCATCGTGATCGACCGCCGTGTCCCGTTGCACGATCACGTCCGTCCAAAAACAAAACGAATCGAAGAGATGTATCAATTTGCGAAATTCGAACCTCCCGGGGCCCCAGGGTCGTACGAGGTTCCACCTGATGAAGCCGCAGATGTCATTTCGGAGTCCCAGACACGGGGCAAGTCCAAGCGGATCTTCGCGTGCATGAATGGTGTGTCGTGTTGCTGCTGAGTATGCGCTGCAGCCAAGAGCGTCTCATTCCGCCGTATGCGAGACACCTGCATGATGAGGCGAGGAATGTGGCATCATCGGACCCGAGAATTCATCAAGTGAATGGTATAGAAGGTCATCGCGCAGAAGATTGAATATCGTAGATTTGATCTTATCGCTCGCTTTCTCCCAGGGCAGCGAATTCCCGACCGTTATCGGTACCGAACAGCCGGGATGACAATGCGGCGGCGTAGCTATTTCTGCGACTTTTTGACCTTGGTGCTACTCCTCGTCATTTCGCTCTTGGTCATATTGCGGGTTAATCCACCAATGTAATCCTGGAGAAACCGGTTCTCACTCTCGAGCTTATCGTGGTCCGATTTGACGGCTTCGATGCGTTCAGCAAGTGCTTGGAGGGACGACTGAAGGGCCTTGGCTTGTCTGTCATTGACACGTAACACATTAGCATTTCCTTCCTTGGCGCAGCTTCGTCCCGGGGAAAGGAGGGGGGAAGGGATCAGTCGAAAACTCACTCCTGTAGTGTTTGCCTGGCTTCCTTGCCCAGTCGCTCCAAGTCAGCAGAGTTGCGTCGAGGACTCATGGCGCGCGCGTCGTCAGGGGGAAACTCTTCTTCTTCGATTTCAATTTCGGGATGATCTCGGGGAACTAGTATCGAGGCACTTGGTTTCCGACTGGCCATACGAGGTCTCTCAGAGCGCCCCCTACGTTCAGTCTCTGCGTCGGAGATGGAGGATGAAGATGAAAGGGAGGACATGTGCGAGCGACCGTTCTCGTTCGGTTGGGGTAGGGTCGGCACAGGAGAAGAACCGTGCACATCTGACGTTGACGCCATGGTTTTGTGCTCTAGCGGTGGCGCTGGTGGTTGAATTTAAGAGTTCTGTGGTTGAAGGTGGCTTGGGAAGCGAATAAGAAAAAATCTCGGGCGGTCGCTGAGGTAGGCTTTCCACGGTCGAGAACTGATAACGCTACTCCCGCACGACTAACACAGCAATTGACTCTTTTTCACAGCGGAGCTGTGACTACCTCTAGCGATGACTTCAGATGACGGATCTGCGTAGTCGCTGGAGGTAGCTGGCGTAAAAGCGAAAGGTGGGTTGTTTCCAGGGCGGTTGTCGTCGAGGATTTTCGGCCGGAAAAAGCAAAAAAGGGACAACGAAAACAGCAGGGAAAAAAGCAAACAGGTCCCGGGCTGCCAGGGAGGGATCTCAGGGGATCAGGAGGGCGGGAGCCCAGAGGTGAGAAATCACGTAGATAAAAGGGGAGTGAGTGAGTGACCAGCGCGAGGGGACGGGCGTGGTCGGTTAAGCGAAGTTGGAAAGACAACCAGCACGTCGGGACAAAGCAATTCAAGAATGTGCCTGAATGATGGCCAGCTATCGCCTTTGTTCCTTTTTTGGGAGAGGTTTTTTTTGGGTCTATGGGATTAGGGATTAGGATTAATCCACGGCGTCGAACCCGGGTTTGGAGAAAGTTCGTTGGGCAGTCCGAAAACGGGCGGACTAAAACTTGGACACGGGGGGAAAGAGGGAGGTGGGTTTCTTTTTTTTTTTGGTTTGGTTTGATTTGGGTTGAGTTTGGGTTCGGTGGGTGGTTAGTTGGTAAAGTAGTTTGGTAGTAAAGTTGATCGATGGTGGTGGTGGTAACCGATAGCAGTGGTGGAAATGGTGGAAGTGGTGGAAGTGGTGGAAGTGGTGGGAGTGGTGGTGAGCGACAAGTGGGTGGTTGTCACAATCACAATCCCAATCACGTAAAAAAAAGGGGGGGTGTAAAAAAAAAAGTGGAAAACCAAGGAGGAGTCGGGAGGAGGGGAGAGGTTGCGAGGAAAGGGAGGAGGAGAAAGAGATCCGACGGAGAGGAGAGAAGGAGGAGCAAGCCAGTAGCTTAAAAAAATTGAACAGACTCAAGAGAGGTATGAATGAGGAGGAGACTCTTTGCTGGGTAGAGTCGAGGAAGTCGCTGTAGGAATAGTTCGTCGCAATAATAATCAAATAAATAATAATAATAATAAGCAACCGAATTATCGTGGTCAGTTTCGCAAGCAGCAGCAGCAGCAGAACAGAGCAGAGCAGCAGCAGTTAAGCAGCCGCCCCAGCAGCAGATGGGTATGTAATAGGAATTACTCCCGAGTGGGTAATTATCGAATTTCTCACGAAAAAAATAGGCAGGAAAAAAGGAACCTCTTCGGGGGTGATACTACTATGGCGCCGAAGTACCTCCCTGCAAAAGGAGGTTAGTCATGCGTCCCAGCAGGTAAGGTCAGATACGCGCAGTATTGTCATGAATGGAGACTAATAAACCACAATTTATGAGATAATTCGAGCCGTCGGGGGGCTAATCACAGCCCTGCCCCGACAGAAATAGGCAGGTAGCAGGTAACATACCGCGGCCATAAATTACCCAGAGGGTACATGCCTGCTGTACTTTTGGGCAGGAAACTCGCCCGGATTCGGTATGGGAGGTACAAACAGAGTACGGAGTGGTACCTCGGTGGGCTCGGGCTTACCCGTTTGGGGGTTAGCGGCACCACACTAAGAGTGGGAAGACTCGTGGCCGCCACTGGAATGATTATCGCCGTATTCCTGGGTACGCAAGACCAGACAAGGCAAGACAAGACACCGGACAACTCAAGACATGACCAGAGACATGATGATGATTGATGATGATGATGATGATGATGATGATGATGCGGATGATGCTGGTGAACACACTCAACCGCGATTGGCGAATCTAATCCGCTCCAATCCTAATGACTTACCAGCTACTATGCTACTACTCCGTATAGTACTATGTTTCCTACGGAATCCTCCGTGGCTCTGGCAAAACGCCGCCAGATGTTTCGGTGAAGGCCCTCGGTTCGGACTGGCGTCCCGTGGTTGGTGGGCGCCGGCTGCCCTTTTAGGGGTTCGTTTTTGTTCCTTTCTCAGCAGTGGTTCGGTTAGTGACTGTCGGACCCAGGCTTTGACGCCCCTTGGTTCGATGCTGCTCTCCTTAGCGGGAACCCAAATCCCCTGAAGGGGGGGCCGCAAACCACCGCCAACGAGGTTCGTCTTCGGAGGAATGGCGATGATCCTCATCATCCACCGCTAGTACTATGACGATGATCCATGGCGATGATGATGTCGGGGTATGATGATGCTGCTGCTGCTGCTGCTACTGCTGAGATTGGATGCCCTTCCTTTGTTGTTGCCACGGCTCAATCATCCATCGCCAGCGTCAGCCGGACGGCTACCATTTCCACCTTTCCGAGTCACAAAATTGCATTGCTCCGGACGAAAGCATTCCTCCTCCTCCCTGGCGGCGGCTGCTATGGCTGCCGCTCCTACTCCGTACTCCTCTCTTCCGCCTGTCCAATTGCCGAGGCGGCGGATCATTAAGCCACGAAGGGCACAAGTGCTAGTACGTCAAATGGGGCGATGGTAGTCAGTCGGACCTAGTCAAAACGTTTTAACAAAGTCTTCAGGGGAGGTCATGCAACGTCGATCGAGCCATCGGATTCGTGGCTTTGCCTCCATCGCCGCAAGACGGGGTCAGCATGGATATCGGAATGCTTCGTCTACCGCTATCCTGACTAGTGACACTGATAATGCACCTAGACAGTGCTACAACCGAAGGTACCTAACACCTCCCCCCCCCCCGCCGGATCACCTACTATGGACAGTCAGTTAGTCCTACAATTGCCACCACCACTACAGTAGACCGACCGATTTCCAAAAAGCATCTCCATCGTCCACATGCAGCAATAATGATCCATCTGTAGTAGGGTGATTATTTCTCGTCCTTTTGGCAGTGGAGAGGGAGTGAGTGGGCGGGCGTACTTTTCCTCTCTGGTCGGATTTTAAGCTCCACCACAAGCACAAAGAAGTCAACGGCTTGGGGCAAGCCGATCCATTCCCGCGGGTTCGACACCTTCTGACGGATCATGGCTGGGAGCGAGCAGCGAGGGTAGAACCAGGAAAGGATGTGCAGGGCGCCGATCCATCACCATCGGGAACATGTGTCCATCGGAGCATCGAATCACAGTGTCGATAATGTGACGAAATTGATTCAGATGCTCGCTTCCCCCTGGACTGGCTGTATGGGGTACCCCGTACAGCGCCTCTACTACTGACGGGAGCCATGTATGCACTCGCAACCGCGACAGGGATGGAGGGCTTCATCCACTGTCATTCGTCCGTGCAGACTGTGTAGTAAAACTGTAAGTCCATCCCGCCAACCTTGACTAGGAATGGACCCATAATCAACTATGAATAATATAATACAGATACGCGACCCAAGATGGTGGGAAATAAACCTCAATAGAAGAAAATGCCCGACCATGGGTGAGGCTTCGGGGAAGACGCAAGCAAATTTTCTTTTTTGCAGCTTAAAGGTCCTTGCGGGTGCTGACCGTCGTCGGCCACCGTGGTTCATCCTCGGGGCAACCTGAGAATCGCCGCCAGCTATGACGGGTGAGCACGTCATGGGAGTCCCTCTCATTGGACCTGTCTTTTGCCATTGCTCTTCCTGTTAGATAATTGGATTCGAGGCATGTCTCTCGCGCTCTCTCCTTTGGCCGACGGTACTTTTACTCCCCCCGTGCTGCAATGTACCTGACTGGCTGAAATGCAAGGCTCAGCCCCGGAAGGCCTGACAAAGTACGGAGAATCTGCCTCGACACCAAGACACAGGCCCATCTATCTGATGGAGAGACTGAAACAGGTCAACGTCACTTGCGGAGTGACTAGTATCGCGTAGGTTCTATCAAAGAACCACCAGCACCGGACAGATCGCATCTCAGCTCGACCGCTAGTACAATCGTGGCGAATTTGCAGCAAGGCGCTGCAGTTGCATACATGAGCCCCAACGGACGACGCCCGGAACGTTCCCCGGCGGCTACTTTAGTTGAGCTGGGTCGGCGAAAACACTGCAAAGGCGATATCCCGCTTCCTACTGGACGGGCACGTCGTCTGAAAGACTGGTAGTCTGGTACACTATACCGCCGAGCTACTCCTTCCTCGACGCGTCCCTTTATGAATCCGGTTATCAACACGAGGTCGAGCAGACCTGCAGGATGGCCCCCCAACCGCCATTGAGAAGCAAGTGAACGAGCTCCGTTTCGATGGAGGGACGCATTCACCGGGGAGCGTTGAACAGCAGAGGGCGAGTCAGCCAGTGGAAAGTGTTCCTCGACCCCCGCATCGGTGCATGCAGTCGCGCTCCCCACCCAGGGAGAGAGCGCGCGAAGGGCTTGTGACCGGATGGGACCATGGCCGAACCCTTTTTATTCTCTTAATTTTTTTATGGAAAAAAAAGAAAGGTATCCTTTTTTTGGTTTCTTTATTTCCTTGGGGAAATCTAATATGATAGTGACAGTTGTCCACGGCCCGATGTAGGGTTGGGGAACCTCCATCCGGGTGATTAAGGAAGAGAGGAGGCAAGCGAAGGCTTAAATTTGGAATCGGCAGCCAATTCCAGTAGGCAGGCACGTCAGTTAGGGGAGAGAGAGGAGACATGAAAGAGGGGGTGTGGGAAGGGGGCGTGAGTGAGACTTTGGGAGATCGGTAGGTACCTAATCTTAAGGGGAGCCCGTGACCTCATGGCGGACAGACAGACAGACACAGGCAAGCAAGCAAGCAAGCAAGCAGGCCAGCAGGACCCTCAACCGACAGTCAGTAGTCCGTGAGTAGTACTCGGTAGTAGTGAGAGGGAGAGTGAGCGAGCAAGTGATGAGTGAAGCAAAGCAACGGATGAAACCGAGAGAAGCGAGGATTTCCCGAAATAATACCATACAGGCGGTTGGCCGCCGTATGTACAGCGTACACGGTACGGTTCCAATAATACGCAGACGTAAGGGTACCACGACTGGGCGGCCGCGTGACTGCGTCCGGCTCCACCAGCCTTTCATTATTCCATGGTTGACGCTTGACGGCCTCCAGCATTATTATTCTTAGTTACTGGTCTCCTATCTATATCGACGTGACAATGTGGCTTCCTTTTCTCCTCCTCGCCCTCTTCCCAGTTCAGTTCCTCCTCCCACGAGGTCCTGCCGGGTCCGAGTTGGCCTTGGACAGCTGGCCACTCCTCTGTCCACGACCCCAATGAGGCCCATAATAAGCCTATGAGCTTATGAGGCCAATGCCACCCTGGCGAGTGACGATAAAGAACTGCCGATCTGGGATCGGCTAGTGGCTGAGGTGATTCTCCGCTAATAAGGACACTGGCGAGGGCTAAGACTACTCCCAGCGAGCACCAACAGTCATGATCACAACCCCCGATTCGATTCTGCTTGGCTCGATGCCTTTACCCGATTATTTGATGTCGCGGCACGGCTTCCAGGATCATCGCGACCCTGACCGTGAACCCGCCATCTCCGTCCATGGCCCTTCCTTCCCCCCCCCCCCCCCCCTCTCCGGCTCCATCATTCTCAGAGTCAGACCTCAATTGCTGGGTCTCTAACAAGTAACATCATGATACCTATCATACCTATCAAATTGCCCCCCTCCCATGAGTACCCACTTTCCACAAAGCACGGAGGACCTGTCCAGAGTACCAACTACGCCCCCCTCGGCCCATCCGCCATATAGATATCTAGGCAACCCTACGGTACACTTCATCCAAGCCACCAGGACCACCTTACACAAAGACCCGACGGCATCGACTCGATATGCCATCCCGTCCAACCCCAAATGCAGCCCATCAGCCCAGAAAGGCTAACTCCCCTAAATCCCATCCGGCAGGTCGATAACACCGACCTACTACTGACCAGGGTCATCCTGCCATGGAAGATTCTTCCCTCCTTATCGTATGGTCGGTTGCCAGGTGCCCTGCCCTTGGTAGCTCCTCTGGAGGTAGCTAGTGCTTCCAGAATAAATTAAATTATTCCTCCTAGAAACATTTGGGTCTCCCGTCTTCTTCCCCCGTCCACCACAGGGACAAGGTCAATGCGTTTTAGTGCCTTTCTTTTCTCTACCCAACCTCTCTCTCTAGTCTGCAGTCTCCTCAGTCCTCGCAGCTCCTGAGCTCACACATGGTTAGCTTATTGCTACAGAGTGATTAGTTACAGTTCTTGATTATTACTAATGTGCTCTACCATAGTCCCACTAGATGGGTAGTAGGTATACCCATAGTATCCAGTACATCTGAACAACTACCGATTTACCTGCTTACCTGCCTGCCTGCCTGAAGATTCTAAATGTAGGTAAATTATCACCAAATAATCGATTATTTCCTAGATACCAAACATACAAACTTACCAACATACACAAATACAACAAACCAATACCTCCCTCCCTCCAATGCTACAAAGGAGTCATTCCAGAATTCAACCCAGAAGCCAGAACCCAGACAACATACTAACTACAAACTGAACCCATCCTCTCACACCACCATCACCACCATCATCATATTCCTCCTCTTCTTCTTCACCAGACCACCCAGTCCAGACAATAAATAAACACATCATCACATCACACTACATACATAGCAACATACCCGAAAGACACATACCCAGTACCAAGAGAATAAAAAAGAAAGCCCTCACCCTTACACCAAACCCACTCGCCCATTCTCTCCTGTCCGGTGATATCATCATCATCATCATCATCCCCAACCTCACTGAACCTCGCTTTACATACCACTTCACACTTCACACTTCCACCACCTGTTCATCACACACGCACCTCCCCCCCCCCTACCATCATCCCGGTTCCCAATTCCCGGTTCCATCCCAGTCCTAACTGCAACCCCAGGATACTCAATACATCAATCATATTCCATAAATAACTTCGTGTTATGTAGGGATCTAGGGATCTAGGGATGTGATGCAATGCACCTAACCTATCTACCACTAGATACTGTGTATCTATAATATGTAGTATTATGTAGTTGGTATCTGTTCTATCTATCACTCCCCCATCTGATAATTACTATCTACTACTCCGTACATACTCCATATAAGCAGACAGTCAGATATACAAAATAATCATCATCAGCGTCAATTAAATTATCCTACTTTTCATCTGGAAAATTCCATCTTTAAATGTGAATTACTATCTGATGATTTTAATTTATTTCCATAACCAAAACAAAGAAAGTCAGTCAGTCAGTCAGTAATCAGTCGGTCAAGAACTCACTCACCCAACCTCTCAAGTCCCACCAGACAACATAACACAACACAACACAACACAACACAACAACACCACAAAACTAACTTTTGTTCCCCCAAAGAACGGGAAATGAATGGTTCGGGGGGCGCCGGGGGATGGGGCTACGGCTGGAGGACGGGACAAGAAGGAAGGAATAAATGATCGGATCCACTAGTAGGTACAATCGGTCAAGCTTCAGACGAATTAAATGAATTGAACTACTTAGAAAATTTATAATATTTCCGGGATTCTCTACTGGTTACCCAAGTGAATGTAAGTTGGGTCAACATCATGCTAGCCGAGATAAATCTGGTGATCCTGCCATGTGCGATGATGTCGTCGTCTCCCTACCGGGCTGCGGGGGTTTCTTCCGTGATGATACCGAGGACGGAGTACTGGGATGGCCTAATTTCACCGGTTCGACTTTGCCCTGCTGATCCAGCAGGATGCAGGTGGGTATGTACGTCTGTACAGCTGCCGCGCCCTACAGATGACAAAGGTAATCATGCTTGCAAACGCCAATTCCTATGTGTGGTATTCCTCAACTCCTAACATACAATCAACCCATTTATACAGGATGACCTAAGCAGACGATCCAATGACCCCGTCATGCAAGAGACGCCGTCGTCTTCCACTGGTACAATGCCCGCAGCACCGCTACACCTCCTGACTGTGTCTCGACAGTGCGCCCGCGGCCGCGATCGTTGGGGTCTTTCGCCTCATCGTCCGATCCAGTGAAGCCCGACCACTTGGATGCAGCTCCCCCGCGCTGCGGCTTTCTCTGGGACCCAGGTCCCATCGCCTCATCGCTTGGATTCTTAGAGCCACGGCTGCGGAGAAGTCCCATCAACGGCTCCGAGCCCTCAGCTTGCGCCCCATAGTTTTGATAGTCGATAGCCCCCTGCGGCAGAGGGCTCACGGCGGTGGCGGTGTTGTTTCCCCACCACGTTCCGATCTTGCCATCGTCATTCTTGGTTAAGAGAGCCGCATTGGCGTTGTGCTCAATCCAGGGGCGGTATGCTCGGCATCGTGCTTGGTGCCACTCGTATACATACTCCCAGCCGTCTTCTCCGTCAGCTGTCCGGTTCGCGCTGGCCAGGAAACGCAGTTCCTGCGGCCGGATATCTCGGCAGAACTCGGCGAGGTGGTGGAAGAATATCCCTTTGAAGGTCTGCCCATTCTGGGAGCAGTCCCCGGAAGAGTCGCATGCATCTTCCAAGACACCTCCACGGCCAAGCCCTGCCCACTGCTGACTATTCTTGCCAGGCCATCCCGTAGCCAGCATCACATTGTTGACCAAGCGGTGCCCGTCAGAGAGATACTGCTGCACAGCAGTAGCTAACCAAAGTCCCCTTAGCCCGCTAAGGATCACTCCCTGGTTGTATGTATATACCATGGTGTTTAAAACATCGCACTTGCCCGTGCCAGGATCATCAGCACTCTTCCACCCGTTGATGTGGAAGCCGTCTGCATAGAGACCATCGGCACCAGTCATGTTCGACGCATTCAGCCACGAATACCCCTCAATGGCGGCCTGCAAATGAGCAGGATCGTGGGGATATCCGTCGGACCAGTTCTCATCGTCCACGGCGGTTTCCATGAAGGGGGAATTGATGCCGTCTCCGGGGAAGTAAAGATACATCCCGACGCTAGCTGAGATGTACAGCTCATTGGTGATGGCATTCTTGTAAGGCGTCAGGTAAGGGCTCCAGATCATCCCGCCACCACAGAGAGACACGTCCCAGCCCCCGGATGCAAGCCCGTAGAACACACGTGCTCGATGAGCCGCCGGGGATTGAAACTGGGTTCCATGCCAGCGCAGCTTCGCTGTGCCGTTGGGCGAGGACGGATCATCGTAATGCAGGTCGGTGTGCAACACTTGGAACTTAATGTTCTCCAACCAGCCCAGCACAACCCACAGCATATCATCAAACGCCTGGTTTCTTACAGCAAAGGAATCTTCACCATAGTAGAATGCCGATGTTTGGTCAAAATAATGGTTGATGAGATTCTCGAATCCCGACGCATACTCTTTGATGAGTGCCGGCTGTTTGAGATCCCTTCCAGCATCCGGTGAAAGAGAATCCGGCAGCACATCTCCCGCAGTGGAGGACAGCGAGGAGAGAGTGGCGGAGACCTGAGTACCTAGCACGGCAGCAGTCCAATCGATACTAGTTGGCCAAGTGCCTTGCCAAAGTTCGAAGTAGCTATCCTGCATCACATTGAGGGCGTCCAGCAAATCCTCATAGGTGCGGGCAATGGACCCGATGGGTTCGTCAGGCTCGCCCGGAGCAGGAAGGGGTAGCTGCTCCGATGGTGCGATTGAGTCCTCCAGTGGAACCTGCGAGTTGGGAGACAACGGCGCAAGGACGTCCTGCGACCGCAACGCCAGCGCATTGGTCTCAGACAAGGCCACAGTCAGGTAGAAAAATCTATGAATGGCACGTAATGCACGCATCTTGGTGTCTTTCTAATTGTATCTCCCCGAAATCCAGATGAGCGAATGGTCTCGTGGTACTGGGAACAAAGGGCGGAGAGCCGATAAGCAACGAGAATGTCTAGCGAGGTAAGAATAGTAGTACTTTACACCCGCAGAACTCGAGCAGGACGTGGGGATGAGCGAGCAGAGAAAACGACCTACATCCAATCGACCGTCGGGATCGAATGAGGCATATTTCAGCAGCCAATGCTCCCCAGTCCGGGGCAAGAGCGAGGGGCGATGAGGGGGGAAGGAAGGATTCAGGGAACTAGGAACGAAGAGCCCTTTGACGTCGACCGATAAGTTTTAAGTTCGGCCGTTGCGGGGGAGGGCAAGAGCCACCCACCCCCGGGCTTAACTAATCCTGCCCTGCCCAGCAGGCCGGATGACCCTTGCCAGCCTCAGCTGCTGTCCTCCTCTCGTTGTTCGGCTCTCGATCGTCGCCGACTCTCGTTCTTGGTATCCTATCACGCGCCCCCGTTGCCTGGATCCCATGCCCGACGAATGCCCAGCCCCACGATCTTATGATCGCTTCCCCGCCGACCCTCATATATTGTCTGCACCCCAGGAATCGGATGACCAATGACCGTGACCGGGGTCACTCTACGGATCTAGGTGGATAAAGGGTCAGGGGATTTGAGTGCCAGGCTGAAGGGCTCAGTATGCGCGGTTTGACGGAGGGTCAGGCAGGTAAAAAGGAGACGCTACAAGTATATCGCCAGCCACATAAGACTCATATTCGGCCGGTTGCACCCGGATTAAGCTCGGAAATAGTAGACATTTTGGGATATCCTAGCTTGATATATCATGCGAGCGGTTCTCTTCTGCAGCCAAGTCAGTGAGGGGCACTTGAGGAAGCCACGAGACGAAACAGAACCCAGGAGGGGGGTGGACAGAAGGAGATCGACAATCAGAAGAATAGACGGGAGATGAACGAAAGAAACGACAGCCTGCGGCGCATAGAATGTCAGGCGGCACATACCATATCGCTATTTAATTACGACGCCGGCAAGTATCTCCTCTCACTGCTAGCCCAGTGGTGCCCTCATCAGACAATGAGCATACACACATCGTAGGAGACATTGCCGGCTGTAGCCACTGCTGCCTATAGTACCCATACCAATTGAGACCGACTTGCGCGCATATCGAGCCGGGGTGAATATCTTGACGGTTCAACAACCGTGCAGTCCTCGAGGGCAAACGCGAAAGCAAGATCAAAACGCTAGAGGCGATGAGGAAAGACAAGAAAAGATAAAGGTGCCTGCCAAGGTCATAGAGCGAACAGAAGACGATTCCTCTCTGCCATTAATACGCCTACTCTCTCGCTTCTTCGGCGCCAGGGCTGCGACTCCTCTCGCGGCTTCTGCTGCGACCCCGTCCACCACGGACCCCTCTTTGTCCAGCATTCTTTCCCTTGTTTGATGGAGGCGGCCGAACAAATGCGTAGTCGACCTGGATTGTCTGGTCCAGCAATTTGGACCCGTTCAAGGCTTTGATGGCTTCTGTGGCTTCGGGGAGGGTAGAGTACTCGATCAACGCGTAACCCTGATCAAGACCGAATTAGAACTTCATCTTCATTTAGAGAATAGAGTGCTTGGGCTAAGGAATTGGGATAAGGCCAGCAGAAAAGTAGGGCGAATCACGCAGAAGATGAGGGTGTAGAGGATGCCTGCCTACCTTGACATAACCCGTTCGGCGATCAAGGTTCAGGTTGAAGTTCTTGATCTCTCCATATTCAGCAAAAAGATCCGTCACATCCTCCTCGGACGCCTCTTCATGGATATTGGTCGCGATGATGATCCATCCCTCGATACTGCGCACTGCAACAGCTCCCGCGTCTGTTCTCGGATCAGAGGTACTGTTGCCCGACTGCGCGGGAACCTCTTCCTGCGCCACTGGAGGGTCGACTTCCATTTCTGCGGACATGGTGGCAAGCGAAACAGAGAATTTGCGGCTGAATGGAATCGATAGCTCGAGGGTAGGTGGGTAAGGTGAGGATATTGGACTAAGGAGGCTGTTCAATGGCCAACCTCTGCAATGCGATGGATCTTCGCGAAGCTTGCGGTGTGCTTATGTAATCGAGTGATATCCAACGACGAATGTTGGGTCAGTTGCTACCATCTTGTCAATGACACCAAAACAGGAGGTAAATATACAAAGAGTATGATGAAAGGATATTGCAATCAGGCAATTATGTTAGCAGAGAAATTTGCTGGTTTCTAGCCCGAAACTTCACAGATCACGCACAATGTACGTGGGTGTTTTTGGCGTGAAACAAGGCCAGTGGTTGTGTAGGATTATACTTCATCATGCACTGACGTTTGTTTCCTTGCCATCCAATACCTATAGATAGCTTGGAGAGTAGCAGCATGGGTATAAGCTCGGGACTGAGTATGGGACTATGTATAATACTCAGGAACTTTCTCATCATTCATCAAGTTGTAGATTTCGATGTTCATATCCTTTACGCCAGAACTCATTGCAATTTCACTATTCAGGGATGTTGGCATCAATGGCATTGGGTGTCTTTTGTAACAGAAGCTTCTTGCGCCGCACGTACTTGTAATATATACAACACCCACCAGATCCTAGAACAGATAGGATCTATTCCAACTTCTATCAGGAAGATGTGAGGGCTTTGATCTTTATGGATTCTAAGAATAAAAATGATCATGAGATACCCAATACGCTATATGAAGTGTTTATTTCCTATCGCATAGACTGCTACCCTTGGCCTTGAAGGGCCCCTACCAGGTGAAAACAGTGTGCCGAGGATGCTCTGAGATCACACTGAGCAACTAGGTATTAACAAAAACAAGAATACAACCTTCATGACACCACTTATACTAGCTAAATGTGGGATCCTTTATTGGGAAGTAATGTCAGTGAATGGATGTCAGTCACCGGGGTGCCAGTGATAAACACGGTCCTGACTTGATCCCATCTTCGATCCCCACAGTCTTCTCTCTTTCTCTCTCTCTCTCATCTCTACGAAGACAGGCAAGCTATCGACTCAGTATTGAGATAAACGTCACCCTAAACTCTGACTGTTTTAAAACAAGTGTCTTGTTTTTGATGTGAGAGACAGACTTCGCCACGATGAGTGGCAAGTCAATCTCGAACCTGCCATGGTGAGCCCTCCAAGTTCATCCCCAAAGACAATTCTCTGACCCGATCATTGCCTTGGTAGCGATGACCCCCAATGCTTCTGTCACCTTCGTCCCCCTAAGCCTTTTCCAAAAATTGAAGCCGTGTTGTCTGGCTCGGAGCCCGATCAAGTCCGCGAGTTGCATCAGCCAAATGCGCAGCTCGATGTTGCCTTCGATGTGGTCGGAAATACAATGACATTGAATGAATGCGTCTTTGATCCTTCGAGGCCTAAGATCGCATACTCTGTCGGTCTGATAATCAAGGCCGCAAACGTTCACTTCTTGAACCTCGAAGGGCTTCCGGATCACTCGCTGCTTCTTTCTCTAAGAATTCGTCGTTCAGCATGTGCCGTGAGAGGCAACAAGATGATTCTGAAGGAAAAGTTCAATGGATACTTTCCTGATCCTCCATATAGCCGTCTGTTCAACGATCTGTTCGAGTGTCGTTGGCCCGACAAGACTCTTCAGATCCGCTTGCCTGAGGAGAGATGCCGGCGCTGGAAGACTGTGGCATTGATCCTAAAGACTTTCAAGCAGATCACACCAGACAGCTATTGCCATATGGCGAACATGATGTTTACTCCCCGCGTGGGAGGTTTAGATGTGCGCCAGACCAAAAAGGACATCAAGGCACAGCTTGAAAAGGCCAATCATGAGCGACGGAAGAACCCTGTATCGTCTGAATACATGGTCACCGTCAATGACGAGGAGAAAATCGAGAGGATCAATCACGCATACGAGGTTCATCTTCTCGCTTTTATCTACAGCTCATCGCCGTTCACGCCTCCACAGTACTTTTAAGGTATTCGGAGGCTATCAGAACCCAGACTGGAAGCGTCCATAATACAAGATCGCGATTCTGTTTCTAAGATCAGCAAGATACTGGAATTATTGGTAGCAAACGGTACAGGGAGCAGGTATTTGGTGCTCGGTTAACAGTCTCTTTCCGGTGGCAGGAGAATTCGGCGAGATCGCAATAAGTGTAAGCATTCTAGCGTTCGGCTCAAGTTTCTACTACATCAGATACGAAGTCATGGGATACGAGGTCATGTCAGGGGATATCGGGTGATGTAAATAAGATGAGATAAACTGATAACTTAATTCAACGAGCAAACCTTCATCACAAGTCGAGGTCAAAGTAGATTGATCAGTATTTTATGTGGAGAGACGTGCCTGTGCTGCGACGGGTTTATGTGTGTGTTGGACAGGCATTTGGTGTGACAGCAAATGCAGGCAGACATGAATAGAGTTCTTCTTGGCGGTGAGGCCTCCCTTCCCCTGGCATGGTCTCTCACGGCATGCAACTAGGTTACACTGCCAATCTCAATAGTCCCAAACTCGAGACTGGTTCTTTGAGTTCAAGAAATTTGATGGCACACAGGTGAGATTATCTCTGGTCCCATATATAACTCTTCAGTGGAAGAACTCTGTTGCTAATCTTGAGTGGCCAGGTACTTGTTCCTTAACTCCCAACTATTCTGGATGTTCTAGGCAAGATAGGAGGTTGTGCAATCTCCTTGCTTTCCACATCTTGGGTACCTGATGAAGAGATTCTTCTTTCAAAATAACAAATTATCGCGCCTGAATGACAGCACTGTCTGCCTCGAGAATCCCAGCAAAGATGAATGCATTCACCTTCAACAGAGAATAAGTCTGGGCCTGGACCGAGAACCATATTGAATGCAACCAACCGCGCAATGTCCTGGCTGCAAGACCGCTTTCTCTAAGTAGATAGATATTTCTCTACCGCCGGGGTAACCCTTGCATGCGACAGGGGTGGCTAACGTGCTGCAATTACACATGCCCTGACACCAACTAATAGAACTTGTTCCTGGACTGCCCTCTTCCCCGCAGGATATTGCGTCATGTGTGTAGTCTGCTGCTGCGGTATTGGCTTGCATGTGGTCGATAAATGAAGGTGTCAGCCAGCTTATAGCACAATTATCTGAATTAATGTGCTGGCTGTCGAGAATTCGTTTCCATGGAACAGATGCATCACCACCTGCTCCATGGGTAAGGGGTAGTTGGCTACAGCAGGTCAAGTCCTCAGGGCCCTACTGCTACATATGTACAATGCGAGCTAGCTTCCCCTTGACAATGGGCCCCGATCCATTTCCCCGTGAAAACCTCCCATCCAGCCACTGCATGTAGCTCCTGTCAGTGTCATTCAAATGCACACTGCTGCCCAGGGCTTGAGTGCTCCATGACGCTTTTCCTTCTTGCTTTTTCCTTCTGACTCAAGTTCACATTATGCTGGATTGTGCTGTGAGCCGAACCTGCCCTTATCATTTGGCTTTCGCTCTTTAAGATGCATTAGCATCTAATTGTTCAACTCCACGCCCCTCGTTTAACATCATATTTGTACACAACAAAAGATTACTTCACTCCAATATAGTCACTCATTTGCAAGAGTCGGTAAAATTGGCCACCGATCATTCTTGGAGTCGCTCACTCGTTTAACCATAAAACTCACTATTTGCCTATGACAAGCCAGTGAAGACCAGACTTGCAAGTACCCCAGCGGCTGACTTCTTCGATCTGCTCTCATTTTCAGGACGGACACCACTGATAGTATGCCGCTCTCTCCGTGGTTTCTACGATGGCTCTGCATCCTCTCAACTTTCGCTCCAGCATTGGCAGCAACCACCGACGCCTGGGCCACACGGTCGATCTACCAGACCATGACCGACCGATTTGCGCGCACCGATGGATTAACCACTTCTCCTTGCAACACCACAGACGGGCTATACTGCGGGGGAACATGGCGAGGCATGATTAAGCAACTCGACTACATTGAAGGAATGGGATTCGATGCAGTCATGATATCCCCTATCGTCAAGAACATCGAAGGAAGGGTCTCCTATGGCGAAGCCTACCATGGCTATTGGCCAGAGGATCTATACTCGCTGAATCCGCATTTCGGAACCAAACAAGATCTCCTCGACTTGAGCAAGGCGCTTCACGATCGCGACATGTATCTCATGATGGACACCGTCATTAACAACATGGCATACATAACCAACGGCTCTGATCTCAGTACCAGCATTGACTACTCCATTTTCACTCCTTTCAACGACTCCAAGTACTACCACCCCTACTGTCCCATCACCGACTACAACAACTACCCACTGGCGCAGGCCTGCTGGACCGGCGACGATATCGTTGCGCTCCCCGACCTCAAGACCGAAGATCCCTCCGTCCAAAAAATCCTCAACACCTGGATCCAAGAGATCATGGCCAACTACTCCATCGACGGACTCCGCCTCGACGCTGCCAAACACGTCACCCCCAGCTTCCTTCCCATCTTCCAAAAGGCCGCAAACAACTCCTTCATCACCGGCGAAGTCTACGACCAGTCTGTCGACACTATCTGCGACTATCAAGCCCACTACCTGCCCAGTGTTCCCAACTACCCAGTCTACTTTGCGCTCCTAGACGCCTTCACGCGCGGAAACACATCCACGCTTCCCAACCTCATCCAAGTCATGAAACACTCCTGTCCCAACGTCACGACCTTAACGAGCTTCTCCGAGAACCACGACGTCGCACGCTTCGCCAGTCTAGTCCCCGACATGAACGTAAGCCTCCCCCCATCCCCTTTCCTCCAAACACCACCTAATACAATACAATCTAGCTCGCCAAAAACCTCCTGACCTACACCCTCCTCTCCGACGGAATCCCCATGATCTACCAAGGCCAAGAACAACACCTAAATGGGGCCTACGACCCCCTAAACCGCGAAGCCTTGTGGCTCTCATCCTATGACACATCCACCCCACTATATCAACACATCCGCACGCTCAACCGGCTCCGCAAACACGTCCACCAAGTTGATCCCAGTTACCTGGCGACACAGTCTGTCCCTATCTACCGTGGCTCTAGCGAGATGGGCTTCCGGAAGGGAAAAGTGGTGATGATGTTGTCAACCCAGGGAACGAAAAGCGGAAAGTACACAGTGCGCTTAGTGAATGGGTATCAACCCGGTGTTGTAGTTATGGAGGTGGTAACGTGTGGGAATTATACGGTTAATGAGAGGGGGGAGGTGTGGTTGGATATGGAGAGGGGGGAACCGAGAGTGTTGTTTCCTGTGGAGATGATGGAGGGGAGTGGGGTTTGTGGGTTTGATGTGAGGAATGTTGGGGTAAATGGGGATGTTTCTGGGGGAAGTAAGGGTGGGTTGATGGTATGGTGGTGGTGGTATGTTTTGGGGATGTGGCTGGTGGGTTGGGGGGTTGTATGAAGTGGGAGTGCACTTCGGTTGGATATAAAGACTAGTAAATAATATGATTATGGTTATGATGATATACTGTAGCTAGAGATATACGGGTAGGTAAGGACATGTTGAGCATCTACGAAAATTCAAGTATGTCATAATGATGGATTCAAGAGCGGAGATTAATTAGTATCCACCTCTAGAGAATTAACATACAGAAATTCCATCGGATTTCTGTAGTTATCGTCGGGAGCTGCGTGGCTGACTCACTGGCTATCGGCGCGGAGAGCTAGAGTAGCTGATGGGTGCCTTTCATCTTCCCATAAACAGGCTAAATTATTTGGTGGAAACCATGCAGAAATACTAATACAAACGGTTTTCTCAAAAAACAAAAGCACCACTTTGTTTCAGATTATCATCGTGTTCGAGATCGTGCATATCCGGGTATTGAGAGGGGTTCATGCACTTGTATGCCCTGGTGCTAGACCGGGGCTGTCCAAGATGCATGAATGCAAAATGCGTTTAGCGGCGGTTGTTGTTGCGCATGCCCAGAATCTGGACCATACGGACGAAGATGTTAATGAAGTCCAGCTCAAGGCTGATGGCCTCGTTGACAACGTCCTTGCGGACCAGGCCTCTCTCGGCCATGCGGGCGTGGTGAAGGATCTTCTGGACGTCGTAGAGGGTGAAACCACCGAAGACGGCGAGACCACCGTACAGCCAGATCTTCTCGGACCACATCAGAGCGCGGGTAGCAGTGGCGGGGAGGACGAGAGGAGCGAAACCGGAGAGAGCAACGATAGTCACACCAGCGAGCAGAGGAGCACCCAGGTACATGTACTTCTCCTGCTTAGCGGTGGCACCGACGAAAGCGATCGAACCCATCATTCCAACGGTGTAGAGACCGGCACGAGCAAGGATAGCCGGGTTCATGAACATGAGAGGAGACAGGAGTGCGGCTTGGGTGATGTTGAAAGCTGTCCAAAGACCGTACTTCACAACGTAGCTAATTCAGAAGTCAGTAACTTCGTCCTTACATTGAATTGAAGACGAGGGCAGGCGCAAGTACTTACTTGTCAGGAGAAGTGTACAAAGTGCCATACATGGTGCCAACGCTGGCAACCAGACCGAGACCAATAACAGCCCAGGGGCTGGCAGCCATCAAGCGGTAAGACCATCCATTCATGTGCAGAGCCCGAGCAGCGATACCGATGATACCAACACCAAGTCCAGTGTGCAAGAACGTCTCGTTCAGGAAGCTGCGCTCAAACGGGGGCATGCCGCCATCTTCTCTGGTTTCGCGGTTGAAGATCAGGTTCGTTGCGAGGATAGTACCACCGACGATGGTGGCTCCGTAGAGCAGTTTCTGAGTGAGGTTGCCACCCTGGACATTGTAGGAAGGCTGCATGTAGGTGCGGCGGAAAGCATTCTGGAAGGTCTGACGGGACTTTGCGAAGATGGAGACGGGACCGGTAGGCTTGGGCTGAGACGGCTTGAAGGGCGTGTTGTGGATAAAACGAGCGCTGTTAGCGGGTTTGGAGATTTGCCGGAGCGCCGTCGGAACGGCGAACGGGCGTCGCATGAAGAACGCCATGACGGTGAGGATGAAGTGAGGTTGATGGAGATGAGGAGAGCTGGAGGGCGGCGGAAGGACGGCTTAAGAATGATATCAGTCAGCCACCGCTGGCTGCTACGGTCGCCCGAACGTTCGAGAAGTGAAGTCACGTGGGAGCTGCGCCCAATGAGTCAGCATCACCGCCCTCGGCGATAAGTTGGCGGGGGAGGGGGGATTTAGGACTTAACGGACTTGCACGGCCACCCTGCAATTGTCATCCAATCTACACTCCCGTACGCTCTTCTAATCCCTTCTCGTCAGTTCTCCCGGAATTGTCTTGCCATCGTGCCGTCTACCACCATGTCTCCGCCTTTACTCGACACCATTCACCTGGCGCATCTGCCTCCTTCGATGCCCGTGCACGTCGCTCTATATCGGGATGTGCAGAATGCTCCCTACCTTCGCCAGCAGCTGATGTCGGCCAATGCTGATTTCGAGTATGCATTCATCGATGCAAGTACGGTATGGGATCAAATCCTTCGCAGCTGAGCAGTTGGTGTGTCTAACAACGCCGCAGGTCCTGTCCAGAACCCATCTTCTCTCTGCAGTCTTCAGAGCAGTCAATGATTTCATGAACGGGCGCCTCAAGTCTCGGAATGTGCACTCCGAGATTGTCTTTTCGCTAAGCCCTGCGACGAACGTACGTCTACACGCAGCTAATGTCTGAGGTCATGAGCTATGCTGACCACATATAGATCGCTGAGTCTTTCCGCAAGTTCGGCATCACTGATGCGACCAAAGACCTGCTGGTAGTCAAGGTTTCTGTGACGCCAGAGATTACTCACGAATCGGTAGCAGCCCACCTCGGAGAACATGTCGAGGGATCTCCCGTGCCATTTGACGATGAAACGCTGTCGACGATTTCCGATATTGCAAAGATCAAGAAGGCCTACAAGTTGGGAGCGCTGAATACTGCGCCGCCGAACCAAGCAAACGGCACGCACGATAGCGGCATGCGAAGGCTAGAACTATCTGTCTTGGGAGCAATTGCCCTGCGTGGAGCGACTTGAACAAGAGAAGTTTAGATCTGGAAGCCACCTCTCACCCCCCGAGCTTGCTGCCTTGGATGCTCGGTTCCCTGGAAAGCAGGCCGACTACAGTTGCAGGATGTCTGCTCTACCCGATCGTCAATACTGCAGTCTTGAGTACCGGACCAACCCCTTTCTAAGAGGGCATCTTATGGGCGGACGAAATCCCGTGGTCAGACGCACCTAAGCAGGACACATATAGAAATCGTGATCTCATGTATATAGAGAGTCAAGGTCACCATAGATATAGTTCGTGCAGAGCACTGAACTATGGCCTCTGTTTATTTACCTCACCCAATCCGCCATCAAAACGCTCACCTTACCGAAAGTCTCCTAACCGTACAGCTTCAAGGAAACGTAGATAGCTTCCAGGACTAATGTTGAGAGATATGATGAAATGCGGGCGGTTGCCCTGCCCACCGCGGTGTATTTCCCAAAGCGGCAATTCTGCAACTTTGCCAAGGCCCGGCGAATCTCTCCGCATCGTCGCGACTTAGTCTAGCCATCGTCCGGGGGCATGCATAGCACCATGGCTCACTAGTGCAGGGGGCCTTTCTTAGCGCACTGCATGACCAGGGACAGAATGCGCTAATGTCGACCTGCTAATCGCCTGGATTTTCGTTGCGATTCGCCACCATGGCCATCACCACGGAGGTCCTAATCCTTTCCTCCTCGCCGGAGCACAATCCTGTTCGTACGCCAGCACCACCTGCGTACAATCCCGAGAAGCTATTCGGGCTGTCTCCGATTGACACCTCCACGACACCGCTACAGTCTCCATCGGAGCTGTTTCAGCCTCCGACGCACTCCAGATTTTTCAAGATCAAAAAACAGGTCGATGGACCATACCAGAAGAAAGTCAACAAGACGCCTAATACCTCGACCAATGATGAGTCAGCTGTGCTAGCGATCGACGGAGAACCTGTCGCAGAGAAACCGAAGCGAAGGGGTAGACCGAGGAAAGAGCTGACGAAAGCTCCTGGGGAGTCGGAGCCTATTGTCGCGGGCAAGAAAAAGGACGCTTCGAAAAAGTCAACAACAGGCGCCCCGAAGAAACGCGAAACGACAACGAAGCGCTCGACACCGGCAAACAGAACTATTTCAGGAAGGATTGCGAAGGCAGGCAGTTCACAGCCCAAGGGAGCCAAAGAGCAGGATAATTGCCCATCAACGCCGCGGGCTTCCTCAGCACCGAAGGCTACCGAAGCGCTCGAATGGGATGACGATGGCCTACAGCTAGAACAAGCAATGGCGAGGAGACTGGACTGGACGCCCACACAAAATAAGACCAAGCAGATCATTGAGTTGGATGGCAGGCCAGGGTCGGATGACAATGGGAGTGGTTTCGGTAACTTGCTCTCTGAATATGGCTTCAATGGGGCTACTGCTCCTGCAAGCGACTATGTGGCTTCCGAGGATGGCGGGCCAACAAAACGGAGGCGAATAGAGGTATGACTCGTGATGCTTTCAGGATTGGGCCAATACTCACTCTGAGCAGCTAGTTGATCCTGGAGTATATCCTGCTCCTAAGCAAAGCGCTATCAACATCGATGGAAAGAACAACACAGGGAATGAGCCTCATAATCCAACATCAGCTGCGCAGAAGAAACCAAAGAAGCGTGCCACTAAATTTACCACACTCACTGCCCGCGTGACAGCGAAGTATCTCAACGAATCTGCAGAAAGCTCGGATATTGTGGACGAAGGAACTACAACCGTTGAAGGTAATTCGACAACAAAGCCCAGGGGTTCAAGGTCCAAGAAAAAGGGCCAACAAAGCTCGAAGTCCCGTGGACCCGAATTCGTGGTACTCTCTCCTGAAGAAGCCGCCAAGTCCCTTGAAGACCAGGAGCTTATATTTGGAACATGCAGCCAGCTGGAGCGGGAGGACTCTCCTATAACAATACGAGAGTTGCAGGCAGCAATTCATGAGTCAGAACAGAGTATGATGTCGGAAGTCAATGGCCGTCCCTACCAGGGGTTGAGCAAGGGAACCTCATCTGCGGTATCGCGTTTCACAGGCTCAGGAAACTTATGGTCCGTTGCATCTCGTGATGTCGACGGCTCACTAATGCAGGTGGAAGTCGTGGACTTGTTGGATTCACCTGATAGATCCGACCCTGTCGCTTTGGGCGAACACCTCAGCAAAGACAGAACAGATACTGCGACTGAATGTAATGGCAGCCCCAGCAACCCTATCCAGAAGGATATCGGCGAGCCAGAAGCTACTTCGACCGTGTGCGATGAACCGTCTACTTTACCTACTCAGCCCACACAGACAGGGAATAAGAGTACTGAAAACACTACTTCGCAAGCACCAAAGCCCCGCCCTCGGATGCCACAGTATAGCGACTTCACAGATGCCCAGCTATCGAAGCAGATTGCCAAATACGGGTTCAAGCCGATCAAGGGCCGGAAAAGGATGATCGAACTGCTCCAAAAATGCTGGGAGGCGAAGAACGGCATAAGCTCGCAACCAAACGATGAGAATCCCCAGCAACACCCGCCTGCTGATAAAGTGTCGGAAGCCGTTCCTTCACCGTCGAAACCAAACCATAGAACAACAGGAAAAAACACCGCACGGAAAACCAATACAAACTCAAGGGGCAAAGCTCAATCCCGCACGCCGTCAACGATAACAGAAGATGCTCCCTCAGCAATGGCCGTCAATAGCAAGAAAACCACTTCCCTTCCACCTTCAACGTCACTGAGCAACACCCCAAAACCAAAACCTACACAAACTCCCAGCAAGACACCAAAATATTCATTCGCAGACGTAGAAGAAATCGAAGACTCAGAAGACGAAGCAGTCCCCTCCCCTAGCCGCCTTCAGAACCGACTCCTCCAACACACCACCACAATACCCAAGCCCTCTCTCCCCACCTCCCACCTACCATCCAGTCCCAGCCGCCTCACCTCCAGAACCAATTCCACACACATCACCACAACGTCAACAGAAAACAACCCTCTCCCAAACCTCTCCGACCAAATCACCAAAGCCATCCGCGCACAGCCCCGATTAACAGCCCCCCGACCCGGACCCACCTGGCACGAGAAAATCCTCATGTACGACCCAATCCCACTCGAAGAATTCACGACATGGTTAAACACAGAGGGCTTGAGCCTCATCAACGAGGACCGCGAAGTCGGCGCCGGCTTCGTACGAAGATGGTGCGAAAGCAAAGGTATTTGTTGCTGCTATCGACCCAAGAAAAAGGACGATTCAAAATAAGATGCCGGCCATCTCTACATTGAGTACGAAGCAAACATAGCATCTTATTCTTTGGATATCAGTTATTGTGTTGGGTATAAAATAAAACGATGAATAGGAAGGGAAGGGGGGTATGGTGCTAGTGTACTAGTAGTTTGATTTGGAGTTGATCTCGGCCGGCTTAGGGCTTGGTGGTTGGTGGTTGGGTTATTCTGGACTTCTTCCGTTTGTACGGTACTTATTTGGCTTCTTGTATACCCCACAACTTTCTACTTCTAACAATCCTATAAGAATACTTTTTTGAAAAGACACGGTACGGAATATACGAAGATAAGTAAGAAAACCTTTCTTCTATTTTTCTGAACCCTTTTTGGTTTTTTTTTTTCTTCTCTTTGGTCTCAAGAGAAGCCGCCGACAAAAGGGGGAGGGTATATACACAAGGCTTGCCCTTTCATTAGATTTCAAACTCAATCCAATGCAAACAATCAGTCAAATAACACCAGCATTAACAATTAGTAACAATCAACATAACTTTTCTTGAGAGAAGAAAACAAAAACAGAACAAAACAATATATAACTACTAAACCAGTTTCGCATACTATCAGGTTATCCGCAGCTTTCCATCGTCATTAGATTATAATATATAGTATCAACAGGAACAACAACTATAACTAGAATATATAGCCTAGGATCGAGGAATAGATAGAGTATGAAAAAAGAAAAAATGAAGAAAAAAGGGGTAAGACAAAACATGTTAATTGAGATACAACCACTCCAAATCCAACCATCCAAGTCTGAATTGGAAAAGACCCCATTCTGAATTATACAGAGCAAAAAAAAGCAACATCTCTCTATTCGCCACCCGATCCATCAGGTATGGCTTGTTCTGCATCTACAAGCACCAACCCATCGTCAGCAGGTTCACATTTGATCTCCTCATTGACATCGTCAGCATTATCGACATCGTCAGCATTATCGACATCGTCAGCATTATCGACATCGTCAGCATTATCGACATCGTCAGCATCATTGACTCGATATACTGTCGGGAGCCTGGATACTGCGCCATGATTAGAGTGTTGACTGGTAGATCCGTTCGGATACCTGGGAGTCGGTGCTGTCGTGCCGCCCTGTATAGCTGGCATAGGATTTGGGTCGAACGCACTGTCGACACCAGGTACTTCGAAATTCGTATAGGATTCAAAGCTATCCCCTGGATGGAGATGAGAGTAACCAATTAATTGATCTATATCATTCTGAGACGAGACCAGGGGGTCATAGGGTCCAAGCGAAATCCCCGGTGTTGGGTACAGCGAGGGCGGGAAGAACATATGTGGTGCGGTGCCGCTGTTCATGGGCATGAAGTTTGGTGCGGCGATGGAATTCATCGCAAGTTCATTGAAGTCGATGCCAGCGCTGGTGGCTTGGGATGAGGACCGACGGTGGTTAGGGTATTGGGATGGAGATTGACCTTGCTGTGGTGGTGGTGGTTGTGGTTGTTGCTGCTGCTGTGGCTGTGGCTGTCGTCGCGGTTGCGGCGGCTGAGATGGGATAGACCGGGAGTTCCGGCTTGAAGAGCTCGGGTCACGCTGGGTTGCTCGCTGGCCAGGGCTTTGTTCTTGTTGTGGATTATAGCCAGCGGGCTGCGGCTGCTGCGGCGCAATATTGGTAAATCTGTAGTGGTCCCACTGGTGCGGCTGCGGTATATCCTGGGGGGCGGGTGGTGCTGAGACGTAATTGAAGGGGCCACTATGCTGCATCGTGGGATAAGGGCTTCGAGGGACAGCCCTGTAATGGCGGCGAGACGCTGAAAGGGGATGGTTCTGGACGGGGGTCCCCGGATAGTAAGCCGGTGAAGTATGATCAAGTTCTATGAGTCGTTTTTCGAGCATCTGCACCTTGCTTCGCGATCCATCGTATGCATCTTGGATTTGATTCATCTGCTTGATCAGGACCAAAATCCGTCGAAAGAATTTCCGGCAGGCTCCACGAGGCCAAGTCTCGAGTGTATTGGGATCGGTCATCACACATGCCTGATTGACTACTTCACATGCGTTGCAGCGCTCGGACTTTTTGTCGCAAGTCCCCCTCCGGGCCTATTTCAAAAGAGAGAGTCAGTTCCCCATCCAATATCGGCGTCTCAAAGGCCACTTACCTTGCAACGGTCACAGGCATTGTGCGTTCGATTCGACTTGCTCTTCTGACGGTATTTCGCGCGCACCTGTTCTGTATAGCAATTGGGGGAATGCCTTGGACGGCCGACTCTCCTGGCGCCCTTGGAGCCCTTGAGCTTAGGGCGACCCCGTTTCTTCTTGGTGTTGGCTGCGGTTTCTTCATCGTCTTCGCGATTTGGGTCCTCTCCAGGCCCCTCTTCCCCATATGCATCTGTTCCCGCACCCTCAACCCCCGGTGCGCCTTCACCCGCTGCAGGGTCCGTGGAGGGATCGATTTCAGGCGGAAGTATTGCCCTTACGATGTCCACAGCATTACAGTTGTTGCCAAAGAGTTGACGCAATTCCTTCTCGGGGCATTCAAGTATGGCGTCTCGCAGGGACCAGCCTTCGGGCTCGTCCATAAGATCATGCTGTCTCAATATGCCCCCCCAGACGTTCTCGTCAAAGGAGACCGGATCGTCTGTCGGAGTGCCCCCAGCCACAGCATCCGGGTGTGGGAAGTCGGGGATGTCAGGGTTGCCATCTTCCTCGTGAATGGGGGTCGCCACTTTCGCTGCCCGCTTGGGGGCCCGTTTCGCTTCGTCCCCAAGGCCAGCTTGGTCAGACGTTCTCTTTGCGGTCATTTCACTGGACATGCCGGTAAGTTACTCTTGAAGGAACGCTCAAGCAAGACCTTACCAAGTGATAGTAGGAGTGAATTGAATGAAAGATGCCACTAGCAATGACAGTGCTGTCAGGAAGATGTAGGCATCTCCAGGGAAAGACCCTCTATTTATCCTTGTAGACCAGACCATCACTCCCACCCGACCGAACAAGGCACTTGTCGAACAGTAAAGGGCATTTACCGACAGAGAACTTTGTTGGCATGAAAGGTGCGTCACGCCCAGGGGAAGGCGACAAACTCCAGCCAACAAAGGGCACCTTCCGTACAATGCCCGGCCTGGCCTGAGACCGCCAGGAGCCCATCGGCAGGTGTCTCAACCCCCAGTGGTGTCTTTGTCGCATTCCTCCGTTATTCTCATTGCACTGCCCTTTCACCAACCCCTTCTCGTCCAGCATTCTCTTTCAGCATCATCCCATTATCAGGTCCCTCTGTTCCGGGCGACAATCTCCGATAACAAGGACATTAGAAAAGAAAAGAAAAAAAAAAAAAAAAAAAAAAAAAACAAACAAACAAAGAAACGCATCCTCCGAGAAAACAAGTTAAAGAACGAAAGATTGCGAGGGGACAAAAGGATCTGTCATTTTGCAGTCCATACTGGCACGGAGAAAGCTCGTTCTATTCGAATACGCAAGCCCTCCCCTCCCCTCTTCAAAGCAAAGGTATAGGGGACTGAGTGAGGGCTTTCAAAGAGGCACTGAATGGGCTGGCGGAGAGGACGAAAAGGGAAAAGGGGGAAAAGGAACTCTAAGGTACAGGAAGTTGGGAACCATCATCAGCTCCAACATGCAAGATGAGTATTACCGAGCCAGCCTCTCATACACCCTATGCTTCCATATATATGCTCTGCGATCAGAGATCAACTCCTCCCATGCCCGAGTCCGTTATAACCAGGAAAGTAATCATGAAATACCATCCCAACCAAAAGAGGAAACCTAAGAAGCCAGCCTGAGGTAAATGTGCTCCAGATGTCAGTGCAATGCAGCTAGACCCATGACGATTATCAGTCGTGAGTCTGGAAAGTCCTCCCGGCGAAAACACGACTCCACAGGATCCGATCCCAAGGCCGTTCCAACGAAAGTAAGAAGAAATGTGACAGCGGATAAAGGGTGGAGGATAAGAGGGAGTGAGAGGTCAATGATTGTTTCGGACATTAGACAATAGATTTCCGCAGATAGGGCTTTATGACCGCCCGTTCATGGGGGCCATTCCATAGGGATGTTGAGCTCGTGGAGCTTTTGATAAGGCGCGCCGCAGTGGATCAGCGGAAGACTCGTCCGTTCAGCGCAACGGTCTCGAAGGAGATTCTCTTTCCGTATTTGCGAGGACCCCCGGCTTCGAGCCAAGGGTGAAGATTTTTGCACTGACTGACGTCGAAGGACATGAGTTGATTACAACCGTCTGCAACCGCCTCGACTCCGGCGCCGGTGACTCGAACACATCCCCGGACTGAAAGGCGGTTGAGATGTAAAAGATGCAGGCCAATGCTGCGCAGAGAGGGGTCAGATATGGCAGAGCCACAGAAGGACATATTGAGATAGGTCAATTGGGAGCATTGCAGCGCGAGCACCTCTGTGGCGGTGTCAGAGAGAGCGCAGCAAAATGACTGTCAACAGTCAGTGAGTCTGTCATCCAGTGGGTTCATTTCCTTACCAAATCCAATTCCTGCAGCTGCTTTGCGGCGTTTGTAAGATGGACTATGGCATTATCAGTCAAATATGTGCAATCCGCTAAACACAGTTTCCGAAGATTGGTGAACTGGGCATTGCCCCAGTATTGAAATCCATGGTCGGTGATGGTGGTGCAACGGGTGAGGTCCATCTGCTCGATTCTCGAGGCGGCGTGAGACGCGATATGGTGCATTGACCGGTCCGTAACGTGCTTGCAGTAAGACAGGGTCAACTTCTTTAGCTCGGGGCAGCCAAAAACGGTCCCGGCTGCGGTCTGCCTAGTAGGCTTCATGGACGCCTTGCTCGTCTTGCCTGTCTCGTCGTTCGACTTATGCTGGCCAGGCGCGACCCAGCCGACAATTCGAGCTAGGAGCGTATCTCCGACTTTCCGACAATTGCTGAGATCAACCTCCTGAAGACCGTTGGCTTTGCTAGCCATATCGAGGATAGCAGATGCTGTGACATCCCAGACACTCTTCATTTTCCACCCAACAACGTTACGGCCACACGTCGTAACCAGTTTGCTGAACCCCTCGTCTGTGATGTGGAAACAATTGCTTATGTCAATGTAACGCGGTCTGCTGCCCACAAACGGGCAAATGATCTTCACCAACACGTCGTCGGTGACGCATCGGTTATATGAGCTCAGGTTCAGGTCATGAAGTAACTCCGTTGACTTGCTGAGGATTTCCGACCAGTGCATCGAGACTGCCCTGAGGCGAAGAAGATCGTGGAGCTCGAGGTGCTGGAAAATAACCAGAAGCACCCTGTCGGGAAGTAAGCCGTGGTTATCACGACGCGGTTCACGGAGTATCTCCGAGGGTGCCGAGAACTCGCCGGCTCCGGGCAGCGTGAGAAAGGACGAACTGGTGGATCTAGGCTCTGATGGAGGCGACGACCTCTGTTGCTCTCCAGCAACCTCCTCCGGTGTCAACGGGGCCACAGAACTGCGCCGGCTTCGAAGTCGGACTTTATCCAAGCCCACGCTGAGGAAAGGATCCGGATCGGAAGGCCGCAATACACTTGGTTCATCTACCCCGTTGACTTTCGGAGTGCTGTCCAATTCCGTTTCAGTTAGGGTCAGAAGCGGCATGGACTGTCTGCGAGCGGCCCTAATCTTGAAATTGTCATCGACACTTAGCTCGCTTGCTGGTTGCTCAGCGCTTCCCGCTTCTGACATCACAACATCGCCATCGGACGCTGATTGGAGGCGCTCCTTGGCAGTTCTTTCCACCTGTCCGCGAACTTTCGGAGGACACCTCTCCCAGAATTCTACTAGAACCTCACCGCTGATCATCAAACATTCCACCGCACTGATGGATCGCACAGTGGCGGTTCTGCGCGGTGCAAGCGAGAGACTCACGACCTCACCAAAATATTGCCCTTGTTTCAGGCGCGCCTTCACTTCAAAGCTGGGATGCTCTATCGTGTTCGGTAGGGAATGCGCGTGCTGCATTTGCGTTCTCTCCGACAGGACTTCAACTTCACCGCGAACAATGAAGTAAATCTCCCGACCCTGGGAATCTTGTTTGATGATGTCGGTGAATGGCGGGTAAGACCGTGGTTGCGCATTCAGACCTAGGAAATGGAGGATATCCGGCGGCAGGCCGGCGAATAGCGGCAGCTCCTTGAGTAATAGACGGACATTTACCAGTCCGTTCGCCAACGCACTGGAGGATCCATCAGCCAATCCAGGACTTGGGGACTTTCGCTTCTTATTGACGGACTTCAAGCTTCTGCCGTCCTGATCTACGAGACTCAGGTCACCGGAGCATGCGTCCCGCAGTCTTTTCGACCCCTTTCTCGCTGGACTCACGAGATCCACTGGCGGCGCGGAGGTCTCCTTTTTCTTCTTCTCCAGGATCATCAGCCGCTCTTGAGCCTCGTCTCTGATTGCCCGCTCCACATCAGGGAAGCGAGGGAGGATACTCCGAAAGTCCTCCTTGGTTAAGACGACAAGCAAGCATCGGGTGCGGGCGATGATGGTTGCCGTCCGCGGGCGATCCATGAGCACACCAATTTCGCCAAAGAACGCCCCCGGTTCGAGTTCCGCGTATATACTTTCGCCATCGCGAGAGGTCACAGACACGGCACCCCGGACCAACCAGTAAATGGCTTTGGCCTCGTCCCCCTCCGTCAAGATATAGTCATTGGGCGCATGGAGCTGTGGGCGGAGGTGCTGGCCGACATCGATCAAGAAGGATTCGGGGGTAGATTGGAACAAAGGAAAGGAGCGTAATCGATCGACCAGGTCCAGCGGGAGGGCCTGGATATTAGACGAGGTCAAGGGCGACGGTCGTACGGGACGATTGGGATTCGTGAGCGAATCAAAGGAATGTAACAGCGATGCGGTGTCTGAGATGGGGTGGACGGCCTTGGTCGAGCCACCACTAGTTCTGCCATGGCGCCGCATGATGGGCCGGTTGTGAGACCTTCCACGAAAGGCAGGCGAGAACACGAGCGGAGGAAATTGGTGAGGAGACTCGAGAGGGCCAGCATGTAGTTGATGGCCAGCGTGCTAAGCAATCAATGGACCGATGACGTCGACGAGAATGAGATCACGGGGGAAAGGAAGCTCTCAAAAAGGCATCTTTGCTGAGGACGACAGTGCGGGGAGGGGTGGGAGTAGGAGGAGGAGGAGCTGAGAGTGGGCGAGGGCAGCTGAATAGCTTCTATGCGACAATAACACGGCGCCAGAGGGGCGAGCAAAGAGCGGTAATGATGCGAAGCAGCAACGGCAATAATAATAATAAAATCATAATAATAATTCTGGAGAAAGGCGGACGAGCATGCTGCTTGGGAGGAGCTAGTGGTTCAGTCTAGCCGGCGGACCAGAAGGTCTGGTGCAGTGGTGCAGCCGCCCAGCAGCCCTTCAAAGCGGGGATCACCAAACGTCAAATAACGCGCTGCTGCTCCACCGCCGCTCCGGCTGCTCCAAAGCCCAAAGTCAATGACGATTCGATCGGAGCCTCTCACAGTCTCCAGAGTTCGGTCGGGGCCTCTCCTTTGCTCGGCAGTGAGTCAAATTGTCAGATTGCCCACAGACATTCAAGGACATCCCATCTGTATGGGATCAATGATGACTGAATACAAGAGGTCGATCTACCCTCTTTCCCCCCCCTCGTCGAATAAATCGATTCCCGTCCATTATGGCGGGAACGCTGTGCGGATGGAATGGATGGTGGGGAGCACGACCCAACCGAAACACCGGTCTGTAAATTAAACCCGGCAGGGAGAATGGATAGCCATGAGCTCGAGGCCAATGCTTTTTCGAAGGTTCCCTTTTTTTTCACCCAATTATTAGGCAGAGGAATACTACGGAGTACAAAAGCTGGGTTGGTTGGTGGTCTTGTGTCTCTTGGGCAGTGACAGGTCTCAATAATCTGTGGGTGGGGAAAGTGTGCCCCCCCAGTCCAACTGACTAGTACGATCTAGTACGACGGACGCATTACTAGTCAGTCCTCTTCAGCCTGAGTCGCCGAAAAATCAAAAAGAACAACAAGAGTAATGCAAGCCTGAGGAGACGGACGATCTCTGCCAGCCCAATGGAATTGTTTGCAGGACCTGCCCGTCCCCAGGGCAGATCTGTATCGCCTGTTCACCTGCATGGGGGACCATGCAATCCTCCCTCAACAGTGTCGATGGTCCCTTCAAACTTCCTCAGCACTTTCCCTGCCATGATACCAGGTCTACTGCCTACCGGACCATCCTCGGGGGCAGGATTCGTGCGCATGCAAAGTACCCGGGGCCGCTTTGGGAAGTAAGTTGGACAGTCAGGTGACGGGGGCACACGGAAGAGTACTACATTAGGACAGCGATGTGGTTGTTCCGTTTCATCATTCCATGGATTCCTTCCACATTCAGGGATGAACGTGACTAGGTAGTCTGTGCCTTCATATCAACAGTCCCAGGGAATATTGAGAAAAAAGGAGTCGAACGTGCCCCCTTCCGTCCTTCCATAATCTTCATCCCAGGATATTCCAATCAACTCCTTTCACTCATTACCGGGCGCCGTCGCCTTGCATTCTACCGGCGCATTTGTTGCCTGTCGGCAATCCAGGTATAAGAACGCCACCCGGCTTTCTGGTCGATCCAGGGTTTTACCTCTTTGGTTCAAGTAGCACGGGACGAGCGTGGGAGTTGGAGGCCCCTTATGTGTATAGTGGAGAGTAGAGATAAAGAAGCAGGATGTGCAACCACCCTAGAAATGCTGGCATTCCCCCCATCAGCATATATCCTATCGGATCCAGGAAAGCAAGTACTTACCTCAATAGAGACTTGCAGAGATCTCGGTTGCACCTATCCAAATGAAGATGGCTAGGTATTGGAGCTTGCACCCGAGCGAAGCGAGACCATAACCACAGCAATCAAT
The DNA here is from genome assembly GCF_003184525.1 of Aspergillus sclerotioniger CBS 115572. Taxonomy (NCBI): domain Eukaryota; kingdom Fungi; phylum Ascomycota; class Eurotiomycetes; order Eurotiales; family Aspergillaceae; genus Aspergillus; species Aspergillus sclerotioniger. The sequence goes on from NW_020291021.1 coordinate 121,360, forward strand.
GGGCGAAGATATCCAGAGAAAAGTAGTTATGCAGATTCCGAGGCTCTCATTCAGTCTTTGACCGGCGACTCCCCATGATGAAATCAACGTAGGCAGGACGATTGCCCTTGGCGTATGCAAGAGCGTCTTGCATCAACCCATAAGCCAAGCTCAGTTTCAGACCCAGCTTCGCCGTCCGAGCTGCCGTGTAAACATCATGTCGACCTAAAGAACACATATTTCTTAGCCCATGCCCCCAAACCAAAGAACCAATGCAAAACATACCCAGCAGACTGTAGATGCCAGAAAACGACAGCCCGGCAGTCACCGTGGATAGGAAATCCCTCTGGTCGTGTCGGGCATAATCCACCGTCTCCTCGAAGAGACAGAACAATAAAGCACCAGTACCTAGCTTGGCTCCCATTCTAAAGCCCTCCTTGATACCCCCGATAAGCGACGTGTAATTCTTCGTCTTATGGTACTGGAACCACGCCTGCGGCGTCTCGGGGAAGCGATGCGCGTTTTCGGCACGAAACCGGTAGGCCAACATCTTGCTACCATGAGCGTACCCGACACCCAGACCGGCGGAGAATGCAGACAGGGTAACATAGTTGACACGTTTTCTAATGCCCATCCCAAGTCTAGGGGGCGCGTCGGATTCGAAGAATTTGTCCCAATAGATGATCTTGTATGAGAGCGAGTGCTCATTATATTTGTTTGAAGGGTCTTGGTCGTCCATGGCGAGAATTGCTTGCAATTGAGGCCGCTGACTATTGGATACGATTGTTGTGGATTGCGCAATCGCGAAAGTTGGCAGTGATGTCGGTGGTGATGGTGATGGTCAGCTTCTCCGGGGAGCATAAAATCGCTGGCGTGAAGTCGGAAGACCTGAGCGGTACGCCGACTTCCGTCCCTTCGAAAAGCTCCGAGGACCCGCCAAAGCTCACTGATCAACAACCCATACAACAATACTCAGAGTCTACATCATGGTAACTATTGTGACTATTTTGATTAAGCTTGGGTCTGGCAATTTGCTAATCTGGTATGTGTCGATAGTCTCTTCCCGACCCTCTGAGTTGGACTCTTTTGTTCAAGAAGCACAAAACCACCGTGCTTCTGATGCTCCCGCCGTCGGAGACGATCGCCACCACAAAGGAATCACTCCTCAGTGCCCTCCAATCCCGCGGTCTCCAGGATATCAACGGTGATATAATCCCGGAAGACTCGTCCGATATTGAACTTGGTGTTCCGGTAGATAAAAATGATTTGGAGAAGGGCTGGACAAGACTGGAGGTTGAGGTGTCGGCGTTCGATAATGATGACGCCCCTAAACGAGGAGCTGCAAAGAAAGGTACCGGCGCTCTTACTCTGCAAGGGGCCGAGATTAGGAACGGACAACCGATCGCTTTCAGGTTCCGGAAGGCCAGGGGTGAATCTGAGGAGACTGAGAAGGGAGACGAAATGATTGATCTCGAACTGGATGATCCCGGATGGGACGTCATCGTCCCGAGCTTGGATGATGAGGAAGAAGATCTCAGTCGAGGCATCTAGTCACATCTTTATCCCGTTATCTTTCTTTCGACGTGGAGTTCAGCAAGGCTTTCATGGACTGGCGCATGGTTGATATGAGGCACGAATAGGCGGCGTTTTTAGAATTCTTATGGATAGTATTGTGAGAAGACCTTACGATATTGTGGATGGGCATAGGATGGATATGAAGCTGGTAGGAATCATCGGATAGGGACATACGAAACTTTAGCATTGTTGGTGATCCTGTTTTCTTGTGAGATGACACTGCATAATGGAACCCACGTGGTCTGTTATCTCAATTCAGGGTACCCTGCCAAAAAAATGTCGACAATTTGATGTGTAACGGCTCCGTGTTAGATAAATATTTCGTCTTGTCGTGGCTCGTTGTGGTGGAGCCAATGAGACAAACTTATAAGACGAGCTAGGTACATTGATTGAACTCGATAACGTTGACCCTGGCTTTTTATCGGGGCTTTGCAGTAGTATGTACTACGGAGTACAGAGTACTACACACCACAGACAAAAAGCAAGGAAAGCATTGATCTATGAATCATGTATCCAACCATTTCAATAACTGCAACAAACAGTCGACCAATCAGGAAACAATGGTGCGTGGTACTATCAGCTGATTGCCGTGCATACTGACATGTCTCGCCGAGTCTCAGCCGCGATTGAGGAAGATGACGTGACGGGCACGGCCTATTTACGTTATCGACACACGCGGTGGTTGCTCGGAGCAACAGGCGGTGGAAAACAAGCCAATGTCAACAGTCCGGCAGAAGCTCGACCTAGTCCCTCAGCGTCGCTCAACAGGGGAGTCTTTGGGGCCGACGGAAAAACAGGTCCACAGTCAACATTCTCACGGTCAAATCCTCAATTCTTATCTTCTCCTGTTCGCTGTCTCCATATTACTCGACTCGCCGACGATACAGGGCGTCGCAGACTCCCTGGATAGCCACCCTCCGCGTTGAATCCTCGATCCGCGATAGCTTTCCTCTAGAGGGACGTGGCGCCTCTGCTGTCACCTAGAACAACCATGGCCGCCACCAGTGACTCGTCTTCTATAACCGTTGCTGTCAGAGTCCGACCGTTCACCATCCGGGAGGCAGCGCAGCTTTCCAAGTGCGAAGATGGCCCGCTTTTCCTCGGTGACGGGTCCCTAGCTGGAGCACCGACACCAAAGCTCAATCAGAAGGGCCTTCGCTCTATCATCAAGGTTATCGATGACAGATGCCTGTATGTCTGAATCCATTCCATGCTGCCTGTCTCTTAGCACGATTTAATTGGAGTTGCAACAGAGTATTCGACCCCCCAGAGGACAATCCTGTTCAGAAATTCTCCAAGAGTGTGGTCCCCCAAGGAAAACGCGTCAAGGACCAGACCTTTGCATTCGACCGGATTTTCGACCAGAATGCATCGCAAGGAGAGGTATACGAGTCGACCACCCGAAACCTTCTCGACAGCGTCCTCGACGGCTATAACGCCACGGTGTTTGCCTATGGTGCGACCGGATGTGGAAAGACTCACACGATTACTGGTACCGCGCAACAACCGGGGATTATCTTTCTCACGATGCAGGAGTTATTCGAACGGATAGACGAGCGGTCTGGAGAAAAGGCGACGGAGGTTTCGCTTTCATACCTCGAGATCTACAACGAGACCATCCGGGATCTCCTCGTCCCCGGGGGTAGCAAAGGCGGGCTGATGCTCCGAGAGGACTCGAACAAGTCAGTTTCGGTGTCTGGACTGTCGAGCCACCACCCGCAGAATGTGCAGCAAGTCATGGATATGATCATGAGGGGCAATGAATGTCGGACCATGTCCCCGACCGAGGCGAATGCGACCTCTTCGCGGTCGCACGCAGTCCTCCAAATCAACATTGCACAGAAAGATCGAAATGCCGATGTGAATGAGCCCCATACAATGGCGACCCTCAGCATTATCGACCTTGCGGGCAGCGAGCGTGCCAGCGCAACCAAGAATCGAGGCGAGAGGTTGTTTGAAGGTGCAAACATCAACAAATCCCTCCTGGCACTCGGAAGCTGCATCAATGCACTCTGTGACCCTCGGAAGCGAAACCACGTACCATACAGAAACTCGAAGCTGACGCGTCTTCTCAAGTTCGCGCTTGGCGGTAATTGCAAGACCGTGATGATTGTCTGTGTCAGTCCATCGAGCCAGCACTTTGACGAGACGCAGAACACCCTTAGATATGCGAATAGAGCGAAGAATATCCAGACGAAGGTCACTCGAAACGTCTTTAATGTCAACCGTCACGTCAAGGACTTCCTGGTGAAGATTGATGAACAGATGGCTTTGATTAACGAACTGAAAGCCCAGCAGAAGGATTATGAGAAGGTCGCCTTTGCCAAATTCAAGAAGCAGACCGAAAAGAAAGATGCCGTTATCCGCGAAGGATTGTCTCGAATTCGCAATGCGTACGACCACTCGCAGTCAGAGAGGCAGGAAAGGACCAACCACATGATTAAACAGAAGCAGATCAGTCGCCGGATCGGATTACTGTCTTCGTGGATCGCTGCTTTCGACCATGTTTGTGCGAGTTGCGAGATCGACGACGCACTGTCGAACCTCCAGGCAGTCCGCAAAACCGCCCAGGGGATCCTCCTTGAGCTGGAGAGTAGCAGGCAACATTACCATCAGCGGTTGGCGAGAAGTACGTGGGACCGCGGCATGAACTCCGCAGTGGAACACGCCGTTCGTCAGCTACAAGACTTCGATATTAGCGACAACAACGACTTTGTCAATATGTCTCGCGAGGCCGAATTACTAAGAGCGACGGCTGACCGTGAGGCTCTGGCGGCAGTAGCAGAACAGGACAAGGCGGGCGAAGCTGCCACGGTGCAATTGCTACTTCAGGCACAATTCGAGCTAATGACCGAGCTCGAGAATCTGATGCAATTGAGTGAAGAAGATGCCATCGACCAGGGAAAGAAAATGCTCGCGAAGATGCTAAATTCCTGCTCCAGCACGGCCTCCAGCATCGTGAAGCCGGACGGCAGTCTGCCACCCATGCCGTTGAGTCCGATTAAGGCTAGCCCTGTGAAGCAAAAGAAGCGGCTCAGTATAGCCACTGCGGTGCCTACTAGTCGAACCATGCTCGCACCCATCTTGACTCCCACGGCAGCACCGCCTTCGCCGACGAAGGGATCCCCTCGCCGTCGCAAACTGAACGTTGGTAGGAAGAGCGTGAGTTTCTCGCCGAAGAAGACGCAACCGAAACCAACCAAGCGAGGCGTGCGATGGAAGGATGACGAACACGAAGGCACATTGACCGAATTTCAAAAGACACCGCAAAAGACGCAAATTACCACCATACCCGAGAACAGCCCTGAGCCGCAACTGCCTCGCACTTCGCCTATTCCTCGTGGGATTCCGGTGCCCACACGCAACTTTAGCCCTTCAAGTGGCTCTCCCCCCATCTCAGCCATTCCCGAGCTGACGCTCAATATTCAGAAGAACAGTCGATTCAAGGCCGGGTTCCTGACCAAAAAAAACAGCAGTTCCCCAATAGCACCGCCCCCAACGACCACGCTTCCTCTGTCCGACCACGGAAAATCCCCCCTCCGCGACATCGAGGGCAGTAGCTTTCTGAACCGGACTCCGGCAGAGCGCCCATCTCGGATTGCGGTCCGCACCTCGAGTGGCAGCTACTCGGGCAGTCCCGCCGCCGAAAGTAAGACTAGCTGGAAGGCAAGCAAAGATGATGCCATCAAGATCACATCGGCCATGAGACGGATCTCGGGGGGATCGTTTGGGGTTGGCAGCTCGGCCAATACGCTGCGCATCCACCGCCGACGAAGCCCGACATCCGCCACGTACGGCAGCTCTCCGACTGAGAATAACACGATGAACACCATGTTTACGGCATCTCAGGCCCGGCGGATGGTCAAGAGCGAAAAAGAGCTCGAGGGCAAGCCCGGGGTGCTGGGCCCTCGGACTCTCCCAATCATGAAGAACACGCACCGACGTACGACCTTTGGAGGCGACATCCGGCCACGGAGGCTGAGTGTGATGGCGGGTCCTAGCCCCCCAGAAAGCTTCTACCCCAGTGCTGGATTTGCCCTGAGGTAGACGGACGGCGTTGTTGGCCCATTCCTTTGTTTTAATTGTTGGGGGGTATCGGTACATGGGACGGTGTTTGGGGAAGGATACCACATGCGAGTGTTTTAGGGTGGGATGCAGACCGCACGATCTGGGATCCGGTCTGCTGCTCTGAGCCTTTCTGGTTGTGATGTGCTTCATCTGGAATTTGGAAAGATCCCGTAATTTCATTACTTTTCGATGTTGATGAGTTCTCTCTTTTCATGGCATATATTAGTCCGGGGATGTGTATAATAATAGCAGGATGAATCTTTCCTTGACTAGTCTATGAGCTATACTAGCCCCGTAGCGTACACACTGTAGATGTTCGGACAAGCTTCTAGAAGGCGTCCGCCATTATTATGTCATGCGCGGGGATGACGCCACAACCCGCCCTCCATGACAAATCCCCAACAGCCACCTTTGATTATTATTATAGTAGATAGCTTCCAGTCACTACTATCTCTACTTCTATCACAGTATAGCAGACCAGTGCCTCAATCCTCTCCTCCAGCTCTAACCCCCATTCTCTTTGAAAAACCTCTCCTTCCCGCAACAATTCCCGACGCCCCTCTTTTTCTTCCCGCGGAACCCAAACCTGAGGTGGAGCAACACAAGCATTCAAGTGCGTATAGAGAAAAAAAAAAGCCCACTCACACTACCTATCCACCTATCTACTACTGCATGGCCTTCGCGGCGCCCACCCTCGGCTCGACCCTCTTCTCACGCCTTCTTCGTCCCTTCTCAACTACTAGTAGCAGCTCGCCCTTCTTCCTCTCTCTCACCTCTCCATCCACTATCCGCAACATGTCCTCCACCACCACCACCACCACCACCACCACCACCACCACCCAAACGGCGACCGTCGCCGCCGGCTGCTTCTGGGGCGTCGAGCACCTCTTCCGCAAACACTTCGGTAACGGAAAAGGTCTCCTGGAAGCCAAGGTCGGTTATTGTGGTGGCCATAGTGCTTCTCCGTCTTATCGCGCCGTGTGTACCGGTGATACGGGCCGTGAGTATTCCCCTACCCACCAATCGATCCCTCCCTCCACCAATACATTCCATCCTGACAAGATATATTTCCCCTTTTTAAGATGCTGAAGCCCTCCAAATGACCTACGACCCCTCCGTCGTCAGCTACCGCTCCCTCCTCGAATTCTTCTACCGCATGCACGACGCCACCACTCTGAACCGTCAGGGCCCCGACGTCGGCACCCAATACCGGAGTGTGATTTTCACCCACGGCGACGAACAAGAGAAGATCGCCCACGACGTGACGGAGAAGGTCAGCAAGGAGTGGTTCAAGCAGCCGGTGTCGACGGTCGTGGTCCCTGCGGGTCAGTGGTGGGATGCAGAGGAGTATCATCAGTTGTATTTGAATAAGAACCCTGAGGGGTATGAGTGTCCGGCGCATTTCGTGAGGAATTTCCCGCCGCTTTCGGAGTAAGGGTTTGAGGATGAGAATGGTGTGGTATGTGCTTGGGTTGGGGTTGAGTGAGGAAATATATGTATTTCGAGATATTTTTGTACAAATGAGATCATTGGTATTGATTGGTGTTGGGTAATGGTTGTTTTTATGGCCTGAGGATCTATCTACTATATGGATAAAGGGTGGCTTGCTTGGCTGGCTTATACATTCTCAATTGGGCTGCAGATCATGTCAGGCAGCTTGAATCACAATCAATGCGTGGCTTGGCTTTATTGCATCCTTATCCTTGTATCTTAATGTCATAGTTAATTCTCACGACTGTGCATCCTTCAAATACTCCGGGGTGAAGTATACAGGTACTGTAGTAGGGTGATTAGTGACCTGGTGTGTTTAGAGTACTCTTCAAGTACACTGTCGATTTTGGTTTTGAATATGGGAGGGTGGCTTATTGAGGTTTAAAAGTAAAGTAGGGGAATGTTGGGATTGCAGGGGGATGATTTTCTTTGAACCTGGAAGATTTTCGATGGTCATGAGATTTAGACTATGGATGGATGGTACTAGAGAGAGTAGAGAGTTGTAGATTGGTATCGACATAAGCTGTCCACGGTACAAGAGTTGGTGAAACCCGGGTACTACTACCATGCTGATATGCACCAATAACCCCCAAGCGCTATGGCTAGGGCTATGACTATGGCGGACTAAGACCAACTCCATTACATTCTAGCCATACTCGAGTAACCCCCTTGCTGGACATCACATAGAGGTGAAATGCATATGGGCAAAAGTCCTCCGTCGTCCTAGAATCCCTTGACATTTCCATAAATGAACAGATAATCGGCATCGTACGATTAATCCCCTGAACCGGCACGGTCCGGATCGTGCATGTCTTCCCCGGCTGATCCCAGTACTCTGGAGTTAGGGCAGTCTCCTACTTTTCCAACTTGCAAAGGGATGCAACAGCCCCTTGTGCCGGGCATCAGACGCGACGCCCATTTTCACAACTTATTTTCCTATGTTTTTGATCGTTTTTCTGGTTACTCTCCTCCTTTCATACCCACCAATGCCTTTGAACATGGATGGTCGATAACGAATCTCCTATCCCTTATGGCAAACAAGTGTCAGGCCAACTGCAGGCAAAACTTGAATGCAGCTACCGCATGGTTCGCTTCACAAAGTTCCTGATCATGCCAGGGCGGTTGATTTCTCGAACCAGAACCAACTCCTTCTCGCATGGGTCTGAGGAATAAGTAACCGAGACGCCACTGTAGACGTTTCGGCCGGTCTTCCATGCCTCAAATTGTTCCAGAACGCGACGAGCAACGATGGTGCTCGTAAACACTGCGGTCGCTGCAGGCGGTCAGTATCTATTTGAGCTCACAAGGTCCAAGGCACTACTTACCATTACCAGAGTTGAATACCCAGAGGAAATCAATGTTTGCGGGTCCAGCAATAGCGCGGATGTCCTGCTTCCATTTCTCGGGCGACATCCCTTCAGCAAAAAGCCTCTTTCTCGCGAAGGAGAGGCGACGGCGTTCCCGGATGGGCTGATTCATCCGACGATGATCTTCATTCCAATCAACAAGTTCGATTAACTCGACGCGGTAACCGCCTCCCAGGCGTCCATATCCCAACATCCGCTCCATGTCCTGGTTGGACTTGAGGAAAGCAAGAGCCTGAGCCGCGTGCTGGAAGGTAACTTTGGTCCTTCCATTGCTTTCGACGCGAATGTCTTGCAAGGGTCCCTCGTGGATGCGGGTGGTGATGTATTGGATAAAATCACGGGTGATTTTTCCATAGACACGGATGACTCCTGCTTTCGCTTCAGGAATCTCAGGTTGCGCGGCCGGAGGGAGCGCGACTCCCGCGTCTCCGGACTCGCGTCCTTCTTCATCGTCATCACTGATCTGGCTACGCTTGGACATTGAGCCCATAACCAATGACAGAGGTGACATGCACTGCAGCACATCGGAGTGTTGAGCTCTGGTTTCGGAAAACGAACCAGCAACCTGAGCCCAGCTTCCAGCGGAAAGGAGACGTCCATCATGCATGGACACCTTTGGGGCCGCAAGGCTCTCAGTCTCGATACCATTGTTCTCCTTCTCTGATCCGTCCAGCAGGGTCGCGATGGATCGCTTCTGAAACAGGCTCTGAAAAGGGAGCTCTTTGTTTGGGGCACTTTGGTTGTTACCATCCTGCTATGTCTGTTCAGCCTTTGTGGTTTGGTATTTCGCAAGCCCGAGCCTGTTATATGCTTACCACCTGGGTTAGAGCATAGTCATCGGTGGAGATATGTTCCACCCCCTCGGAAAACTTGGCCACGATCCTAACACTAAGTTGGCCGATATCGTTTGCGACCCCATTCTGACCCCGCTCGCGAAACTACTTGGGTTAGTTTCCTCGACGTGTTAATGAGTTCACAACGTCAGAAAGACATACGTGAGAGGTGATTAGGTTGAGGTTGATGAGGGCCTCAGCCATGGCCCCGTCGATGGAATAGGGCCTCATTTGGAGTTTTATGCGGAAAAAGTCGACAGCGTGTGGTAATGACAAAGTGAGAGAAAGAGGATACTTGAAGCGATGAGGGGTGGTCGAGATCAAGGAGGGGTTCTCCAGAGCAGGATTCGAGGTGGAAGGGGAAACAAGAGAAGAGAGAAGAAGAGACTTGGGGGACATTCACCTATGAGACTGCAGACTGTGGCAAGTGAATGAATGACTGGGGGAACAAACCAGGCAAATGGCGTGCATGATGGCATCTGCCGACTAAGCGACAGGTTGTGCTTGAACAGACACACACTCCCTCCCACCCACCCACCTAAACCACACCTGTCAGTATTATATCCTGCATGACAGAGAATACACCCTCGTGCTAGCCCTGCACGCACACTGCACAGCAGCCAGAGCAGCCAGAGCAACTGCACCCGCCACTTTGGGGGAAAACGGCTGGGATGGTTACACCACCCGAACAAGCTATGCTTCGGTACCTGAGCGTGTAGGGATCGAGCCTGCCCAGTGGGTGTCAAACAGACCATGTGGAATCAACCACCCCCTTTGTATGGAACGGTTTGGTTGGAAATCGGCTGACAGGTTTCTCTATCTAGCGCTTGGCTCTTGGAAAGAAGCCTACAACCATGCAACTTCGTAAAGTATAAACCACAGTTACCGGCAGGTACATTGCAAAATAATGGCACAGTATGCGCATGAACCAAGCCATTCCCCCCAGACCGATCTCGCACATTACCACGGCCTTGAGAATTATGTCTTGTCTGACATGAGACCCAGGAAATCGGATTGACGGCATCATGTGATTCCATCCGGGGGTTTCCTTTCTTTTTGCCCAGGTGGTATTGGGAGCGGGCTTGGGACTTGGTCCAGACCCGAGCTTGCTTCCTCCCCTGGTCCCTGTACGACGTTAGGCATCGCTTTACCATCTAGACTCACCTCGTTTGATGGCGTCTTGGCTTCTAAGAAGATGAATCTCAGGTATGATCCCACATAATCTTTTGGTATATGGGAGTAGAATAGCGAAGGGCTCCGCATCTAAGGCTGAGACCGGATCTATTTGAGTCATGGAGAGGCTTGGAGATGTGCGCCACGAAGACAGGTAGTTATCAATGACCCCCATCATATCAAGATTAAGGTGGGTAGGTCTTCCATATTATTAGGCCGCTCCATTTCCCCATATTTTTATCCAGTGAGGTCCCCCTTGCATAAACATTCAATGGATGTGGCATTGAAATTGTGGTAGGGAAATTGTATACGTCACATGGGACCTGATCCGGTTCGAAAGTATGCTGCTCGGTTGTTGTTATTGTTGTGTTGTTTGAGAGACATTATTGTTGGCAATAGACTTGGATTGGCAGTATGCAGACTGCCGGCCGTTTCTCCCTAGGCAGCGGGCGGGGTTTTGTTACTGGTTATATGGTTATATCATACGGAGTTACTAGTATGTACTTCCACGGAATATGGAGCAGGAATCAGTACATGGGCCCATAATGTGGTCCGAGCTTCGTGGATTTGGATTTGGAGCTGCTACTACAGTCAACCTAACAGTTAGCTTCCCCTGCATTGGTGTCCGGATCCGCAAATGGGACGGGCTTCTGGCCACCATTAAGGTTCAGTAGCTGCGCTGCGTGGATGGAAGGTGCCACTGGGCACTGATGGATGAATTTTAGGACCTGTCGACGGCGATGACGAGCAGATAAGACGAGTAATGATTAATACGCATTAATTTATGGAATTATCGGATAGATTACCCGCATGCGTTCCACGGTTTCAGATGTGTTGGCCTTCAAAATGAGGGGGCATGGGTTTTAATTACTAGCCGGCTAACAGTTACTTGGAGCCGTTTAGGATTGATGGGTGACACAATACACATATGGTGTCACTGTGGATATTGATGGAGCCGTGAGCCTCGGAGCCCTGCATTGTGTTCCTACTCCGGTGCCAGATGAGATTGAAATCATTGTTATCATTGAGGAACAATGCGACAGTGTTGACAGTGCCACATTCCACGGCTGTCGGGGCATTGGCAAAAGGCGCCTTCTAAAAATATCGCCCTCTCTGGGAGGTTTGTTTTCATTTTACTTTTTCTGTTCGGTCATGTCAAGCTTGGCTTCCCCCCTGACGAGCTCCTTCCCCCGCGACTGTCGTCACTGTGCTACTCAAATTCCCGAAGTGTTTACTTTTCACCACACAGCCAATCCCCGCCCGGTTCGGGCAGGTTCTCAGAGTCATCAGGTGAGGTAATCTGGCATGCGCGCGGCCGGCGTGACAACAATGCTTTGCCGAGACGATTGCGGCAGCTCCAGGTCGGAAAACCCTTTCGATCCCGTATCTAACCCACCCCATGTCACCAGCTAGGACGGAGTAAGCCCGACGAAACTGACCGTTCGCGACCAAGTAAGTAGATTGGAATGTCTCGCACTTCTTATCTTGGCCGGAGGGAGCGGATGTCAAGTGGGACAAGTGCCTCGAGTACGTACAGTTATCTAGTAGTACTAGACCGTTTAGTAGCCCCGATGGCTTATTCCGGGCTATAAGCGCCCATTGGTCTAAGACATTGTGGGCGACCAAGGGAGCACCAACCGGGGTTGTTTGTTGTGGACTTAGTCACAGGAACCACATGGAGGGACCCTTGGCTATGTAGATACCTGCCTAAGTAGCTCGGCGGGATATTTGGTTGTCCGCCCAGCGAGCACGAGATTCGGCACTGGTCTGAGGAAGTTCAATGGTGGTAAAGGGGAGAAGATGGAAACCAACTGAACTACCGAACCCTTTTGATTGACCCCGTAGATTACTTTGGCACTCTGGGCATTTTGTCTTTTTCACTTTTCAGGGCAAGGATGCGCTAGTGCGATTACTCCGTACTACTAGTGGGCTAGTCTAGCTCGGGGTGCTGGGTGGCCCAAAGCAGTGCCGCCGATAAGAGTTTAGACCGCCGCTGACCGCGGAGGAATTAACTTTGAGTGGGGTGGGGCAGGGTCTGCTTGGAGCCTAGGGTCCCGCGGCCGATCAGGGATTATTCGCTCACCCACGGCTTCCCTAAACAGAAAGAAGAACGGATCTTGCATGGAACGTTCTCCCGTATGTCTGGGTAAATACCAGTCCTTTACGGCGCTGCGCCGTCCCGAAGCCTTATCAGGACATTTGACGGTCGCTGGGGTAGGGCTTGACAAACCAGGTCTTCGGGCCAACGACATGCCGTTCAGATCACGATCAACGTGCTCCTCCCACCCCTTCAGCTGACCCTCACGAGTTGTGGGATGGTCGATAGCTCTGGGGATAAAGGGGTAAGAAGTCCCCGGGGGCCACACTCGCCCGGCTCTCGTGCTGCTAGACTCTCTCCGACAGGGAATACGACGTAACCTACGAAAGGCCGTGCATTACGGGACCGGTGAAATTACCGGACCAGTATAGCCCAGTGAACTAGTACTCGAGGTTGGGTGGGCCAATCCAGCGAACCGAACACCCACCGGACTGCATTCGCATCGAACCTTCCACGCCGAGCAGCGCGAGGTATATAGTATATGACTTCTCCTTTTTGCCTCCCCGTTCGGGTACCTTCCTTTTTTTCTTGTTCTTGTACTCGTGGCACAACCAGGGCTCGTTCCTTCCATCGTTTCGTCGTCGACTTCTTTTCCTCTTTCCCTTTATTCACTCGTTCCCCCTCCATCTCTCCAGCGGTGATACATCCATACATCCCATCCCATCCCATCCCATCCCATCCCATCCACACTCTCCCGCGGTCCCTCATTTCCCGGCGCCACCTTTGATTGGATTCCACTCGTCGACTCTCTCGGTTTCCATCCTATCGCCGTCTTTATATAGAACCCGTTATCCTTATCGTTCACTGAAGGCACGACTGGAATTTGGTACGTCCCATGTTTCATCACTCCGGCTCAGGCACCAGCAACAAAGACGACATTGAATCGGGAGCCATCGTTGCTGATAAGCTAATCAATGCCTCCGCTCTCTCCAGTTCCTTGTTGCACACCTTCCGCCCTTCTCCCAATACTTCTACCGGCTTCTCTTTCCTACCTCTCGGGCATCGCAGTAGCTCTACCCGTTACAATGGTGCGGTATACTTCATCGATCCTCTTGGCCTCGTTGGCCGCCACTTCCGTCTGGGCCTCGGCTCCCACCTGCAGTACCAGCTCTCAATGTCCCGAGGAATATCCCTGCTGCTCTCGTGCGTCGGTCCCTTTTCGAATTTAGCCCTATGTTGTATCACTTCATCGACTAATGCTCATTCTAGAATACGGTGAGTGTGGCACGGGGGCTTACTGTCTTGGTGGATGTGACCCTCTCTCGTCATTCTCTCTTGACTCCTGCACCGGCGAACCGGTGTGTCAAAGCAGGACCTACACGTGGGACAATCTAGATAATGCGGCGCTGAACACCAAGTATCTCGGAAACGCCTCCGAATATGACTGGGTCTACAGTGGCTACCCCAAACTGGACAATGGCAATCTTCTCCTCACTATGCCTAAAAACACTGTGGGCAGTCTCTTTGCTAACAACCACTACATCTGGTACGGCAAGATTTCCGGCAAAGTCAAGAGCAGTCGTGGCGCTGGTGTTGTTACAGCCTTTATCCTGCTCTCGGATGTCAAAGACGAGATCGACTTCGAGTTTATTGGTTCGGATTTGGCGAATGTTCAGACCAACTACTACTGGCAAGGCGTTCTTAATTGTAAGCCAAGCATATTAGCCGAGTGGCTGAAATGACACCGCTAACACTATTCTCCAGACAACAACGGAGCGAAGGATGCAATCAATGGCAGCGATACCTTTGATGATTGGCATGACTATGAGATCGATTGGACAGAAGATGCGATCACCTGGTCTGTGGACGGACAGGTCAAGCGGACCCTGACCAAGGAATCGACCTGGAATGAGACTGCCAAGCGCTACCAATTCCCCCAGAGCCCATCCAGAATGCAGATGTCACTGTGGCCAGCTGGTCAAGCCAGCAATGCGCCAGGCACCATTGAGTGGGCTGGTGGTGAAATCGATTGGGATAGCCAGGACATCCAAGACAAGGGTTACTACTATGCTACGTTTGGTGAAATCACCGTTGAATGCTACGACCCTCCGAATGGCACTGTTTCGACTGGTAACAAGTCGTACATATTCACCAACTCTGACGGCCTCGCGAAATCGGTTCAGATCACCAACAATGACACCGTCCTGGCATCTTTTGGCGCCACCGGTCTCGACATGAATCTCGGTGCCAGCAGTTCTTCAAACAGCACAGGAAGTAATAGCACGGTCCCGGAGAACCGCGGAGGATCAGGAAACGTTCCAGGAACCAACGGCAGCAGCACCAGCACCAGCAGCTCGAGTTCCTCTACTGGATTCAGCCAAGGTGGCAGTGGCAGCGAATCAAGTGGTGCCGCCTCCCAGAGCGAGCGAGTCATGAGAGGCTCATTCTTTGCCGCCTTGGTCGCAGTTGTTGTTCTGGTCACCCTCTGAGGAGCTTCGACAGTCTCCATCTTCCCTTCTTGAATATTCTTATTCATATAGCTTGACCACCGGTGCACGCCCTTCTTTTATGACTTTGCCTATCATTTTTAATCTTTGTTTCATGTTCTATACCTGGCGCTCCGAACGCCCGTCTTTGGTCGGATATTGTACCTTTACTTTTTGTTTTCTTCCATTGGATGTCTTGATGGTTTTTTATGACTGCGCATGGGAGGTTGCGTTTTACTGTCATGAACATGACTTGAATACACATACTAATACCCCTTTCCGCTGGATAAGCACGTGTTTGCTGATTGAAGCCATTGGTCGGCTGTGATGCTAGGTGGATATCCTTGGATGGGATTAATTGTATTGTACTACATGCTTGATGATTGAATACTGTTGATGTTCATTCACTTGTTTTGAGACAAGGCAGATACAGCCATGAATGCAATCGTACATGCACTCTTCTTTGTCCTCCGTTCATGTTCACAGAATAAGAACCTCGATTGAAGGCCAAAGGACAAAGGGACACAGATCTCAGACATCGTCATACACTCTGTTAAAGAAACCGTAGAGACACTTTATTCTCCCCTTTCCTTTATGACAACTTGAAAGACCCAAGTCGAGTCCACTGCACGCACCCTCTAGCCATCCCCGATCCACCGAGCTACTCCAACCGTCTATCTGCATCTCATATCCCAAGATCCCTCGATACCAAGAACCCAGCGCATCACTCATACCACCCCTCCCTAAACGCAACCAGGGAAGAACTCAAACAAAACAATACAATACAATACAACACATTACCATAACCATGTGCCAATACATCGGAATCCTGCATCAACGATGCCAACATGACGAATTAATGTTATTCTCCTTTTGTCGCGAGATGTATTACCAGCTGGATCGGATTAATGATCCTGTTCAGCGGGAGAAGTTCTTATTACCGTTCGATGCGCCGGATTGTCCGCCTGTTGTGGGGAGGAATGTTAGGGGGTGGGAGGTTTGTTTGGATTGTTGTTATGATTGTGGGAAAGGGGAAAGTGGCAATGGGAAATGGGAAATGAAGGGGGTGTGTGATGTGTGATTCGGTATTTGCTCCTGTTATTGTCGTGGATGGGGTCGTATGTTTGTAAATAATGTATTTGGTTTAGGTAATGTGACGCCGTACACCGGACGTATTATGCAACACTGGTAGATCGTTATTGGTAGATGGAATATAGATCATTGGCAGTAATGTGGGTGATAGATGAGATGTATGTGTCTGAATGGCTCAGTGGGTTTCGCCACAGCTGCAGCCTCTCTCGGAGAGTCCGCGCTTTCGGAACTCGCCATGGTAGGTGTCTAGTCCTTCGGTTCGGACGTCTTCGCCCAGAGGATCGCCGAGCCAACCCAAGTATTTATCCTCGGAGGAGGAAGACATGGACCAGTAGTCGGATGAGCGGAGTTTCTTGGTTGTGCTCTTAAGGTCCAGGTCTAGATAGTTGGCCAGGAAGTCGCCAACTTCAGTGTTTTCGTGGTTACCGACGAGGGGAAACCCGTGTTCGTTGGAGGAGGCATAGATATTTACGTCGACAGCTGTGTCAATGTTAGTATGTGCTTTGAAGGGAAGAGGGAGGGGGTGGGTATGGGCTTACCGGAATGTCCGTGGGTGGCCCATCCGATCTGGGCCCTTCGGCTGATGATGTCTGCAAACACGTCTTTGGGCGCATATGGGGAGTCGGGGTCGATGACGGCGTAAACCTCCTCGTCTGTGACATCGGAAATACCAAGATCCTCTACCAAGAGCTTGTGGACGAAGTTGCGCAACGCAGCGTCACTGTTTTCCACAGCGAGGTAGTTCGCTAGCTTCTTGTTGACGTATTCGGCGGAGTGGCTGGCATTGGCGAGAACACCGGGAAGCCACTTGTAGTCTGGATACTCAGGGTGTAACTGCCGTGCAACCGACAACCCTCCGGTCTCGTGATCGGAGGTGCTCACGACCACCCCCGGGGTGGAGTCCTTCTCCAAGAACTCCAGCACGGCTGCGAAGGCCTTGTCATAGGCCAGAACCTCATTGACTTGGGCAGCGGGATCATTCCCGTGACCGGCATGGTCGATGCGTGACCCTTCGATCATGAGGAAGAAACCTTGGTCACTGTCGGCGGTGGCCTGGCTGAGAGTCGTCAAGGCAGCACGGGCCATCTCCGCGAGAGAGGGATACACGTCATCCTGGCTGCGGCGGTCAATCTCGAAGGGAATATCTTTCTCCGCAAAGAGACCTAGCAGCGGCAACTTGGTTTCGGTGCCTTCGTTCAGAGAGTCAAACCCGGCCCGATCGTGCAAGTAGTGGAATCCGCCCTTCTTCGCAATATCGACCAGGTCGCGGTCATCCCCTCGACAGCTTCCGTCGGTAGAGTTGGGCAGGAAGTGGCACCGGCCTCCACCCATGATGAGATCCACCACCCGACCCAGCGGGTGTTCCCCGATCTCCTGCTCCGCAATGCGGTCCTCATACTGTCGGAGATTCACGTGTGAGGCGAAGCAAGCAGGGGTCGCATCGGTGATACGGGTTGTCACCACCAGCCCCGTCTTGTAACCGGCCAAGGAGGCTGCCTCGAGGACGGTACCACAAGGCGAGTGGTCAGGAAGCACGGAGATGGCGCCGTTGTAGCTCTTGTGGCCGCACGAGAATGCAGTCGCTCCGGCGGCGGAATCGGTCACAAGGCTGGAACTCGATCTGGTGCGGGAGGTACCGACGATATGCTTATCCAGCATGAGGATGTCGTCAATAGGGAGTCCTTGTGTTAGCTGTTTATAGCTCCTGGTCATGGACAGACTAGCAGGGCCCATTCCATCGGACACCATGAAGATCAGGTTCCGTTTGCCGGTCGGCTTCCCCCAGGGTTCTTTCGAGGGACCATGGGTCCGACTAGATTCATGCTGATAGACGACAGAGAGAACAATGACGGCGACCGTAGCGACCAGGGCCCAGGTGAAGAGACCGATTTCCTTCCAGAGGGCCCATCCCCGGCGCTGGTGACGGTGAGTGCGGACCCCGGTCAACAGGGCGTCTTCCTCCTCGGCATTGCGGATGGAGGAGTGGTCAGAGGAGGGGCGCGGGGCCAGAAGCGGCTCTTCTCGAGCCATATTCCTTGCAAGAGACCCTATAAGTGCGTATAGGGGAAGAAAATCAAAGTAACAGGGCGGGATGGAACATGAGGGAGGTTGGACAGGAGGTGAGAGGGTGAGATGGGCGATGATCGTCCGGGGTTGCAGCTCAGCCGATAGTCCTGGTCACGGTCCTGCCCTTTCGGGTATCGCTCCGCCCCGGGATCGACGTCGACGTCATGAGCAAATCACATCGCAGGAAGGTCTTTATGGCACAGCGATATACACGCACGCACACACACAGTACTGCATACAGTTCTGTACCCAGATCGATCTATTATACATGATATACATGGACAATTGCCCATCCGAAGAGGAGATTATACGTAGTCCGACGAGGTCGCAGCTCCCCCAACCGCCACAACATCAGAACTAGTCCCAGCCACCGCATATCCACCAACCCCCTATGCTTCACGCATCACACATCACACCCAGGGATCAATCTACCTTCCCTTCCACCCGATCGGAATCATAGCCGCAGCAATCTCCGACACGCCTCTTTCAGTAGCAAGCAAATTGAACTGCGCCGCGGCATTTCTCGTATCCAGCATTTCCACCCGCACGCCCAAGGAATTGATTTGTCTCTTCGTCTCAGGCGACAGAGGAAACACAGTTTCTCCCATTCCAATAATCAGCATATCTACAACCAAATGCAACACGCTCAGTGTCAGCTAAACCTCCAACGTAGAATACTACCAGAAACGAAAGGGGAAAAGAACAATGAACCTACCCGGACGAGGCCAAACCAAATTTAAAATACCCCAAGCCTGCTCACCCACCTCAAACTGGCCCTTCTTATTCACCATACTGTCTTTACCTCCTTCCACACCGTGCCACGGCCGCCAGGCAAAAGCCTCTCCACCGATAAGCAACACCCCATCACCGCCGGTGATCTTGACGCCATTGTTCAAATGGAACCCCGTATCAAGAGTGGCGTCGATCGCGGTCGTCGGGGCAGGGATGTTCCCGAGCACGTTGAGCGCGGCAAAGTCAGTCTGGGTGTCTTCCTTGGACGGCGGGCCGCGGTCGCGGTTCGAGGGCTTTGCGGTGTGAGCGCGAGGAATCATCCGGGTTGGACGGGCATGATTGCTGTTGTTGCGATGGGAGATTAGAAGAGGTGTGATCTGAGAAACGGGGGAGATAGATCGAGATGCTAGTTGTGTGCAGGCAATGGTGGCCCTGGGGTTGGCCGAGATAGAGGTGCGCAAGGCGCGGAGAAGTTGGGGAGACGGGGGATGCATTGTTAGGCTTGTTTCTGCGTAGATTCAGGAAAGGGGCTTCTTTCTGTAGAAAATTGTGATTTGGATGTCGACTGCTCAAATGATAGCGAGCTCCTGGGTTAACCTGGTCGAGGTTGACATCGATTGAAGCCGAAACGCAGAAATGATGGGTGGAGCAGCAGACGCAATGCTCTGGAGGTCTTTCTGCCTGAGGCATTATTACCCCAGCTTGGCAGCGATCAGCCAATCGAACGGCAGCAAATGGTAACATTTGCCCCGGTACACCAACAGCAAATAGTAGTAGTCCAGTTACATAGTTACATACTGCTACGAAACAATAGCTCTTACTACAGTTTGTCATAGTGATGCACAAAAGACTCTCTGATATTAAATACTAAAGGATGCTATCGATCAGTATCATTAATGTCATGTGCCAAATGCAACTGGTCTAATGAAATTTTATTCACGGTTCCAACCATTTTGTACGTCCTTTTCCGAAAAGAAAGAGGGTCAAGGGTCCATATAGATTGACAGGTGAACATGGGTCATGCAGTCGTGAGTGGCTTATAATGCAAGGGCACCTAAGCGAACAAATTCAAAATCAAAATGGTCCCTGGATGTTGTGAAAACCCGAGAATGCGCTATCATCTCACCCGTCATTCAACAAGCCTGGTGCCGGGTATAGGGACGTCTCCGTCCGTAGAAGACTTTCCATACCTCCTCAATGCCCACCGAGCCGTGTCCTGTCATTTTCGACCCTCGTTACCAGGCTTGTTGGTAGGACGGGCCCCGGCCGGGGCATTGCCATTCCGGTCCTCGTCGGACTGACTGGAGCTATCATCTGCGGCACCCGATGTGGATGCACTACGCAGGCGTTGAGCGCGATCTTGAAGCACTTGGGCTTCCGCAGCTGCTCTCTGGGCACGAATTTGCTTACGCCACATGCTTGCGTATCGGCCTTTCATAGCCAGCAACTGATCGTGAGTACCAGTTTCGGCTACTCGTCCCTCATGCAAGACAACTATGCGGTCTGCCGTCGTGATAGTACTCAGCCGATGGGCAATGACAAGCATGGTACGGCCAAGAGAGAGGCTGGACAGCGCGCCTTGAATGTGCTCCTCTGTCTCCGTGTCCAGGGCAGCGGTTGCTTCATCTAAGAGAATAATCCGCGGATTCTTCAATATGGTTCGTGCAATGGCAACCCGTTGCTTCTCGCCTCCGCTGAGCCGCAAACCGCGCTCACCAACCTTGGTGTTGTAGCCGTCAGGGAAAGACATGATTTTGTCGTGAATGCTGGCAGCACGACAAGCGTCGTATACTTCCTCGTCTGTGGCATTCTGATTGGCATACTTCAGGTTGTACATCAGTGTCTCATTGAAGAGCACAGTGTCCTGTGGCACAACTCCGATGTGCCTCCGAAGCGAGTCAATGGTGATACCTTCGACGTCGTGTCCATCTACACGAATACGGCCCCGCGAAGCGTTATAGAACCGGAAGAGTAACCGGAAGACAGTAGACTTGCCTCCGCCAGACTCACCCACCAGAGCCGTTGTCGTCCCTGGCTCGCAGCGGAATGTCAACCCATTTAAGGCTGGTTTCCGGGTGTCGTACGAGAACTCCACGTTCTCGAACATGATGTCACCCTTACAGACTGGCAGAGGCCTGGCGCTGGGTCGATCGACCACGGTAGGCTGTTCTCTGAATAGTTCCAATAACCGCTCTGAGTTGATCATGGCCGACTGGATGGAACGATAGAAGGTGCCGAAGAAGTTCAAGGGCCCCTGTAACTGGGCCATGTACGTGAGGAGCGAGACGAATTGACCAACATCCCGCTGTCCTAATGACACCTGATAGGCCGCTATGAAGCAAGCAATCAGCAAACCTAGCATGAACACGGTATTTTGCGACGTGTTCAAAAGATTGAGAGAGAAGAGCACGTGGTATTCGGCCTTCTGGAAGTCAGACACGGCATTTCGGTATCTGCCAAACTCGTAATCCTCTGCATTGAAATATTTCACAGTTTCATAGGAGACCATTGAATCGTTCCTAGAATGGTGTAAGCCGCTTTGTACAACACGAAGTAGAGGGCTTTTCCGGATACTTACTTTACGGCGTCTTCTTGCCGTGATTTGTTGACCATCTCTCGACGAATTTCAGCTCTCCATTGTGCCATGCGCACTGTGACATAAAGATAGCAGAAAGTCACGATTGTGACCACAAGGGCATAGTAGGCATCCAGAAAAATGAGGAAAAAGACAATCGCAACACAGAGATCAACCAACATAGGGACAACTTGGAAGGTGACTTGTTCGAGGAAGGTATTGATCGAACTACCCTTGCTCAGGGCTGAGAGCACCTCACCCGTCTTCTTCCCTAGGTGAAAATCGAGGCTGAGACTATGCACGTGTTCGAAGGCCGCAGTTGAAAGCTCCATATAGGAATACTGGCTCACAGGAATCCACAGGTTGGAACGCAAAGACCCAATGAGTCCCTGATTACCTTGCAACCAGCGATAGAGGATATAGAGACAAATGTCAAACCATGGAACCCGGAAGTCGCCATCTCCTTTGGAGAGAATGTTGGTGATAACGCCTGCCTGGTAGGGAACCAAAACGTTTACGATTCGTTGCAGGACAATCAGCACGAAACAAATGACGACCACAACTTGAAGTTGACGAGACTTGGAGGGCCATAAGTAGGGGAAGAATAACGAATAACCGCTCAGGTATTCCCACCAGCTGGTTGACGGAACGGTAGTCGGGCGAACCCATGGGTCGGCGGGTTTGGAAGGTTGCGCGTGACCGTTGGTTGAGCCATAAGCGTTCCCGTTCCCATTCTCTGCGTGGTGGGCGCTGAGCAGTCCCGTGGACTCGGTAACACCATTGGCGTGACCATGGGCTCTTTTGGAACCAACGTTGACTGAGTTGAACGTATACACCGTGACCATAGCCATGAGAAACAGTATCCTGAGGCAGTTCAACACCACCTCCGTTAACTCCCATGGCGTTATACCTTGTCTCAGGCGGCCGCTAGTAGGATCCCCAACCACGGGTTCACGGTGTACGCCAGCATAGATTGAAAGCGAGGAGGCTAGAATTCCCAGCTCAATCGGGACCGCTGCTAGCCATGGAATGAACTGTGCGAAAGTCGGAGAAGGATTGGTATCCAGTAACGAGACGAGAATGATCGCGTAGTCGAAAAATGACCCCACGACGTAGATCTGGTCTCGTTAGCAGCTGCATCTACTCTGTTCCTAAGGTTTCCGCTCGAGGCCCAGCCCGAAACAGAAGACGAGACAGGGAACGTACCACTACAGACTGGCCGCACCACCAATGTTCCGATCTCGCAATCATAACATGGGCAATGTTGATAGCACCATCCGCGGCGATTGTCAAAAGAACCCCGACGGAGAGCCACTTGAAAAATAGTTTCGTGTTCCGGGAAAACCTTTGGGGTGCCTTGATCACGGTCATTGTACTCCTCGATCGCTTGGGGAGTGGTCTTCCACCGGGACCTGTGTGAACGGCATTTGTGTTCTTGTTCGCATTGCGGGCCGTGACAACGGAGCTGGCAATGAACGAAGCCACAAAGACGAGAAGGAGGAGGATTGGGGACGCAATGCGAAGATACCCCAACAATTCGCGAGTAGCGTGTTGGTAGCCCATTATGTCGAGTCCTCCCATTGACCGATAGTATCAATCAAGATATTTCCATGACACGACAACCGTGATCGTCTATTCAAATCGCAGACCGCAGGCGTAAAGTGGCGGCAATGGGGAGATATGGTGGGAAGCCTCGAATCCGGATGTGTAGGAGGCGAATGCTGACTAGGAGCTCGGCGATCGAAGGACTGAGCGGATCGACAGACACGTGGGAATAGTAACCTCTTCTTCGAATCTCTATTAAGCTTAGGAATTGACAGCAATGTCTTTTAACCAAAAATGACAGGCGGGAACGAAAAAAGAAAATGGCGCGCAAGAAAATGCGAAATGGAAGAGGGGGGAAAAAAAAGAAGGTTCTCAATAAGTACAGGAGAAGAATACAGATAGACTATCCCGAAACTATAAGAAGAGGAAAAGTCGGGACCAGGATGGCTGCTGCACCGAGAAATTGGTCAAGCCAGAAACAAAGAAGAAAATCAAAAGGGAGGAGAGACAGCGGAGGAGAGGGAGGGATGGAGGGAGAGACGGAAGAAAGAGAAGGGAAAGACGAGATAGCAGGAGAGCAACACGCGAGAGGAAAGGATCGTTGGAGGATACAAATAGTAACTGGACTGGACGGAACTGAGGAAGAATGACGGTGTGGATGCGAAAGCAGTCGAGAACCCAGGCTAGCCGGTCCCAAAGCTACTCTAAGCTTGGTTGGCTCCGGAAGGCGAAAAGAAAGAAATCGGGGGGCCCAGTCGGTAATAATAATAATTATAATAATAATAATATTTAATAAATCAATATTAATCATTAAATCCAGTCGCCGCCTTTTCTTTCAACGGTCCGTTTGGTTTTCCTTTTTCCTTCGTGATGATCAGATGCAAAATCGGAGGTTTTTATTCTATGTCTCTCTGTCTTCTTTTCTCTTTTCTTTTTCTTGTTTTTATTTTATTTTTTGATTTTTTTACCCTTCCCTCCCATCCCCCACCGTTGTTAAATGTTACGTGTCAAGGAGCAAGGTGTGGCTAAAAAAGAAAAAGAAAAAGTAAAGAAAAGAAAAGAAAAGAAAAGAAAATCCAAAATGGCGGAAAGGGACGATAGGAATGATCAAACTACAGCGTCGTACGTAGCCGTTTGTCGTCCTAGGATGTAGGGCCAGTACCTGCTGAACCCGTTCAAGGACAATTTCTCGGACCTGAGTGGATTTACCAAAAGGTTCGTGCCCAATGGGAGCAGGGGTTGGAATGAAGGTTCGAGTCCTGAAGGAGAGGAATCCCCGCCCGACGAAGGTCATGATCCCTCCAGGGAAGAATGGAAGAAGAGTGTGTGGGGTAGGGTCAAGCGAAAGCTTCGTCCTACACCATCACTTCCTGGAGCTTGACCTACCTACCGACCTACCTACATGCATGCATACAGATGAGTATGTACATCCACAGCTCCAGCGATAGAGTTATCGACCTCCGATAGGGAGGTAAGCAAGCAGGTCGTCGCAGAAGGGTGGTAAATTGTGATAGTTGTGTAACCCTCAAGGAAAAACGAAGATCTTTCAGGGCTCAGATGTAAACAAGGGAAAAACCAACTGGAGGGGACTCCGGTCGTAGGGATGTGGTCGTGACAGATCTCGATGGAGGAGGGCGAGGCGCAGATCGATGCGAGAGGTAACCGGCCGACGGCGAATGATGGCGGGCCTGGGCTGCACCAGCAAATAGCCGTCCGGGGATTCCCTGGAAAGCTGTTTGCTGGGATGCCCGAGCAGCTCCTTGACTGGCCGCGGGCCCGCTGGGGCACGAAGACACATCACTCTCGTTGATGCCCCCTTCCCATCACGATAGGAGGTGCTGGTAGATAGCTATCTATACATATATCAACCCGGAGCTCATTATTGATTGATCAAGCCCTTAATGCAGGAGGTGTGATATTTAGTGCGTAGGTGGCTGACAGCTTCAGGGACGGTCGTTTAGAAAATTGTAAGGAGTGAGTGGCCCGATCGCTCTCTCGCCCGGGATGATCACTGGCAGAGCCTTTTTTTTTTCTCCAGGTTATTGTTATTACTGTTGTAGTATGTAGACTAGTAGTAGTACTGGAGAATTGGAGAATTGGAGAATTGAGCGGAGGATTTCCTGCTTCCATGAGAGCCATTATCACCCGACCAAAAGTCCATCGGCAGCAGAAGGACCCAGCATTCGGTACAATGCGGGGAGGACTGGAACCGATCATGTTCTTCAAGTTGAGGATGCATCGTTATTGCCATCCGGACGAGTCATTCCTGGTACTAGTCCTTTTTAGCTTGTCCCACCCTTGAAGTCCCGAATGTCCGGATGATCTAAAACAGCGCCTGGAATGTACCTCCCCCTCGAGTAAGACATGACATGACTGCCACTGCCTACATAGATAGCAGGTAAATTGTCTCATGGTCTCATGGTTTGGGGAGGATGGTTCTGCTGTAACCTGGTAGCGCTCCCGATAGGTGGACACGGCAATTAAGCACGTTGCTGGGGATGGTCAGACAACCAGCCCCAGCTCTCCCCGTCCCAGATTGGATTGCCGACACGATGACTCTAAGCGCAAGAGCTAGTACTAGTAGTCGTCATATGGAGCCGATCGAACCCATCCACCGGGCACCGTCGAATCCACACCGCCTTATACCTGCATGCAGGCCGGCTTTCCTCCAGCCTTCGAGTCTGCACCCGTCCATCCAGAAGGGTTCTCCGAAACCAACAAAACGGGTTTCAACTGCGGGTACGTAACTTGACGCTGTCGACCTGTCGGTCTCCCTAGAATGACCAGATGTTTGACTAAACGGGTCAACACTGTGGTCTGTACAATCCCCTGCTTTTGGGAGGGGAGGTGATGGTGCTAGGTAGTTGGGTGGGATTTTACGTTGTGAGGCATCAGGTGGACAGATCGAATCTGTAGGTTTGTCTTTTTTTTTTTGTTTTGTTTTCTTAACCCATGGAGTTGTCACCTCCCTCATCTTCCTCATAACGCTGTTTTTGCTATACTCTACCTAGATAGCCACTGTCGCCACGCTGGGGTGGGTTACCTAATAGTAGTCCCGAGGCGGGACTAGACCTGGTTAGGGTGGAAGAGCCGGAGCGAACTGCGGTTCAGGATGGATCGGGTGTCAAAGGTGGGCATCAATGAACCGCATCGTCATTGTCGCCACAACAATGATGGGACTACGGGTATGGTTAATAAAAGAACAGGGTTGAGAGAGAGAGTACACGATTAGTACGATGTTGATCATCAAAAGTCATCCAGAATGAAAGGAGTTTCAGGTCCCTGTGATTCTTCAATTTAACATTTTTTCTTTTTCTTTTTTCCCCTCGTTACGTGCATGGTGCACTGCAGGCTGCCTGAAATCAGATCCACCCCCATCGGTATGAATTGCAGAAGTCACCAGTTCAACCTCACTACTACATAGTACCACTTAGTACTATCTACTGTGTATCAACTTAGCCATCCTCAACCAAACTCCACCTCCCCCTTTCCATGTCATTCCCCACCACCTCTTTCTCCTTCTCCTGTTTGTCTGTCCTCAAGACCATGACCATTCGTCAACCACAGCGGAGCCCCAATTCTCCATCGGGCTTAAGCTGTGATGTGGCTGAGTGAGGCTGGCAATCATGTCTGACATTTCTCACGTAGTCACGATTGCCCAGCTCCCCTCTCCACCACCGCCTCGCCTCCCTCCCCCACCTGCTCCCGTGCAACAGAGTCACAAGTACTACTACTACTACCTAATAGCCAGTCTAGCCTATCTACTAATCCAACCGCGCGGCCAGTGCTCCAGCAAGATTTGCCCAGCCGTTCTTCTTAGGGTCTCGGCCCCAACCCTGCGGGAAGTCGTGCAGATTCAACTGCTGGTCCCCCGTTCAACAAGGTCCAAGCCCTTGATTGTACTATGGTATACTACTACCCTACGACCTAGTAGCTTACCACCCCCTCCTCCTCCTCCTCAAGGCCATAGTCATCCCCCCCCTCCTTCCCACCATTATCCACGATCCTACCACCGATTACCGACCTTGTCTCCCTCAATCGCCCTTCCCGCTCCAGCTTTGTCCCTTGCTTTCCAAATTTGGGTTTATACCAAATTTTTGAATTCTCTCTCTCCCTTGTCGCGCGCGTTTTGTGTCTGCTGGAATTAGAACGTACTGTACTTTGGTATCCTTCTCCTCGCAGACAAAAAGAAAGCTTAAAATGGAATTGATCTGACCTTTAATTCCATCAACTCTCCTTGCCCTGGAACAGCTTTCCTTTCCCCGGGCCGTAGTAAGACTAGGATCCCCGCAGCGGACACATGCAGTAGTCAAGGGTGATCTGATCTCTCGAGGATGACCTAATTATTCGTCCGAGGTCAGTCAGCCCCTTCTTGATGATGGCTACTATTATTAGATTGTTTCTCAGCTACGGAGTACTACCTACTGTACTTGTTGTCTTACATATTACTAGTGGGAGGAATGGATTGGTTGTCCAATAATATGTTATAAAGAATGGGTAATGGTGAGAGATCGAAGATTAATATATTATCTTATTATTATATTATGTTATATAATAGATATGACTACGGAGTACTCCATACACACGAAATAGATAAGCTATGATCACAGTAACCCATGGCCGTAAGTTAGTTTAGTCTAATAACGTATCTAGCAAGTTTTCTTACCTTCCATCAGCCTCACTACTAGATCATACCATCATCTTTTGATTGGACCGCCCCCCATGTGTCTTCACATGCTTAGTAGGTACTACTTAGGACCTCATTAGGTGGACACAGGAAGGCTAGGCCGTACTCCAGCTAGGGAGAAGAGGCCACCCAGGTGACCATGGTCTTTGTGACACCGTGGTTGAAGTCGCTGACTTTTGTTTTTCTAGATTGTTAATTAGGTAAGTAAGATGTTTCTGAGGGGGGACTGACTGTATTGATGGCATCTATGGAAGAAAAGAATGGGGAACATTGTACAGTAGGTATCGGTATATTAGCTGGGAGCGTTTGTATGAATATGAGGTTGTCTAAGAAGGTGCAGGTAGTGATGATGATAATGATGGATGCCTTATACTGGAACGCAGCCCCTTCAGGAGACCATCTTTCTAGTCGTCGAGACCAACTAGACCACGACTGCGAAGTTTATACATAGAATGCAGACCATTTCTCGTATAACACCATACAATCCCTCATGTAGTTCCCTTTGATCTATTACGGGTGGTATGAACGCCCAATAAAGCGGTACCCGAGCAAATTAGTGGGAGTACAAGAGGGTCCAGCAGATAAAGCAAATTGAATGATTCCCATGCAATGTAATAGGTGTGATATCCTGCGATGTCGGAAAACGCGCGGTTGAAGGAATGGCTTGTGCTTGCTATAGTACATAAAATCTCATTCTCTGGACACGGTCCTGGTATGCAAAAGAGATGAACAAATTTGTGCGCTTTCAGGACCTTCTAACACCCTTTGTTTTAGTCCTTCCGAACATTTACAGAATATAATATGTCCCTGAATCAATTTCTCCAATATGTAGTCATGACCAAAACCTCCCCCTGACATCAGTCTATACAGATCGCAGCCCCAAAGGAGCCAAAGTAACTTTGAAATCATGTGTGATGAAGTCCTAATTATCCCGAGATAGAACTCGTTCATTTTCTTGTAGTTCTGTTCTGAAACCCAAATTATCGCGTTCATGGTATCCCAAGAGATAGCCAGGACAAATGATGCTACTTGCCAAGATCGATACTTAGAATTTCCGTTTTTTCTTCGTCGGAGCCTTGCTCTTTGCATCAAGTTGTCTTTTCAATTCATCACGCTTCCTGTCCGCTTTTTCCTGTTCTGTTTCTTCTTTCTCTTGCTCGGTGGGTGGCGGCAACAATGCCTTTGGCTGTTTGGGAGCCGGCGAGTGTGACTTAGGGGCGGTTGTTTGTGGCTCGGGGGACTGTGCCGGTGGTGGTGGTGAGGTCTGCCTTTCCTTCTTCTTGCCGCCTATCACTCCTAGCCCGCGAGTTTTGGTCTGCGGCTTACTTGAAGGTTCGGATTCCAGCGATGGGAGGGGGGGTAAGGCTTGCTTTTCTTTCTTTCGACCACCTATCACTCCTAGCCCGCGCCGTTTCGTTTGTGGGATAACTGAAGGTTGAGGTTTGGATGGCGCTGGTGATGATGGTGCAGGTTGACCGTCTTCGTCTGGCTCTGACTCCGTTTCTTCGCTGTTGGGCCGAGGTGGAGGTGATTTGGGAGCTAGTACCGGTGTGTCAACATCTGGTGAGGACAGCGATGATGGTTGCGGAGATTCCTGTGCTGATGGCTGTTTTTTCCTGCCTCCAATTATTCCAAGGCCATTTGAGAGCTTTGCTGGGGGGTTCTCTCGCGGTGCAGGCGATTTCACTGGACTTTGTTTTCCTTTGACATCTTCGTCGTCGCTTTCTGTTTCCTCATCTAGCCGAGCGGAGGGTGATTTGTCTTTGGAGGTCGGTCGACGTTTCAGCCTTGGGGGCGTTTCTTGTCGCTAAAAGACAAACTGTGAATACAGAAACCATGCGTTTGTGGGGAAGGGACGTACTTCAAATTCGTCATCTTCAGTCTCCGTACCATAACCTGTTGTTTCCAGGTGTGTTGAGTCCTGTGAGGGCCTGGAATCTACGGCTTGGTTGTATTCCTTCTGCTTGGGCGACTTGCTGGTAGTGGGAACGTTAGTCGCTGAAAGCGTTTTCCACCATCCTTCAGGTGCTGGTTTTATATGTCCAAGTTGTTGGCCGTTGTCCTCAATGCTAGAGCCCGATGTTTCTGCCAAAAGGGTGGATGCAAGTCCGGGGTCAAGAGACAGTGCGTTGGTCTCATCTAGCCAGGCTTGCTCGTCAAAAGGCGCTACTCCTTTGATATATTTAGCAGCTTGTGACATCATTGAGCCTTTGTGACTGCTTCGAAGTCCAGTGATACCAGGAAAAACAGTGCTGGTATCAATTCCCATGGCTTCGAGTTTGTCAAATAGCTTCGTCAGCACCCAATCTTTCTTGTTAAGTAGTTCAATTAGACCCCGTTGGCGTGACTCCCGTCCGGTCTCCGCTTTGAGCAGCGGAAGAAGTAATTGAGCAGTCGATGAGGACTGTGGTTCTTTAGACAGGTATATATTCCAGTTCAAAGGCTGAAGCGGAGCTGGTAAGTTTGTTGAGGTGCTCAGTTGTAGAGAATCGCTCCCTGGTCCATGGCTCAGCGCCGTACAGTTTCCAGGTTCATTGCGGAGACCCTCCCCTATTTTCTGCAATAATACAGTGAGCTGTTCTGGGTCCTCGCTGGGGTCGATGGTCGTACTATTCTCAGCAGCTCTTCTCAAAATATGCTGGCGGGTTAGACACTCAGACCAGATGTACGTAAGGTCAGTTATATACAACTGATATTCATCTTTGGAGACCGAATATCTGAACAGAAGAAGCGGAGCGGATTCGTGATTGGATATGTGCAATCTTTGCCACTTCAAAGACATCGTTCAGGCACCTTTTGAGGGAGATTCGCTCAGTTATACCAAGGTAAATAGAAGAGGGTAAAGGATGCTTCTCCAGGCTCCCGCGGTGGATCACATGAAAGCGATAAGTGCACGTGGTTGAAAGGGAAACTTTGCCGGTCGCTATACCTCCCGCTTTAGGTGCGCGGAACCCGTTCTCCAGAAAGGTTGGAGGAAACTATGTCAAACCTCATGGTCCTCGGTCAGCTCACATCAAGAATTCGGCTATCTACCGCTAAAATCTGGCGTCACTAACCCACTGCTTGCTTCTCTAGAATAGCTAACTCCAGTGAGGCGCCAAAATGTCATCACGAATTCCCGACCGGACGGGTTCGAAGCGAAGTCGGTCTCGGTCTCCATCCTCGCGTCATCCCCAGAAGGCCCCGCGCAGATACGACGACACGGATAGATATCATGACAGAAGAGACGGAGATGAACAGTCGCATTACCGGCCCCGGAATATGAAAGACCAGCTCCGGCTCAACCAACTTCAGGAAGACGAGCAAGTACGTGAGTGGGTGGCTCAGGAGGACATCTTTGTCCTCAAGCAAGCGAAGAAGAAGGCCGAAATCCGGGTGAAGGAGGGTCGGGCAAAGCCCATCGACTGGCTTACTGTCACATTACGGGTTATTGACCCGACAAGGAACCCCCTTGACGATGAGATCGCGGACTCGGAGCTCGACTTGGTGGACCCGGATGGCGTGTTCGAGGGACTATCCCAGACACAGCTCCTCGACTTAGAGAAGGACATCGATACGTTCTTGAGTCTTGAGAGAAATTCGCAAAATAGGGACTTTTGGAAGGTACGGGTCTTCTACTTGGCATGATATTGGGGCTCTACGCTGATTGATTGTTCTTAACTGCAGACCATGAAAGTGATTTGTCGAGATCGTCAGAAACTCACTGCCCCCGAAGGCCGTGCTCTCAGCTCTGTCGCTACTGATATTAACCGGCTGTTGAGTCCTAAAACCTACGAGCAACTCCAGGCCCTTGAGATTCAGGTTAGGAATAAGTTGGACTCCAACGAGCCCATCGATACAGATTATTGGGAAGAGCTTCTGCGTAGCCTTACCGTCTGGAAGGCCCGTGCAAAGCTTAAGAAGGTCTACCAAGCTGTCATAGATGAGAGGGTTCGCGGACTGCGCCAACAGCAATGCGACGAAGCTGCATCTGTCCGGGCGAAGCTGGCCCCTTTGGCGCCAGACATTCAAGCGATCCCCGATGATGGAGAGTCGGCTGATGGTGGCGAATATCGTGGACTCGACCCCGATCCATTGCTTCAAATCCGACCAGAAGATAAGGTCCTAGAGATAGTGGACGAAACCGCATTCCTTAATCAAGTTGTAGGTTGCACTCGCTCCTGCACAAACCCACTGGTACTGACCCTATACAGGCTCGTGAGCGCCAGAAGATCCTGAAGATGGGGTTCGTTCCTCTCCGCCAGCGACAGGCTGAAAAGCCATCGGTGGTTACCACAAATCAAGCCACGAACGCCCCCATTGCTACTGCATCGACTCGCTTCTCCTTGATTCCCAACGAAGACTTCTCGCAAGCAACTAAGGCGCTCTATGAGCGAGAGTTGGCCAAGGGAGTGAATGAAAACGAAGAGATCTTCACCGGCGAGGAGTCCGTGAGCACGGGTTCCCAGCCACAGTGGGCGAGCAAATACCGACCCCGCAAACCACGGTACTTTAACCGTGTCCAAATGGGCTACGAGTGGAACAAATACAACCAGACCCATTATGATCACGATAACCCGCCTCCCAAAGTTGTACAGGGTTACAAGTTCAACATCTTTTATCCCGACCTGATTGACGAAGCGAAAGCGCCAACCTACCGCATAGAACGAGAGCATGGGCGGAAGCGTGGTCAATCTTTCGCAGCAGCCGGTGAAGAGGATACTTGCTTGATTCGCTTCATGGCTGGACCCCCCTACGAAGACATCGCATTTCGGATTGTCGACAAGGAATGGGACTACAGTGCAAAGAGAGAACGAGGCTTCAAGAGTACCTTTGACAAAGTATGTTCCGGGTTGATCGATTGAGAACGGGCCAGAAAGAGACTGACTTGATTGAATCCAGGGAATCCTGCAACTACACTTTCAGTTCAAGCGAGTGAGTACCCTTTGCCTTTTAAAACGTGGCATCTCACATGTACTGATGGTTTTTACCCCCCAGATTTACTACCGGAAGTAATCTATCGCCTGAAGGATTCGGGCGGGAGTGTTGTGTATGTACATACTGCAGTCGGGATGGGACTGATCATCTGGGGTTCCACCACACTCGGGATCCGTCGTCCACCACCACGACCACATAATATTATTGGGCTGGAAACTTTAACCACCACCAGCGGCATTGGATCCCATCTCGGCCAAGCTAGGATGTATCATATCGATATGAAACCACATTATCGGACCTCGCAGATCCAAGTTTCCACGTGTGCGTAGCGGCCTATGCTTATTTGCACCGCAGTCTTCCCAGGGCACCCTGTTCATTGCCCCTCTGCGTTCATCACCTCGGAACCTCCCAACTTCCCCAACTTCCTTAACTTCCCCCAATTGCAATCCTCAACATCTGGGCGCTGTCTTCGGCCGATCGGGTGGAGAATGACAATACGAGAGGGCTTTCTTTGTTTTTCTTTTTGTTTCCTTCTCTAAATAGCCTGGACTGACCGACTTCGCATCGCCCTCACGGAAGAATAAAAGGCCGCAACAATAGTGGGTGCGGCTTTTCCAAGGTGTCACCATGGCACCTGCATCTTGCTCTAAGGGTTCTGGCTGGTCGGGGAATCGGGAATTGACTGGAGAATCTGCAGGATAGATTTCAAAAGCGCTGATGGCTTTTAGGAAGGTGACCCAATGGCAATCCGCGAGATTGTCGACGGCCTATCTCTGTTCTTGAGTGGTCATGGTTAGCGCAATAATCGCAGGACTTCTTCTGCAGGTGGCCGCCATCCACCAGTTATTCCCACCACCCCCGGTCGGTCCAGCATTGTAGTAGGAAACCAAAGTACGGCTGCCATGATAGACAGGCCCCTGTACCCAGTACTAGTCCCAGATCCGGCCTCTGTTTGGGGCCCGCTGCAGCGCTGAATCGCTGTTCGTCCACTGGATGGCGATTCCCGCGGTAGAACGAAGCAGCTCTGGCCACAACATCCCCAGTGCACATGATGGAGTCTTTTTGTTTTTTTTTGCTTCTTGGTGCCTGTTGGGTTACCTGTTAGATTTTTGATTTTTGATTTTATTTAATTTTATTTTTTTCCCCTCTTGACATTATATTTTTTTTTCAAAATTCCTATCTGCTTCTTGGTGCGTTTTTTTACTATTTTTAAGATTTTCGTTGCTTTTGCTACTTCTGGGGTTCGTCAGGCAAATCTACCTCCATCTTATAGAGTATCTCTTGTTTGCCAGGGAAATGCATTGTGCTTGCTGGCTCTGTGCAGCCCAGAAGGAGAAGGGAAAAAAGAAAAGAAAAGACAAGATATCTTATGAGCTGGCATTTCTTTCGCCTCACAGCTCCAAGGGAACTACAGAGACTCCTCATCCTGAGTGGTCACACGTCTTCTATATTAATTTTCTAGCCAACCCCTCTTGACATCCCCATTTCACAGGGTCTTCCTCACCTTCCTGGCACAATTCGTACCCTTAAATCCTTTATATTCCTTTTTTCCCCTTCGTTGAATCAACCCTCAGGTGCCATTTTGCCTGGTCAGAGCTCTTGATCCGGATTGTGATAAGTTTGGTTCACCCTGGAGGACGACATGGATCGGTTCTACCCCCCTCACGGCTTACCCTCGGATTCAGTTCCATTTGGCCGGGGGGTTCTTGAGGTTGCAAGACAAACAGTGGCCCCTCCCGCCTCCGTCTCGGATGGCGTTCGTTTGGACCCTTCTCACCATCGCGATCCCTGTTCAACAGTCGGGAATTGGACGAGCTCTAGCTCTAACAGTCCAGGGGAGCCGATGTCTCTGTCTCACCATCAACAGAATCCATGGAAGATGGCGCTCCCCCCGTCACTTCCAGTGCCCACTCCATTGTCAGAACGTGGGTTGCCTCGTTTGCTTCCCTCGCACCGTCTTGAGGTCCCTGAAGGACCATCCACCTTGCTGGGAGTTGGTGGCTCTAGGTCGAGACAAGTTAAGCCCGGGCTGCGGCGTCTCTATGATAGCAAACCTTCCTTGGACTGGCTACGGGAGCCGGGAGTTATCCCCTCATATTCACACGAATCTAGTTCTTATCACATATCGTCAGGGATGGCGCGATCTGACACTTCTGAAACGGCTTGTCCTACATCGAGCTTGCCACCACTGTCTCCAGCTGTCTCGGCTTTGACCTACCCTTCACTGAAGCCAGACCAGCCGGACTCCCCTGATAACGTTGATGATAAGCCTTACTCCAAACTCATCGAAATGGCTCTCAAGACAAATCCCGAAAAGAAGCTGTCACTTCAGGGGATATACAACTGGTTTGAGCAAAATACTGCGAAAGGGAGAGACCATAGCTCGAAAGGCTGGCAAAACAGTGTCCGACACAACCTGTCCATGAATGCGGTATGGTCCCCTTGTTCCCTTATCCTTCCTAGGCAATGTACTAAGACAATCCATTATGTTACAGGGCTTCGAGGCTGTCCGGGAAGAACCGATACCTGGGAAGAAAGCCGTGAATTACTGGCGCCTAACGAATGAAGCCATCCAGAATGGCGTCCAATCCACAACCCGGTACAGGAAGCAAGCGAGTTACAGGAAGGCCTTGAGCTCGGATCCGCCGGCTCCCCAACGTCAACGGTCCGGGGCCAAGGGGGGTAAGGCTACGAAAATCAAAGCTAGGTTTCGTGGACGTATGAGTGAGGACGATTTGCAAAGAGAAAGATGTCGGCAACAGGTGACATCACAACGGCGACCGCAAAAGAATGTCTATGCCCAATACTGTACCACGGCCACGGCACTGACGGGGATTACAGTAGTGTCACCCTTCCAAGTATCAGGACCGACCACGCCGGGGACTCGCTTATCGACCGAGCCATTTGATTTGGGGAGCGTTGTTGGCTGCGCAGATCCTTCTCCATGCGCTCCCCTTTTTTGCGACATGGCGGGATCAGGGCCCGACTGTGTTGCGTTGGACTCTGGGTTTCTTGGATGGGGAGCGATCCATTCGTTTCCCACTGGGTTGCTGGCTGGTTCCGGAATGTCCGCAGATCTTCAAATGGGGGTATAGCATAGGCTCGGTGCACTTCGGAGTAGATACTAGAGGGTTTCTGGCTGACTTGCATGCTGGATGTATTATTGTAGCGGATTGATAGCCTGTCTTGTTGGGTTTGAACGGGGCATTGGCCCCTGTCATAATTTCGATACTTCATAATTATTATTACATGAATTTCGTCCCTTCATTTTCTTGTCTTCCTATTTTCTTTAGTCCTTAATTTACGCTCGTATGGCCGCATTCTTCATTGGTTCTGGATGATAGTCCGCTGCGGGACTCATGGTACAGGAGGTACGAGGTGTGGCACTTGAAATACCTGTGTTACCTTTCTGTTTTTTCTTACTCTATTTGCTTTTTTCTTCTCGCTCAAAAAACCCCCAGCCTGGCTTGGAGGGAACAGGGGGAAGAGGGCAGTGGTAGTCCGTAGATAAAGTGGATATGCAAGCCACGAGGAAGAGACCTCTGCTGTGAATGCACGCTGGAAAAGGACTGACTTAGAAGCATGAGGCAGGAATCCATGTGTAGCCACGATGGTATGGAATCCATCGTAAGTCCATGTCAATCACGGGCCGTTGTCGGGCTCGAGGCGCATCTGGGCCCTTCAGCCCTCAGGCTGTCAACACTCAGCAAAGTTTGGTAGCTCATCTGCATGCAGGGCGATGCACGCAGCATCTCCGGCGTCTCTTCGTTCTACTACCATTCCACCCGGCCTTCTTCTCGCTCCAGTACTTTTTCGCCTTTTTTCTCCCGTTTGATCGCAGCAGTTTCTGATCGAGATTCCTGCCCCCATTCCCCCCGTTTTCCCTTTTCATGCGCGATGGGTGCCCAAGGGATCTACTAGTTCCTCATGTCTCAACCCAGCTTCAAATCCCGTTCTCACCCTGCCTTCCCCTCCACACCAACTACATGCTGCTAAGGCTCCGGTCCTGGTCAGTTGCTTAGCGACCACCCCTCCCCCCGACGACTCATTATTGCGTACAGGACCATCATGGGGAAGAAAGGCCCGGCGAGGCATTCTCATTCGGCGGAAAAACGAGCCGTACTCGGTCTGCTTCCAATCAGGCTCTGTGACGCGGCATGTCTGCAATGGTCTTGCCATCGAAACCCCTCGTGATTAATCTTCATTCTTAGTACCCACGCGGTCAATTTCCGATCTGGCTCGACGAGGGAGTGAGTGATATTACGGGTCATTGCCCTTCAACCCAGTGGCACGATACGGATACATTACGGAGGTAGTACTCGATTAGTATCTGGCGGGCAGCGACCATCGAGCCTAGCCTCGCTCTTCCCGACTGTCTCTCCCAGTTATCTACAGTCCTCCACCCCCCTGGTGAGTGCATCCTGTCAACGCAGGAAAGTGTGCGCATTGCACATACTCTAGTAGCGCAGCTACTGACTTAGCTCAAGTCTAGTGTCCGAGTTTTCATATCCCCCCCGCCCATCTCCATATTTTCGGAACGGGTAGCCAACGAGCAGGATGAAATCGGATGAAACAATAAGCAGTACTAATGAACAGAACCGCCGGGGTCCGTCAATGAGATTCGACGGCTCACGGAGAACCAGGGCTGCCAAGCATGCTGGCGGGTATTGGAGGTCTGCAGGACAAGAAATGACAGGGCATGCGAGGTTATGAAAGCACTAGAGTAGCATGCCTGCTTAGCTACTACTAGTTGCTGCATGTATAGATCAGGGTGAACTCTCAACCTACACCATAAGAAGAAGTAGCCAGCATGGCAACGCTCGCCAGTGATGCAGGTTGTGTGTCATGTCAAACCCCAGGCAGGTGCATGATGTTCATCCTGCAGACGGCGTAATTACTATTACTATCTACTACCTACTCGATCTGAGTGGCGGGGCGCTGGTAGACAAATCAACGCAACTGAAGGGAATCATTATTGTGGCCGGGCTCCTTGGTAGTTGGTCGGTTATCTCCTTGGTTCCCCCACTCCCTCCCCCTCTTTCTCTCTCTGGAACACTCAGCTTACTACTAGTTAATTGGTTATCAATTATCTATCATTGCTGACATTTCCACGATGCCTACCTAGTTCTCTCATAACGCATGGACGTATTAGCTACATCGGGCTTCTCTACCGTTTACTCGCTTAGGAGTAGTGTTCGTCAGCGATTCAATCCGAGAAACGCCGGGACTAGATCGCTGCCGGGCCTCTGGTTTTCAGGTTTCTCCTTGGGAGGCCTTGGAATGGTTCTTTTTGCTTTTTCCGTTTCTTCCCTCTCCTCCTCCTTCAGCCATCCGTCACATCAGTAAGTATCCACGGCGCCTATTAAACTTTGGGAATGCGCATCCGACTTTAGTTGCTCGGTGCAACAGCGCGCAAAAAGTACCTTCTGCCCCCCCCCAAGGCTTCTTTTCCCTTTAATTTACTTTAGAGTATCAGTTTTTGGCTTTAGGAAAACGGGCCGCGCCGGATATTTAAGGCTAATCTGCACCAGTTCGGTCCCTCCGCATGGACGGTCGGGTTAGAGCGCATCCGACGATGAGCACTATGCTTAATCACGCTTGGACCCTGTAAGGAGAATAGATATAGGTATACCAGCACGTTGGTGTTAAACTGGCCAATGCACTGGGTTGGAGTCTAGAACTGACCGCGGCAAACAGCGGATAAGATTAGGAATGATATTACCTGCCTGCGAGGGATGCAAGAACATATTTAGAGGCGGCTAGCGAGTCGTCACCCGAAGTATCAATGAGATTGTCCCCGGCGGTGGAAGAACTAGTAGTGCCAGGTGTGGTTTCTAACATAGCCACGAATCTCCCTCTCATCCCTGGTGGCTTCAGCAAGTTGAATCAGCAGCTGGACGCCACAGAACCCCCCGAGAATCCGCCGTCCCGACTGTTCGCGATCCGTCGAATCCTTCGCCACCCCTCTTCTCCAATCGGCCCTTCAGCCAATGGCAGCGACTACTAGTATCGACATGCAAAGATGGCGTTTAGAAATACTTCTCCTCATCACAGTAGTACCTACGATGGGCCGTCGATTGTCGAACAGACCAAGTGACCCAATTGAAACAGAAATTTCGGCCCCCGGTTTAGAAATTAACCTACCGAATCAGGTGTAGTTGCCTTCATCTGCCTTCTCAGTCGACTTTTGCACGTGCCAGGATATATCCTGTATCTTGCATGAAGGGCCCCCCAATCCCCGTGGTGCGATCGGGGCATAACATGGTGATACCTGCCAATACCTAAGGACCTACTCAACACGCCATCATTCGATACTTGATGGTGTTCTAAAACAAAACAACCCCCCTCCCCCTCTCTCATGTTGTGAGGTACTATAGATCGGGTTCAAGACCGTCACAGCAGCGGCTAAGGCTGGTGTCACCACAGCACATGCCAGATAGCCAAGTAACCTGGCCGAGAAGCTTACTGAGCGTGTGCGTATGCCGGGTCGGGTTGGGTAGAATGCCAATAACCACATTCATTATTATCAATCTTCAGCTATTATTGCAAATCGGACTTCCCGCGGATCTGGTTCTATCCAGTCTATCCACTCCCAACCCCAGCAAGGGCAGGTACCTACATGAAACGCACATCAGATGACACTCGGTGGGAAAGCTGAAAGGAAAGCGCGCGAAGATGAAATAAAACACTCCTCACCGCTGGCGACAGGGGATACGCCATGATGGGGGAGAGAGACTGAGGAAGACATCCTTGGCGTCAGAAGATAAGAGGGTAGAATGCAAGAAATGAGCACTAAGGCAAGACAAGACAACCAGGCGGAATGAATGGTCTGTTGGGTGCTGCCTCTGGTTGAGTCGTTTGGAGTCGAGAAACCAACCAGCTGGCCTCCAGCAGCCTCCTGTCACCTCAGCTACTGGATTTCTTCTTGCCAACCTGACGGTGCCCTCCCGGGCTGCCACGGTCCAGTCGACGCCCACTCGCCTTCCTGACAGATGGCTGGATAGCACAGCAGCCGCAGGTGGATTCATGTCGGATGATCAACCGACCCCGACGCCGATAGCCAACGCGCCTGTCATACTGCCTGTCAGCTGCATGCCATTTGAATCCGAACAGGGGTCAAGGATAAATCAATAGTGGCCAGAATCTGTCATGATGATTCATGGATTTATTCTGTTTGCCGCGAGCCGGTCTTTGGAAAAGAAGGGGAAAAAGAAAATAATTCCAATAATAAAATCCAGCGCCTATTATTGTGCACAATGGGACAAAGGCGACGAACCCGGAGGATTGACAATGAATAGGTAGGGAGCTACCCTGATGTTTAAACTCAGCAAGGAGTATCACAATTATATTTTCTCCGATCCTTCGGTCCGAGTTACTCGTCTCGTCTTAGGTATGCTGATGTGCCAGTCCCTCTGCGTACAGGCCAGTATGCCTGTGGTGTCAAGCCAGCCCGTCCAGGAAACTCAGGTATCACAAGGCAAGCCATTTAGTCATACTATCCTCATCCAGGTACACGGAGTGGAAGGATGCCCTCCTATCCATGCTTTTTTCCTTTCTTTTTCCCCCTCCCCTCCACCAGGTCTCCAAAGCCGGACATGATGTGCGGTCAGGTAAGAGAGTACTTCTGGTTGTACGTACATCGGTGGTTCTGGATGCATCCACGTACATACTTCATTTGAAGCTCATCTATTTGAAGCATGACATAATCTCGACCACCCACCGACCATCTCCGTTTGGTACTTTTACACGTGCTGCTCCTCCTCCCCCCCCCCAAGGAGAAGTATGTCACTGGTTCCCCTTTTGGTTGGGTATGCAGAGACTCGTTCAATGCTTCCAGCATTGAGATCGCACTGCAGTACACGCCACGCGCTGTCGCATGCTGTTTGTGATCGTGCTGTCTTTCGAATTGAACAGCTGGGTAGCACTGCCATTTTCAAAACACCGCAAATAGCGTGATGAGGAAGAGCTCCGTTTGGCTCGCCGAGCATGCTCGGTACCTCAAATTTGGTGTCACGGTCAAGGTAGGTTATCCACCTGGTAACTGAGGGTATCCACTGGCATGGACATTGCATCCAATTGAACAGTATGTCCTGGTTAACCGCGTTTACTGGCGCCACTTCACATCAACTGAGTAGAGCAGACTGGCGGTGTATCAGCTCACCGGCCGTGGATGTATGCATCCAAACGGATGAACTCTACGGTGCAACAGACGCCGTTTGCGTCATTCAATCACAGTCAAAAAAAATGGAAATTTCAATTCATGAATAAAATTCATTGATCACGACCCTATCCGTCGTGCTAGCCGTCTGTTCACTGAAGAGGACCATGCCCAGCCATTTTTAAATTTCCCATATTCGCTCCTCTAAACACAAAGACACCATCAAAGATGCATTTAGCGCTTGCCGGCAGCCTTCTCCTGAGACTCCTTGAGGACCTTCTTGACGATCTTCTGCTCCTCAATCAGGAAAGCACGGACGATACGGTCCTTGACGCAACCAGCGCAGCGGGAACCACCGTAGGCGCGGCTGACGTTCTTCTTGGGCCGGGAGATCTGGGCGTACTCGCGGGGGCGGAGGGCGGGAACCTAAAAGGTCACGATAACCATCAGCCATTTTTGATCTCATTTCCCATCATCGAACAGTGGTGTAAGATTCTTCTTGGTTTCCTCGTGCGCCCAGTCGCGCCAGTCCACGCACACACCCCCATCATGATCCACCAATCCAAGCAAGCCATCCACACCACTGTTCAACAGATATCATTCGGGAGCACTCACACCAGGGAGCTTGATGCCACAGTCACCGCACTTGGGGGCAGTGCCCTTCTTCTTGATGTGAAGGTAACGGAGCTCACCGCCGGGGGTCTTGATGATGCGGACCTGGTTGGACCGCGTGTTGTACCTGGAGACAAAATTCCATCAATATCCTGTTCACGCATATCTTGGCGTGTAGATTTCAACAGAAGCGTATCATCGCGTCGGATTCGAACAAAGCGTTGCTGCACCGTCGCGACTGACAAGACTGGTGGGAGAAGCAGAGCACGAGGGGAAGAGGAAAATTCAAACGTACGGGTTCCGGCGGCGCTGCAAAACGAAAAGATCAGTATGCTGTTCGCAAAATATCTAGGGAATTGGTTATACTCACGTATTGGAGTCTGTTGTTCGCCATTTTGTCTGTCCTTGAACCTCTAGGTCGGTGGTCAAGAGATTGGCGGCGGCGTCGTCGGTTGTCGTCGTTGACCTCGTAGAATTCTCGCAGTAATCTGGATTTGTGTGGGTTTCGCTCGGAGCCCTGGGCGGCCGCGCTAGCGCCAATTTGGCGAGAACGCGCTAACACCAACGCGGCCTAGCGCCGGTCCGAGCAGAGCCGCCACCTCTTTTCAGACTTGCTTCATCGAGGCAGGAGCAAGAAGAGACTGGAGCGCTGTCCTATCACCCGTCGTGAGAAGGGGATCGTCCAGGAGTGGTTTCATCTTCTTCCGGGCAAAGCTTCATCTCTCCGACGCGATATTTTCACCCTGTTTTATTCCCCCCCATCGCTGAGCTTGGGCCGATGAGCTCGCGATAAGTCACGACCTTTCTCGACGTGATCTTTGACGCGACTGGTTCACGAGCATCACCCGTCGACCTGGCAGAGAGGGTCCTCCCCCCATCAACAACCTTTCACAATGGCATCATTGCCTCCTCCCCCGCCTCCGGGCTGGGGTGCATCGGCACCGCCTTCCATGCCTTTGGCTCCTCCGCCACCTGGATATCAACCGCCTGCGGATCCGACTGTCGCGAAGTTTGCCCAGAAGAAGAATGAATGGCTGCGGACGCAACGAAACCGGTTCGGCGAGAAGAGAAAGGGAGGATTTGTCGAAACACAAAAGGCGGATATGCCGCCGGAGCATTTACGGAAGATCGTCAGAGACATTGGCGATGTGTCGCAAAAGAAGTTCAGCAACGAGAAGCGTAGCTACCTCGGTGCGCTGAAGTTCATGCCCCATGCCGTTCTGAAGCTGTTGGAGAACATGCCTATGCCCTGGGAGTCGGCTAGGGAAGTCAAGGTATTGTATCATGTTAACGGCTGCCTGACCTTGGTCAACGAGACTCCCCGCGTTATTGAGCCCGTCTTCCACGCCCAGTGGGCAACCATGTGGGTATGCATGCGGCGCGAAAAGAGTGACCGCAGACACTTCAAGAGAATGCGCTTTCCTCCCTTTGACGACGAAGAACCTCCGCTATCGTGGTCGGAAAACATTGAAGATGTGGAGCCGTTGGAACCTATTCAGATGGAGCTTGACGAGTCGGAGGATGCTCCTGTTTACGAGTGGTTTTACGATCATCGTCCTCTGCTAGACACTCCCCATGTCAATGGGCCGAGCTACAAGGACTGGAACCTGTCACTGCCGCAGATGGCTACTCTGTATCGACTAAGTCACCAGCTGCTGAGTGATGTCGTTGATCAGAACTACCACCATATGTTTGACTTGAACAGTTTCTTCACAGCGAAGGCGCTGAATGTGGCTATCCCCGGTGGTCCTCGCTTCGAGCCTCTGTACAAAGATATCGACCCCAATGACGAGGATTTCAGTGAATTCAACGCCATCGACCGTATTATCTTCCGCGCCCCTATCCGGACGGAATACCGTGTTGCCTACCCTTTCCTGTACAATACCCTCCCGAGAAGCGTAAAGGTTTCTTGGTACTCTCACCCTCAAGTTGTATATGTCCGGACCGACGACCCTAATCTTCCAGCTTTCTACTTCGACCCTGTCATCAACCCTATTTCCTCCCGGTCCGTCGCGCCTAAGAATATCACTGTCAGTCATGAAGATGAGATCTTCGGCGAAGGAAACAACGAGGATGACTTTGAACTCCCTGGCGACTTCGAGCCGTTCTTCGGTGATCAGGAACTCTACACCCCCGATACTGCGTCCGCCATCGCTCTCTGGTGGGCCCCTCATCCCTTCAACAAGCGTTCTGGGAAGATGGTGCGCGCACAGGATGTGCCCTTGGTGAAGCAGTGGTATCTGGAGCACTGCCCGCAGGGTCAGCCTGTCAAAGTCCGTGTCTCATACC
The DNA here is from genome assembly GCF_003184525.1 of Aspergillus sclerotioniger CBS 115572. Lineage (NCBI taxonomy): Eukaryota > Fungi > Ascomycota > Eurotiomycetes > Eurotiales > Aspergillaceae > Aspergillus > Aspergillus sclerotioniger. The sequence goes on from NW_020291021.1 coordinate 165,044, forward strand.
AGAAGTTGCTCAAGACGTACGTTCTCAATGAGCTGCACAAGAAGAAGCCCAAGGCCCAAAGCAAGCAAAATCTACTGAGGACTTTGAAGTCGACGAAGTTCTTCCAGCAGACAACGATCGATTGGGTTGAAGCTGGTCTGCAAGTTTGCCGTCAAGGATTCAACATGCTTAACCTGTTGATTCACCGCAAGAACTTGACTTACCTGCATCTTGACTACAACTTCAACTTGAAGCCCGTCAAGACTTTGACAACCAAGGAGCGAAAGAAGTCCCGTTTCGGAAATGCTTTCCACTTGATGAGAGAAATCCTTCGTCTCACCAAGTTGATCGTCGATGCCCAAGTGCAATATCGTCTGGGTAACATTGATGCCTTCCAGCTGGCTGACGGCATCCTGTATGCATTCAACCACGTCGGGCAGCTGACTGGTATGTACCGTTACAAGTACAAGTTGATGCACCAGATTCGTTCTTGCAAGGATCTCAAGCATTTGATCTACTACCGCTTCAACTCGGGACCTGTGGGCAAGGGCCCTGGATGTGGTTTCTGGGCCCCGGCATGGCGTGTTTGGCTGTTCTTCATGCGTGGTATCATTCCTCTGCTCGAGAGATGGCTTGGAAACCTGTTGTCTCGTCAGTTCGAGGGTCGCCACAGCAAGGGCGTTGCCAAGACCGTCACTAAGCAGCGTGTGGAGTCTCACTTCGACCTTGAACTCCGTGCATCTGTCATGGCCGATCTCATGGACATGATGCCCGAGGGTATCAAGCAGAACAAGGTTAACACAGTCCTTCAACATCTGTCGGAAGCATGGAGATGCTGGAAGAGTAACATTCCCTGGAAGGTTCCTGGTCTCCCAGCACCCATTGAGAACATAATTCTCCGTTACGTCAAGAGCAAGGCTGACTGGTGGATTTCTGTCGCTCATTACAACCGTGAACGTATTCGCCGTGGTGCCACGGTAGATAAGACGGTCGCGAAGAAGAACCTTGGTCGACTCACTCGACTGTGGCTGAAGTCTGAGCAAGAACGCCAGCACAACTACCTCAAGGATGGTCCCTACGTGTCATCCGAGGAAGCTGTGGCTATTTATACTACCATGGTCCACTGGCTCGAGTCGCGCAAGTTCTCTCCGATTCCCTTCCCTAGTGTTTCTTACAAGCATGACACCAAGATTCTGATCCTTGCTCTGGAACGTCTGCGTGAATCTTACTCTGTCAAGGGTAGACTCAACCAGAGTCAGCGTGAGGAACTTGCTCTCATTGAGCAGGCGTACGATTCTCCCGGAACAACACTGGCTAGAATCAAGCGATTCCTCTTGACCCAGCGAGCTTTTAAGGAAGTCGGCATCGACATGAACGACAACTACAGTCACATCAACCCCGTCTACGATGTGGAGCCTATTGAAAAGATTACCGACGCTTATCTCGACCAGTACTTGTGGTATCAAGCAGAACAGCGCCACTTGTTCCCCGCCTGGATCAAGCCATCGGATTCTGAAGTGCCTCCGTTGTTGACTTACAAGTGGGCTCAAGGTATTAACAACTTGTCCAACGTTTGGGAGACTGCGGATGGCGAAACGAATGTTATGATCGAGACGGAGCTGTCGAAGGTCTACGAAAAGATGGATCTCACCTTGTTAAACCGAATGCTTCGCCTGATCATGGACCACAACTTGGCTGACTACATCACCTCCAAGAATAACGTGCAGCTCAGCTACAAGGACATGAACCATACCAACAGTTACGGTCTGATCCGTGGTCTGCAGTTCTCTGGTTTTGTCTTCCAGTACTATGGCCTGATGATCGACTTGCTGCTTCTCGGCTTGCAGAGAGCCAGTGAAATGGCCGGACCCCCGCAGAGTCCGAACGATTTCTTGCAATTCAGAGACCGTGCCACGGAGACGAAGCATCCGATCCGTTTATACACACGTTACGTGGATAAGATCTGGGTCTTCCTAAGATTTGATGCCGATGAGTCTCGAGACCTGATCCAGCGTTTCTTGACCGAGAATCCGGATCCTAACTTCGAAAATGTCATCGGGTACAAGAACAAGAAGTGCTGGCCACGCGATTGTCGAATGCGTCTCATGCGCCACGATGTTAATTTGGGCCGTGCTGTTTTCTGGGATCTTAAAAACCGTCTGCCGAGGTCAATCACCACTATCGAATGGGACGATACTTTCGCCAGCGTATACAGCAAGGACAATCCTAACCTTCTGTTCTCCATGTCCGGGTTTGAAGTCCGTATTCTTCCCAAGTGCCGCAACCAAAACGAAGAGTTCTCGGTAAAGGATAGCGTTTGGTCCTTGGTCGATAACTCGACGAAGGAACGGACAGCCCATGCTTTCCTTCAGGTCACAGAGGAGGATATCCAGAAGTTCAACAACCGGATTCGTCAGATTCTCATGTCGTCCGGTTCAACGACCTTCACCAAGATCGCGAACAAGTGGAACACGGCTTTGATTGCGCTCTTCACCTACTACCGTGAAGCTGCCGTATCAACTGTCAACCTTTTGGATACGATCGTGAAGTGCGAGACCAAGATCCAGACCCGTGTCAAGATCGGCCTGAACTCCAAGATGCCTTCGCGTTTCCCCCCCGCCGTTTTCTATACCCCCAAGGAGCTTGGAGGCTTGGGTATGATCTCTGGATCCCATATCCTCATTCCCGCTAGCGACAAGCGGTGGTCCAAGCAAACGGATACAGGCATCACTCACTTCCGAGCGGGTATGTCCCATGATGAAGAGACTCTGATTCCGAATATCTTCCGTTACATTATCCCCTGGGAAGCTGAGTTCATCGATTCTCAGAGAGTGTGGATGGAGTATTCCCAGAAGCGCCAGGAGGCTCAACAGCAGAACCGACGCTTGACCTTGGAGGACTTGGAGGACAGCTGGGACCGTGGTCTTCCGCGTATCAATACTCTGTTCCAGAAGGATCGGAGCACGCTCAGTTTCGACAAGGGTTTCCGTCTCCGGGCCGAATTCAAGCAGTACCAGCTGATGAAGAGCAACCCGTTCTGGTGGACAAGCCAGCGACACGATGGAAAGCTGTGGAACTTGAATGCCTACCGTACCGACGTCATTCAGGCTCTTGGTGGTGTTGAGACCATTTTGGAACACACCCTTTTCAAGGCAACGGCGTTCCCATCCTGGGAAGGTCTCTTCTGGGTTAGTCACATAATATCATCCTCTACAAGAGTAACAAGTACTAACTTCACCTATTTACCAGGAACGTGCATCCGGTTTCGAAGAATCGATGAAGTTCAAGAAGCTCACCAACGCCCAGAGATCCGGTTTGAACCAGATTCCTAACCGTCGTTTCACCCTGTGGTGGTCTCCCACCATTAACCGTGCCAACGTGTACGTTGGTTTCCAGGTGCAACTGGATCTTACTGGTATCTTCTTGCACGGCAAGATTCCCACCTTGAAGATTTCGTTGATTCAGATCTTCCGTGCCCACTTGTGGCAGAAGATTCACGAGTCTGTCGTCATGGATCTGTGTCAAGTCTTCGACCAGGAGCTTCAACAGCTGGGTATCGAAACAGTCCAGAAGGAGACCATCCACCCGCGTAAGTCGTACAAGATGAACAGCTCTTGCGCAGATATCTTGCTTTTCGCGACGAACAAGTGGAACGTCACCCGTCCTTCCGTGCTGTTCGATACAAAGGACGTCTACGAGCCAACCACCACGAACAAATTCTGGCTTGATGTGCAGTTGAGATACGGTGACTACGACTCCCACGACATTGAAAGATATGTCCGTGCCAAGTATCTCGACTACACCACCGATAGCATGAGTATCTATCCTTCTGCCACCGGTTTGATGATTGGTATTGACCTTGCGTACAACCTGTATTCGGCTTATGGCCAGTACTTCCCTGGTCTGAAGACCTTGGTTCAGCAAGCCATGGCTAAGGTCATGAAGGCAAACCCTGCCTTGTATGTGCTGAGAGAACGTATCAGGAAGGGTCTGCAGCTCTATGCCTCCGAAAGCAACCAGGAGTTCCTGAACTCCCAGAACTACTCGGAGCTGTTCAGCCCGCAGATCCAACTGTTCATTGACGATACCAATGTCTACCGTGTCACCATCCACAAGACCTTCGAAGGTAACCTTACGACCAAGCCCATCAACGGTGCCATCTTCATCTTCAACCCCAGAACTGGACAACTGTTCTTGAAGATCATTCACACCAGTGTCTGGGCAGGACAGAAGCGTTTGGGTCAGTTGGCCAAGTGGAAGACGGCAGAAGAAGTGGCGGCCCTCATCCGGTCCTTGCCTGTTGAAGAACAGCCTAAGCAGCTGATTGTCACCCGCAAGGGTCTGTTGGATCCGTTGGAAGTTCACCTGCTGGATTTCCCTAATATTTCTATTCGTGCTTCCGAGCTTCAGCTTCCTTTCCAGGCTGCGATGAAGGTTGAGAAGCTTGCGGATATGATTCTTCGGGCAACGGAGCCTCAGATGGTTCTCTTCAACCTTTACGATGAGTGGCTGAAGTCCATTTCGCCTTACATCGCTTTCTCCCGTTTGATTCTTATCCTGAGAGCTCTTCATGTCAACATCGACAAGGCAAAGATTATTCTCAGGCCCGACAAGAGTGTTATCACTCAGGAGCATCATATCTGGCCCTCGCTGTCGGATGAAGATTGGATGAAGGTTGAAGTGCAGCTGCGTGATCTGATTCTCAACGACTATGGCAAGAAGAACAATGTCAACGTCCAGAGTCTGACCAGCAGTGAAGTCCGCGATATCATTCTGGGTATGGAGATCAGTGCGCCTTCTCTGCAACGACAGCAGGCGGCCGAGATCGAAAAGCAGCAGGAGGAACAGAAGCAGCTCACGGCTGTTACAACAAAGACGCAGAACGTCCGTGGTGAGGACATCATTGTCACTACCACATCTCAGTATGAGCAGCAGTCATTTGCCTCCAAGACTGAGTGGCGTACACGGGCAATTGCAACATCCAACCTCCGCACGAGAGCGAACAACATCTACATCTCGTCAGATGAAGTCCGAGACGAGGGATACACCTACATCATGCCGAAGAACGTTCTCAAGCGATTCATCACGATTGCCGACCTCCGCGTGCAGGTTGCTGGTTACCTGTACGGTACTTCCCCTCCTGATAACGACCAGGTGAAGGAAATTCGCACCATTGTCATGATCCCTCAGGTTGGCAATACACGTGAAGTTCAATTGCCTCAGCAGCTGCCTCAGCACGATTATCTCAACAACCTCGAGCCTCTGGGTGTTATTCACACCATCTCTGGAAATGAGCCCCCTTACATGACGGCCATGGATGTTACACAGCATTCTCGTTTGATGAATGCCCACTCATCGTGGGACAAGAAGACGGTGACCATGACGGTGTCTTTCACCCCTGGATCCGTGTCTCTGGCGGCATGGGGCCTTACGCCCCAGGGCTACAAGTGGGGAGCGGAGAATAGGGATACCACCTCGGATCAACCGCAAGGGTTCTCGACCAGCATGGGAGAGAAGTGCCAGTTGTTGCTCAGTGACAAGATCCGGGGATACTTCCTGGTGCCGGAAGACAATGTCTGGAACTACAGCTTTATGGGCAGCTCCTTTGGTAGCGTGGACAAGCGGCCGGTGTACGTCAAGATCGACACCCCGCTGAAATTCTACGACGACCAGCATCGTCCACTGCACTTCCAGAACTTTGCGGAACTGGAAGATATCTGGGTTGACCGTTCTGATAACTTTGCGTGAGCGACGAAGGGATGGCGTTGGACGACTTGTTTCGATATGATTTATTACGTCGTTGTTTCTGTGGTTCCCCCTTTTGAGCCTTTTCTGCTTTCCCCAATTTTTTCACTTTAATGTAGGTAGCATACAAAATCCTCTCATGTGTTTTACTATGATTTTTTTCTTTTTTCATCATCCTATTATTATTGATTGATGCTTGGCGGCAAGCGAGGGATGATGATCCAGGCAATGCAGGCGAGATGGAGCTCCAGTGGAGGGGATGTACAGTAGAACAGGAGGTAGCGATGTAGGTTTTACTATAGTAGATGCTAATCACTCAAAACGGTAATTGGTTGAGCCTGCAATGCAATGGATCCCACCATGTGTATGGATTATGGAGTACTCCGGATGGAGAATTATCTAGTGTGATGCAAATATTCCCGCCTTAAGAGTTAGGGGATCGACCATGTGGGTGTGTGAAGGAGAGCTAAGCCGGCCGGAGGAGACGGTCAAGCACCATGATCCATCCGCGCAATATGGGCACCATGTGTGAGTCCACTTTCGACAGTAGGTTAATCATGTTAATGGCCTAGCAGTCATTTAGTAACAAATTACAAGATGCTTAACGTTGTCGGGGGGAGTTGGTTGACGTGTGTTGGGGGGCCTGGGGGGATCAGCCCTTCCTGGAACTTGACCGAGCCTGGGCTGGGGAGGGGGAAAGGATTGTTGCGACTTGGTGAGTTTTCCCTAGTGCTCCTGACTTGTTTGTTCCCCCCCCCCTCCCTCTTCCCTCCTCCCCTCTCCCCTCCCCATTATTCATCCCACCACTGACCACTCACCACACTCACTACTCTCGCTTTCTCCGTGCCGTGCACGGCTGCTGCTAAAAACGCCTCCCCCCCCCTGCTTCACTTCCTCCTCCACGCCATTCTTTCCGGCTGGATCCGAGGCATTTGCAACGGTCTGGCCAACGCACTGGCTGGCTGGGCCATCTAAGACATTCTCCTCAGGTTCATTTCGTTTTTGCAGTGGTTTAATGGTTTAATGCAATGTGATCACCTGTGCTGTTTCACCAGTGCCTCATAGACTCAAATCTCGGGACGAAAGTCAAAAATCAGACCCGTCGGGATAACTCGCCCTGGGCTGCAAGATACGATGGCGGATGGGATCCACCGGTCACCAATCCAGTCCGGAGTACGGAGTACACGCCTAGTTGAGACTACTACTTCTACGCCAGCCAGTCTGAGAGGGGTCTGGTCTTACATGTTGTGTATAAGCAGCTCCCATGATTGTTTAGGATCATGATGCTCATTGACCAAGGCGGAAATAGGATTTGGGGCGGGCGTGTGCGCAAAAGCCTCATCAAATAGTAACCTTTTCCCTAGCCAACTGCCGTGGCTTTCTCTCTCCGGCTCTCGGGGCCTCTTCCCAAGTCTCGCGGACTTCAGATGAAAGGATTAGACAAATGACAATCATGACACCCACCATACACATACGCGCTAAGCTCCCGGCCTCCGACCGTTCTCGGGGGCTTGTCCACGAGCTTGGTGATGACCGGCTAGAGTCCGTCCTCGAGCAAATAAGGTTGACAGGAAGCTCTCATCAAAAAAGGGCAAACTTGCTCCTTTGGCTTTGACGGCCGCTAATCACAGGCAGACAAGGGACATGGCTTCCTTGTCTAGTTCGACTCAGGACCAAACCAACCACCAAGGGGGGGCGCAGCTCAGAAAAAAAAAAGTGAATCCAAAAAAAAAAATAAATAAATAAAATAAAAAAGTGAGGCCAGGCAAAAAGGGGAAATACAGACGTGGGTACGGGTTTTTAGGCTCGAGCCTGACCCGCGACCTTTTTCTTGCGCGAGATAGTCTTACTTAGTCGACGGGAACGAACCACCGCGCATCTCGATGAGGTGAGGTGAGTTGCTTGCAGTGTGCCTTTCTTAACTTTCACGCTGCTGCTGCTGCTGTTGTTGGTTGAGCTCCCGCGCCCGTTCCAGGCTACGGGATTTTATATAGGTACTAGTACACTATCTACGGAGTACGGAGTACTATCTATCCAGACCCGACCAGACCAGACCCGACCAGGGTCGTTGCTCCATCAATCATCATCCCCTCGAGTAAAGAAGGGCTCGGCCGGAACTCCCTGCTTAGCAGGAAATGGCCCACCTCCGAGCAAACTAGCTCCCTCCCGCTAGTCATTCCCAATCACCTTTCTCAGGTGGATGTCTCGCCGACGACGGTTCTCTATCCGCCATTGGCGTTTCGTTGGGTGGAGTTGCTGCGACGACGTACGACGGTCCTTGTTCTGACAGGGGGCGAATTATTCCTGAGCGAGTTAGGAGCAGTCCAGCAGTCCAGCACAACAGGTTTGACTCCCCTTGACCCGAATCCACCGACTCGCTCAGCTCCTCCACGTTCGTATCCAATAAGTTAACTTCAGATTATGCCGGGCCTACGTACCTATCATAATATGGCTTGGGCTTGGGCTTGGATCCCCTCCTCCCCCCGCTTCTGGGCTGGTTGGGGAGTAGAGCCCCGAGGGAGGGCGTGATGAGATGGATGGATGGATGGCTGATGGCTGGTGGCTGGAGGACCAGTCTTTGTCTCCTCCCACTGGGCTGTTTCATGCTGTAGCTCGAGCTATCTCCCGGCTGCTGCCCTAATTTCCTCCTCCACGGCAGTCACTGCCATGCCTTGGCAAGCACCAGACGGGCCGGCGGAAGGCAAATGGTAGCCTCATCCTTCGTCCTGCTGGCATCCATGACCGTTGTCCCCTCTGGGTCCCTCTGCAAGCTAAGCTTGACTGGAACGCAGATCCGTCAAATGGGGGATTTCTCTGGCCAGCCCACCTGCACCTTTCTGATTTGGGCCGTATGGAGTATCTCCGTGTCTCGTCAATTTTACCCCAAGGCCGCTCTGCTTTATTTTATTATTATTTGCCCTTTCCAGAACCTTTCCTCGACCGTTCCGCGCTGCCGTATATATCCTCTACCCTATCACTGCACGGGACTTTTACGTGCAGCTGGAAGCAGCATCCCGGCATCACCTCCACTTGTTCTTCCCCATTGATCCTGCATCTCAAACGACGGAGGAATACGGGCTGCAAGCCTATCTGCGGAGTCTCTGGCATGAGCATCAGACCTCCGACCTCCCTCTGTAGATCTGGTTGGGCCGGGCCTCTCGTCGGTGCGTCTGGACTTTGGTGAAGATTACCGGTCTTTTTCGGGCTTTCCAGCTGGTGTGCTCACCACTGACCCCGGTGAGTAGTACTAGTAACCCATCCATCCCTTTCGCCCAGTGGTTTTCTTTTCTCATGGTGGCCAGACCCTGCGTCACCTCTAGCTCTCTCTGCCGCTTCCTTTCAAATGAGTTCGATGTACTGCGACCTGACCTTGCTACTCTCTTCCTTCCTTCTCCTTGGGATGAGCCATCACCGTGTCCTAACGTTGCTGTCGAGTCGTCCGATTCATGACCTATAGTTCTGACGACCAAATAGTTGTCGCGCCTAACGCCTTGAAGTCGACCCTCCATCACCATCATCCAGTCTCGTACATGGCCAAAGCCTCGACTCTTGCTTCAATCTAGAGGATTTCACGACCATCTGCACGTTCGGACGGACGCCGACAAGCATTTGTACTATCTCTTGACGAGCTTTGTCCGTCGAGATAGTAACCTCAACCTCATCCCTTTCTCTTCTTTTTAGAGCGAGTCGGTAGCCTGCCAGGGCTTTTAGGCTCTAGCGGCGCAGATGTATGTCCGCGACGCTGGCGGATCCGTATCGAGAGTATGCTATTGATTATTCTCAACATGCTACCTGCAAGCCCGAGGAGCATGCGGGCACGCTTGTTTACCACACACAGCAGCCGCACCTGCAACATCACAAGCAAACCGACACTCCGTTCTCGCAGGGAGCCTCTCATAGCACGACGGCATTTGAGCAGCATCATGCAAACGCGACCGTACTGTCAGCAGCAGCTCCTCAGCCCACAGTTCATGAACTCTCACAGAGTGTTGTCCTCGGCCCGCCACAGATGCTCTCGCGACACCTTCCAGTGCAGTATCCGCCCGCCAGCTTCGAAATTCCCCCTATCCAGCGCGACAAAAAACGTCCGCATTCGGAGACAGAAGACGACGGGAACCCCGACCATGGGCTCCGGCCACAGTTGTCAGTACTCTCAGCAGACGCGCCCCATGAACCCTCGCATTCGCCCGAGATGCTCTTCTCTGTCCACGGCGCGTCGTCTCAGCAACATCACATGTCAAACCATGGGTTTGGGCCCACAGACTCTGTGGCTCTGCCACAACACCACCACCACCATCGACTCCCGCCCCATGCGGCGCTGCGCGCCCCTGGGCGTCATGGAATGAATGTGGAATCGCCTCCTTTGCCTTCAGGCCCGCCAAGTGTTGTGGGCCAACCTGGAATGCCTGAACCTGCTCCCAGGCCTCGAGGACCGAAACTGAAGTTCACGCCCGAAGAAGATGCTCTTCTCGTGGAGTTGAAAGAGAACAAGAACTTGACGTGGAAGCAAATTGCAGATTTCTTTCCGGGGCGGACAAGTGGCACCTTACAAGTTCGATATTGCACCAAACTCAAGGCCAAGGACGTGGCTTGGAGCGATGATATGGTTCTGTTCCTCCCATTACTTCTACATTGAGTTTATATGCTAATAGCGGAAATAGGTACAAAGGCTGCAACGGGCAATCCAGGAGTATGAGAACGATCGGTGGCGGATAATTGCAGGAAAGGTCGGCAATGGCTTCACCCCAGCGGCTTGTCGCGAGAAAGCGATGCAGCTCCAGTGACGGGGCGGTGGAGACGAATATATAAAGAGGCCTCTAATATTGCCTGCTGGCAGCGTCTGATTTCCATGCTTAGATTGTTGGAGGACATGTCGTGGGTAGGCTGGTTGTGCAGGCTTGTAGGAACGGGACGCTGATCACCATAATTGTGCTTCTATAACGGACGGTCGATGTAAGGTATTTAGTGGTGTATGATAATTCGATTAGCCCCGGGGGGAGGGATATGCACCGGCATCTGTTCGTTCGCAGTGAACTGACACTAGCGTCCGCTAGAGCACCGGCTCGTGTCGCGGCCTGATCCATCCCGGCCTGAACGGCGTGATTGCGGCCATCGCTCGGTCGGAGGGAGGCCATTGGCTACGGTGGACGGCAATGACCCCGCGCGCAACCTGTCCGCCAGCCCTGAACCCTAAGCCAGGTTCCCAATCGAGCAGTCTGCGGATATGGTCGCTGCGGGCGGCCGGAGAAGCTCCGCAACCAATCAACCCACAGCGCTGACTAAGGGGGGTCGACCACGGGCCGAAGCGGCTTCAAACTCACCTCAACCTCCAAACTCCCTCATTTCCAACGTCCTCGCCTTGTCTGCCGTCATTGCATCAACCCACCAGGACAATGTTCCTCCAACGCACAGCCTTCGCCCTCGCCAGGCGCACCCCTACCCGGGCCATCGCTGCTCGCCCTTTTTCCTCCTCCGTCAGCCGCTGTACGTGACCCTCATCGTCAGTTCAAGACCGCCTCTTTTGCACCCAGCAGTGGCAGCCGTCCTCTTCCTTCCGCGCCCCCCCATGGCCTCGACGTGGGTCAATTGCACGGGAATATAGGCATTCGTCCTGGATATGCGAGCTAACATGCTATTGCTATGTGTACAGTCAACAAGAAGTATGAGGTGAAACAGGAGGGCAAGATCCTTCCTTTCGAAGGTTGGTGGCCTCACCCATCCTTACCCGAGCGTCCATTGTCCCTACGGATACTCTAGCAGGATGCAGTTGTCGCTTGTAGCGCGAGTGGATGTTGCAATTGGGGGTCGATTGTGGGGCTTTGGCGGCTGGGATATGTGACAGCGGGCCTGACAAGGCCTCGACCTGATTTACATCAAACTGATTGTGCGCTTTCTTCCTGAACAGAGATCAAGACCGAAGACGACCTCATCCCCCCGGGTGCTAAGGCCGGTACCGTCCCCATCGATATCGAGCACGCCACCGGTCTCGAGCGTCTGGAACTTGTCGGAAAGATGCAGGGCATTGATATCTTCGACATGAGACCCCTCGATGCCTCCCGCAAGGGTACGTTGTGCTCTCTCTCTACTCTACTCGGTGTCTCCTGGAGCCTCCATGATAAAGGATCATCTGAGACTCGATTTCCCCGGACGAAGCTGACCCCAGATTCGCAGGAACCCTTGAGGACCCCATCATTGTCCCCGGTGCCGGTGACGAGCAGTACGCTGGTTGCACTGGTTTCCCCGCCGACTCTCACCAGGTCAACTGGCTGACCGTAAGCGATGTTCCGAGCGATTGATCGAGATAGCATGATCCTAACCAGCCACAATGCAGGTCTCCCGTGACCGCCCCATCGAGCGCTGCGGCGAGTGCGGCAACGTTGTCAAGCTCAACTACGTTGGCCCCTTGGAGGACCCCCACGCCCGTGAGTGCCTTGCCTTTTCTTTCGCCTAAATTCAAGTCCGTCCCTGCCCGGTTTACTAACCGCTACATTCTAGACGACCACGGCCACGAGCACGGTCACCCCCCTCACGAGGAGCCCAAGACCTTCGCCGACTTCGTCAAGCCTGAGTACTGGTACCGGTAAATATAATTTACTACTACAATAAATGGAGCGATTGTTCTTTCCTTTTTCCATCTAGTTGCTACTTTGATCCGGAGCAAAGAAATCAGTGAAGTCAAAAGACAATCCGACATATATGTATGTGTACATGTTCATGCGCGCGAGGCGGGAGTTTTAAGATGAGAGCGAGTGAGAGAGAGAGAGAGGTTCTGTACAAGAGATGACATTTTTCCTTTCATCAGGATAAGCTAGTTTGTATCGTTCATGAAACCAATACCGTTGTATCCATCCATCCCTCCTCTCCCGTTTATCTATCATGATGCTTCATTGAAGTGATGATATCACCGCTCGGTCATTCCTCTCCTCCCCTCTTAAAACTCCTACTTCCACAAGACATTCTCACTCCATCATCATAATCTACTATATACCATCGATCCCTAATACACCAAACCACCATAAACCAATTCCCCATTAAAAGATAACCCGTCCAACGACTCCTTCCTATTCAGGCATCAGGTAATCAACCCAACCGAACCGAACCAAACCGAACCAAACCAAACCAAGCTAGAAAACCCAACTACTAGATAGATACGAAGCATATGATAAAAAATCCCTGTGGCTTGAACAACAAAGACACCGTGGTGAGCTGATACAAAACAATGTGGGCAGGTCGGGTGGGTGGCATGATGCCCGGAACAGCGGAACAGCGGAACTAAGCGGGAACGGAAGGATTTGGCTGGCTGGCTGGACGGATGATGAATCGGTATCACGTGGTTGGTTGGTTGATTTTCCGTACGGAGGGAAGGGCATATGGTATCCTTTTTAGGTAGATACGGAGTAAGTGGTAGCCTGATAGATAGATAGATAGATAGGGCATGCCTAGATGGGAAAGGGAAGGGGAGGTATGGAACTGCTGACTGACTGACTGGGTTAGCTTGTTTTGGACTTTGGAGCGTGGTTACTAACTGATTAGTACCGGTCTGTCTCTGGCCAGTGGTCGGTGGTGAGATGGAATGGAGTATTTTGGTTTTGGGGGGATTTGTTGAGGGTGTTGTGTTTGGTCGAGATCTATTGTTAGAAGTGTACTTGGGTTAGGTGTACTATTATGAGGAGTTTAGTTTTGTAGTATGCGGATATATATTCTAGTGCTCTTGCTCTTGCTCTTGCTCTCTGTTCGCATGTGACACGAGGAAGATGTAGTATGTCATCTGGGCTAAATGTACACTTTACAAATCTCTGTGGAGAGGGGAGTTTCCTTGTTCTTCGGTGGATCAATTAAGCACTCAATAAGAGTACTACATTTCACTCCGATGGGGTTGCAACAGGCTGCATGTAACTGGTATCCCTCTTACCGTCCAAAGTAACGAAGTTCGACGTACCGAAGTGGCGGATAAACCAGGCATGTCCATGAAAAACCGACATAGGTGCCCATCTAGACGCGGTTAGTTGAAAGCAGACCGAATTTTTATATTGCTTCACTTACATCTGCGCCATATGCACCCACCAACCGTGCAAGAGGTCCAATGTACCACACCTGCGCCATGCACAAAATGGAGCCAGCCCAACCGATCAAGAAGGCAATGAAAGCGGCAATTCCCACGGGTAACTTGGACGGATCATTCCAGGCGTTCCAGTTGTATCCGCTGCGGGCGCGGAAAATGAACCGATCCTCCAGAATAATTGCTATCCAGATCGCGACCCAGTAGCCCATGAGCGCAAGGAAGTTGGTGAAGATGTCGGAGAGGTTGCTTCGGCCGACCAAGGCGCACACGGTGTAAATAATCACTCCAATGGCATTCCAGATCGCTCTAGGCACCTTTTCTGCGTACCGTCCGAGGATCTGGAAATCGACACCAGCGGAATAGGTGGGTGGGATGGTGTTTGCGATGAGACCAAGAGCGACGACTACGGAACAGAACTTTCCAAATCCGTTGAGCGGACTGAACCCTTCGACGATGAGTGCACCAGCGCCGTTGGCGTATGCTTGACTATACGCTGGGTCCGAGGTCATGCCCGATGCGAGTCCGATACCGCACAGGAATGCCATGGTGAAAGACATCATCAGGCCACCCAAGGAGAGGAAGAAGAGCGACGTCTTCGAGGTCTGTTGAGGATAGTAGACAAAGAAGTCTGCTGCCAGCGGTGCATATGTAATCGCGGCACTGAGGCAAAGGGAGAAGAAGGACAGGCTGCGAGCATATGGCACATCAGCATGGGTCGTCTAATGACAAAAGGCAGACTTACCGGTTCCCAGCTACTGTGCGAGCGTCACCCGTAGATGGCGTGGACAGGTCATACTTCGTCCCCGACATACCAAATAGGATGCAAACGACAATAAGCTGAGGGAGGAAGGCAAAGCTGATCTCGTCAGTACCAGAATTCACAACTCAAGCCAGTTACACGCACCGTTCATAGTAATGGAAGATCTGAATACCAAATGTGGCGATGACCCAACTGATAATAGCGATAATCACAATACCTTATCTTCATCAATAACCACCGAATGAAAGCGCCGTGATCTACCAACTTACCAACAGCAACTGACATGTGCCCATGTGGTGAAACGGCGGACAAGAGCTGCCCACCAACAACACAGTCGATCAAGCCATATCCCAGCATTTGGATCAGGTTCAATATGACGATGAGCTTGCTCGGCCACCAGCCCATTGAATAGCGACCGAATGCCTGACATGTGTTAAAACTAGGTCATAACCTCACTAGGGGTGCATATGATGGCTTACCATGGTTCGAATACCGGATAGGGGACCCCATGTTGCCATCCATGAGGACACTACGGCACCGACTAGAGCTCCAAATACTCCGCAGAGTGCCGAGTCGAGGAAACTAAGTCCGTAGGTAGCAGGTCCTAGCATGCCCAGTGTGATGTTGTTGGCCGCCAAATTGATCGAGACCCAAAGCAAGAAAGCCTGCAAATAGGAAACCCAGGTCAACTTGGGCATCCGTTCATGCTCCCCCACCCGCTCTATACCACGGGCCTCTAGGTTGTACTCGACGAGCTGTGCTTCGAACCGCCGAAGATATGCAGCCATCCGCGAAGAGACAAATGGCCCACCCGGAGACCTGACATTTTTCTCTTCGCCATCTCCTGCAAAGAAAGCGGGATCTTCTCTCGAACGAATCCTTGTAATTTCCTTTTCAGTGGGTTGCCCTAGGGCGGGGACTGATTGCGGCGAAGACATCCTAACACAGTCTGTCAGTATACAACCGGAGAAGCGGGAGGTAGAAAGAAAAGAAAGCGCGCATGAGTCCTTTCGCTGGAATTATCCAGATCAAGTTCAACCGTATAATCTCAGAACGACAACGGTAGTCATCACATTATCTGGGGGACAAGCGCCACCGGCAAACAAGAGGGTGAGAAGTCCCCGATAGTGTGTGACGTACGGTTGTTGAACACCGGTCTTCATGCAGGCAGGCTACCTAGATACCTTGATCGACAGACAAAACCACGCTACTCGTCTTCATGATAGCCGTCCCTTGCATTAGGTTTCTGTGAGAAGGCGGGAGAGCTGTACTGGAAGGAAAACCGGCTTGTTCCGATTGCAATGGATTCGTCGTGGCGATTAGACCTTGACCTGGTGGAACAAACGCCAGTCGCACGTCAGTTAAATTTCCTCTTTCAGAGATTTGTGGCGAGTCGTCTTCTCGCAGGGAATTACCAAGTTCGCCTGATACAAATTATTATGCCGATGGCAGAACCCCAATTGCAGTACCGCAGAATAATGTGTTGACGGCTGTGAACAGGATATGAGGGAAAGTGGAGGAGCGGGGGAGAAGATTCCACTTCTGAGTCAATAAAATAAAAATGTAATCGGCGGCCGGGGGGGGGGGGGGGAATTTAATCGGTCCAGGCGGGCGGACTCCCCCCCTCCGCGCGCCTTCCCGAACTTCGGCTCCCGTCCACTATCTACTCCGTACGCCGTACTCTACTGCGACTAGCCAGATCTACCGGCAATCAAAGTCAATTCAGCAATGCGTCATCGTACTGATGGCCATTCAGCTCTGGGACACCGAGAGCACAGGTTCTACTAACCCCCCTCCCCCATTCTATAGAAGAATTGAAACCTTCAGCAAGCTCCAATGCATCGTTGCAGGCGCAGCAGGGTGGTGGCCACCGCGGCGCGGAGCTGCTGTCAAGACCCCCAGAGACTTACGCGTAAGAGATTGGTATTCACCAACAGATATAAGAAGACGAGGAACAATGAGAGACATCAACCATGGAAGGCGCAAGTGAGACGGTCAATGAGAAGGAAAGGGAGCAAAAGAAATTACATATGAAAGACGCAAGCCAACTCCGATAACCCTTCGCCCAATACTTTGCAAATTGTAGCTAACATCACACATTGCCGTGAAAACCGAAGCCCAAAGCAATGTAAACCCATAACTCGTGCCCGTCGTCGATTCGTGAATGTGTGGAAGACGATGCATTGGTCATCACGTCGTCAATACTTCGTGGGAAATCTAGAGATCCTTGAAATGTTCTTTCGCATACTGTTCGCACGCCTGGTTCTCTACGTCAGCAGCCCAGATATCTGTAGATTCCAGAGAGCGTACCTTGGCTGGCTTCCCGACTTTCTGCCCAATTACCTTCCATTTACTTGCCTCATATTCCTTGATCGCTTCCCGAAGCGCTATAGACTGCACTGAATTTAGTATCGATTTACAAATAGAGCCAGACGTTGAAAGCCGTTACCTCATCTTCCGCAAATTCAGCATAGTGCATGTCCTATCATGGCATCAGTGGTTTTTTCGTCGGGTGGAATAGCTACCGTTAACTGCTCACCTTGTACCAATGCTTTTTGACGCTGCCCTCGGTCCGGGTAGGAAATGTCTGTAGCACCCGGGATTCCCAAGTCAGCATACTCTGTGGTCGGGGTCCTGGAACGGGGCATTTGATGCACCTTGGCAATCTCGCTCCAGCTGCGACCCGCATCGCGCATCGTCTTCAGCCTCTGCTCTTCCTCGGCAGTCCAGGGAGTATTGGTCCTTCCCTTCTTCTTAGGTACAGGCTCCGATACTCCAGACGCTTGCTCGTGCGCGGTGTCTCCGGTGGCGGTGGTCGCGCCTGGCGCCGCCATGGTCGGCGTCGAGCTTACCGAGGGAGAAGCACGGCGTTTGCGCGGATTCTGGGGAGGAATCTGGGGTTGGGGCATAGGAATGCCCTCGAAAGAAGGCACTCTAGAAAAGGGATTCACTTGCTGCTGGGCTAGCAGGTGTGATGGTGCGTTGGTAGAGATGGAGGTCTTGATTCGCTTAGATGTTGGAGGGGACCTGTTGTAGAGGGACAGGCGAAAGGCGCCGGGGTTAGAGACGCAACCAACACACGAGGAAAAAGGAAGGGGGAGATAAGGTCAAAGTGAATGCAAGGCCAGAAACGATAATCGCAAATAATAATAGAACGAGCCAGTCACTTTGCCAATCGCAATGAAAAGGAAGGGCAGGACAGGGCAAAACCGGGAACTGATCGGAAAAGGAATAGATACAAGGTCGAGGGCAGATAAATTAAAATAGAAAATCCCGGTAAAGCACATGACCCAAACAAGAAGTATCTCGGACAGGTATATATATGGAAAAACAAGTGCCGCCGACACTGCGCAGCCCCAGAGACCAGCTTCCTCCAGGCTGGGGAGGACGAGGAGGGACTTACGACATGGTTGACGATACGCAGTTTTCCCAATCACGCTCCGTCGATTCATCTGTAGATACACATGCTTATGAGATTAGCAAATCTGCTACTCAAGGAACGCTCCGTGTAGATTGGCCTGTCAGGTTCAGGGAAGCGAGCGCTGGGTTACACCAAAGTGACGATGACACCGGCGCATCATACGGCGTGGCAGTAGCGCCGCAGGGAGGGAGGTAGACGGCAGGAAAGGAAGGAAAAAGTCGGAAGAATTGTTACATGCATATATAAAGGTTGTTTGTAGCGAGAAACTGGAGGAGAGGAGAAAGGGAATGGGAGTAACTTTGGTGGAAAGGTGAGGAGAAAGAGGAGGCAAGAGGAGGCGATAGGGAGGGGGGAAGGGAAGGGAAAGAGAGGGGAGAGGAGAGGGGAGGAGGGGAGGGGAGGAGGGGAGGGGAGGGGAACCAAAGGGACCAGAGAGAATGGCAAGTATAAACAGGTTTAGGCACAGTCACAAGAAGACCTTTCTAGCATCTTAGGATACAGAGGCTGGAAATAGTACGGAGGAGTACTGGAGTTGCGATGATAAGACGTTCTGGTCAGGACAAGTGGAGATGGAGACTGACAGAGAGTGTAAAGAGAGGCTTACTGGTCAAAGTTCATGGTTCGAAATTCGATGAGTCTCGGGTTTTTTCTGATAGGCAGGGGGGGAGATGGTATTGTAGTAAGTAGTAGTAGCAGTAGTAGCAGCAGTAGTAAGAGTAGTAGGTAGTGAGTAGTAGCAGCAGTAGTAGTAGCAGCAGTAGTCAGTAAGTGGGAAGTAGATCGGATCGATTGGTAGGGCAAGATTCAACCAGGTAGGTTCACAGTAAGTCAGTAGTCGACTCGAGTTCGGTCGTTCGGGAGTCAGTCGGAGCAGTGGTTGTAGTAAGAGTCCTGGACTGGCAGGCCCGGAAATTCAATCGCAGTACTTCCAGGGCTTCCTTCTTCTTCTTTACGAAATGGGAATGAAACGGGGGGAAACGGTGGTTCGGTTGATAGTACACAGGACTAAGGGAAGGGAAGGAAAGGAAGGGAAGGAAAGGATCCAGGAAGAAGTAAATTTACCAACGCGAGAAGGGAAAGAAAGGAACAAGAGAAGGAAAGAAGGCAGCGGATGGGAAGGTCGAGCGCCGGCCGGAAATTGGCAGACTGACAGACGGACAGGACAGTGACTACTACTACTGCGGAGGGGAGCGAATGCAAATCGAATCCACCTCAAGGCTAAACAGATTGCAGCGTCACCAATCCCGCGTCCTCCGACGGGTGTTTGCTTTTTCCTCCTCAGCAGCAGCGAGGAGGAATAATAATTACTGCCGCCTCCTCCGGCCTCCTACTCGTCCTTTGCACCGGAACTACTGGAGACGGGTTCTGCACACCATCCATGATAGCCCCGTCCTTTTCCCAAACCAGAACCCTGCCGGAATAGAATTATGGATTTTATGGAAGGATGGCCCGGTGGGTTCGTTTCCACTCGCGCCGATTACTATCTCGATTACTCTTCCCCTCTCCCCTCCACTCTTATCCCCCCTCCAAATCCTGGGTCAATGCGATAGATACGATACACACCACACCCGGATATCCACTGACTTCGGAACAATAATCACCACATACCACATATGCCCGACGAGGCCAGATGGGATGGATATTATTCACCAGTACCCTATCCTTGTATTCCCACCCCCCGACTGGCTTTTCCTGTTTCCATTTTCTCCCGACCGATGACTCAACGGTGATTGTTCACTGTCATTAGGCTTCCATTTCCAAAAGCCAGCTCTCGCACACATCATCCGCCACTGAATCCAGGCGAGAATGCCTGTTCCGCGAACGAAAGAAAGGGCGATGATGATGGTGGCGGCAATCTGACCATAGTACTCGCCGTCTTCGGGCTACTTTGCCAGGCCAACCCGGTGATGCTGCAGTGTCGAGTAGAGCCAAGCAGGTTGGCGAGGCCAGTGAGGGGCCTAGACATCCCGATGACTGTGAGGCCGCTTACAACATGAAACGAAAATCACCATCTGCAATCTCGGGCCTTGGCAGTCCAGAGGTGAAGTAAAAAGCAAACCTCGAGGGTCCATGGGTCCGGATCGCTGCTGTTTACGTGGGTGCCAGGTTCTCTTTTCCTCCCAATGAGATGGCATGACGGGAAACAATGGGAGCGGGGTAAAGCACCGCTACCTTCCCCTCTCCATCCGCCGTTGCTCTAGTCTATACCCGCTCCGTATGATCGGTGCAGGGCTTGCCGGATCCATGATGCAAGATCGGCTGCTCTTCAAATCCAATCATTCACCCCCCATGGCCAGGTCGGCGGCTTGCCACCAGAAACAGCCTCACGCGTTCATCTTTCACCTCTCAAGTACCTTATCTGCACCCTAGGCCGCTTTGAAAGGTTCTAGGAAGGTCCGTGAACCGTTGTATGGATCCCTGTGTGTCCGTTTCGAGCACGGTCCTCTCGGCGCGCCTATCATGCCGATGACATAGCCTACTGTCCTGTTCACCATCCTCGCCATCCTCTGCTTTGCAGGCTGATTGTTGATGGGCTCCCTCTTCTGACAAGGAGTGTTCCGGTGACAGGGTAAGTGTCTCGTAATGCCTGTAGTTTAATAAACTACTGATGTAACGGAAGGGAGGCAAAGAATTGAAATGCCCCCTGTCTCAATGGGTCTGGCATGTGATTCAAGATGCAAGACTTACCCAATTTCCGGCGTTGATGTACACGTGGTGAAGTCCCAGCAATCTACTATGTCATTATGCAGGTGTGTACAGAATTGTAATCAGCCGAGCATCCTTGGAGAACAAGTCTCTACCTCATGTCTCGTGAATGAGTATAGGTAGCACTTCTTTGAGCAACCCCCAGTACTGAGGATCTTTCCTTTCCATGGCCAAGTACATACATTCACGTGCAGCTGGACACAGAAAATGTGTTTCAATGGCTCCGCATTCGAGAATGAAATATCCCCGCCAAGGTCCCTCTAGTGCATTCAGGGCTTGGTAATAGACTTTTTCTAGAAGGGTGTTACTTCTTCACTAGCCGCACAAGGAGTGGGTCAGAGGAAATTAGATCTCTGGCACTGGCCCATCTATATCTACTAATAGCTTCCGCTGATGCTTGCTTCCATCTGGAAGTCAAGTGTCCACTAAC
Source organism: Aspergillus sclerotioniger CBS 115572 (assembly GCF_003184525.1). Classification (NCBI taxonomy): domain Eukaryota; kingdom Fungi; phylum Ascomycota; class Eurotiomycetes; order Eurotiales; family Aspergillaceae; genus Aspergillus; species Aspergillus sclerotioniger. Next base: position 186,147 of record NW_020291021.1, read on the forward strand.
AGGACCTTAGCATGAGATGACCAAACTTCATGCCATGGATCCATCTCAAGTCTTCTGTATCATGTACTCCGGAAGAAGTCGGCATCAGGTTTTGCCTCGGATTTTACTCAAAGACCCCGCCAGTACCACTGAATCCCTCTTGCTGTGCTCATAAGAGAATCAGATTGATGCTTTAGACAACAGTTTCGCTCGACTGCTGGGACTGCACCTTGGCAACAACACCCAACACCCAATCCGTCACCAGCTTTGGCTTGCTGATAAACGGGCAATGGCCCGCTTTGATACTTGTCACATCAACCTTTCGTTCACTCTCCCTCTCGACCATGGCCATTGATGCTTTCTGTAATGTGGCTGGAATACACAAATCATCTTCACTCAAGAGCCACGAGACAGGAATGTCCTTGTACCCAACATGAGTCAATTCACTTGGAAATGCAGAGGCAGAGTGGCGTGTGAGTTTCCTTGCCCACATTTCACCTTCTTCCCTTGGCAGGTCTGAGAAACCAAGGGCGGCAGATAACGCGATGTCCGAGTGATGTAGCCAACCGTCCTTGTTTCCAAGTGAGTTAGCATAGGGAAGTCAGATGGAGACAACACAAAAGGCAAACAAACATCAGCCTTCAATACCACCATCTGTCCCTTTGGTGGTGCATCGGAATCCAACAAAACGCTGGCATCCGACGCTCCCAAGGGCAACACGAGGCAGTTCATATACGCCAGCTGTACAATCCCGCCTTTCATTCCCTGCTCCTGCCTCTTAGCCTTCCCTAGACCTTTGGTGCTCTGCGTTGCTGGGATACCCCCATAGGAGTGTGCAATGAGTACCACGTCCCTGCCTTGATCTGCGAGATTGGTAACTTCTGAGGCGATAAACGCGGCGTCATCTTCCATGCACGGTGGCACCGTTACCCCGCTTTTGTATCCCACACTCGGAAGATGCAGCGCGCGGATCGAGTAGCCTTGAGCTGCTACCGCATTAACGACAGCATCATATTGCTCTGGTGGAGCAAAGGCTCCTGGAATGACGAGTATTGTCGGCTTCTCTGACATGATATAGGAAGGAAGGATCGACTTTTAACAAGCTACAGGGAGGTCGATTGAACGGTCTTATAATTCATGCAATCGGGCCGGCGCAACCATTTCCCTGACCAATATGGCCTAACCGCGACAATCCTATACTTTCATGAGTTGTTTTTTCTGAGCTAGAGATCGTCAACAGCGGTGAAGACCGGAACGCTGCAGGAATGATAATTTTCCTACTTGGGAACATCCATGGCGATCCGCCAAAGTGGACTTCACGTCGATGGCAGATTTTAAGGAGCCACAAAGAGCGTGAGGTAGATGCTAAGATCGCATTCTCCGATCCCGTCTTTGCAGAGGTCGTGTGTGATAGAGGTGGCGTCAATCGTCAACTATTGACAAGCACGGCCATGAAGAGGGCGATGCCATGCCGGCGCGCTTTCATCTTAAGTCACAGACTGGTTAGTTGATTGCTAAGACCTTTCTTCGAGAGCCCATGAAATGCACCTGGCGTATTTCTACTTTGTAGATTCGCAGGGGGCGTCTTGACGTCACCAAAAATAGCAGTCGCACAGATATCACGTGATGCACACGCGGCACGGGACCACCCCAGCTGCAGGTGGATCCCGCTGGTGACGGTGAGCGCAGGCGCTCCCTTGGTTGAGACCAGATAAGGCGACGCGGCCATTGCAGGTCCATGACTATTAGACCGCTCATCACTACTACATCAACTCTTGTCGTGGCATCTCTTCTCAGCCTCTCTAAACACCCGTCATCGCGTTGACAGCATCCTCTTGTTCATACATTGAACAACAACCTACGTTACCCGACCGGGGTCTCTGGGTAGATTAACGGGGCACGGTCCACATACAAGGACCATCTCTCACAAACTTGCTAGACTATCTTGATGGTATTCTAGGTGTGGGTTGCAGGTCAATTCCACTGCGCAAGTGACGAGACGAACTGTCCATATATATACACACACGCGACTAAAGATGCTGAATCTCAATGTCTTTCGGCTATTGGCCGATCTCTCCCATATCTCTTCGAAATGCGTCTTGATATGGGCCATTCATCGAAATAAAAGCGCAGAAGGTTCGTGTGGTAGTATTTGCCATTGAGGTGTTCTACATACTAAGCCGCCGTGTCACATACAGGAGTCTCGCTGCTCACGCAGATGCTCTATGCCTTGGTTTTCGTGACTCGATATCTCGATTTGTTCTCGAAGGCTGGATGGACGCACTTCTATCTTGTGTTCTTCAAGCTTTTCTACATCGCCTCCTCGTTCTACGTTATATACCTTATGATGAGAGTGTTCCCTCGAACACGGGAAAGGGAGCGAGCATGGAAACTGGCTATAATCTCCGTCGCTCTGTCTCTGGTTTTGGCTCCCATATCCATCGCCGTATTTTATCGTGGTTATCCCCCAAAGTGGTTTATAGAGGTGAGTTTGGTTACCAAGTCAACTAGTTTGGGCATGCTAATGAGACTGGAATGATACGATAGACTTGCTGGGCTTTCTCTATTGTTCTAGAATCCGTTTGTGTCCTCCCTCAATTGTTGCTCCTGCGTCAGACCACCGTTCCGACCGTCATCGATTCATACTACCTGGTTATGTTGGGCTCGTACCGTGCCTTCTATATTCTTAATTGGCTTGTGCGGGGACTCGGCTCCGAGGGCCATTGGGATGTGATCGCAGATGTCTACGGTGTCATCCAGACCGCTTTTTACATCGACTTTGCCTGGGTTTACTACTCTCGCCAGCGCGTGAAACTCAGAAACGGAGGTGTCGTTGACTCGGAAGACTTCCGTAGCAGCTGGCTTGTGAACAAGGTTCTGAACTTCCGGCAGCGGAGAAGTGCAGATGAGGAGCAGAATTTGAATGAGGAAGACATGGATGACGAGGGGGTGGTTGATGGAGATAGACCGAGGAACAATCGCTGGGGCGCCCGAGGAGTTTCCGTCTCCGCCGATGACACATTGGAAAATCACCGGGGCGATTTTTCGGGAACGGGCCATGATGACGGTCTAGAAGGGTTCTTGGAAGACGATGAAGATGACGATTCGGAGTACAGAGGGAGTCCTCCGAAACAGTCGGCTGGGGTAAAGGGCAGTCACGAATGAACTGTCATCTAGAAACCCTGCCGCAGATCTGCCGGCTTTGGCTGCACGGTTCAATGTTCTAGGGGAATTGTTTCTCTAGTTCCCTCTCTTCGTTTCTGTTATTTCCCATTTTCTGCTCGGCTTTGTCTGCATGGAATTTCTTTCACGTCATCTGATCGTCACAATCTCAAATCGCTTTTTGGAATATGTAGTAATGCGGTATAATCCATACTGAGTCAGGACTAGGACAATCTACATCCCAGTTCGATCGAGCTGACGGGTAGACTATCACGGATGCCATGGTACTGGTAGGGTCGAGATGAGATCATCCCCCCATCTGAGACGCTATAGGTGAAACAAAGGTGAGATGGACCCCGTTGTTTCAAGACTGCAATCAGCCATTGCTGCGCCTGGCCATAGCCACCACTCGTTGTTTGGACAATCGAGGGGACCGAGTTAAAGGGGGGCAGAGAGGGAGAACAAAGGGGCCATTATGAGGGCAAAAAAGCCTGGGCGACAACCTTGCCCTGAATCGGCAAACCCGGCAAACCCGGCAAAGGCCGTCATGCGCTGATGAGACTGTGAGATGCGATCCGAGCCCCGGTCCAAAAGGGTCAAAAATAGATAACTAGTTGCTAGCGCGCGAACGTGAGGATGGCCTTGTCATTCAGGAAATGACGAGGTAGCATGCGCTAGCCCGGAGAGGCAGGCGCGCGACCCAGTGACATCACGTGCGGGCGCCCCCGGGGCCCCCGATCGTTCGACTCGCTGGAGCGAAGAATGAAGATCATCCACATGGCGGTGATGTGCGGGCAACAGGAGGGGGGGCCTTGATGATACGCCGGTCAGAAAGCCGTTCCATAGGGCCAAATCCCTCCCGAACGCCAAAAGGGTATCCAGCACGACAATCGCTCGCCAGGGAAACTAATTGACTTCCAGAAGGACGGCCTCCCCGAGTGCCCCGGCAATTCTTGATGCGCCAGTGCCATGGTGGAATCCCCCGGCTGGAAGAATGGTTGGAGATCGCGGTCCGTCCTGAAGTACTTGCCATGTTCACATCTCGTCTGGCGCGTAACTCCCCATCCCCTTGGGGGACACGTGGCTCTGCTTGAATGCAAACAACCGACAGGATGATGAGCACTCGACTGATCACCGTCACCCTTATCCCTCTGGTTCCTAGACCATGTCCAGGGGAGAGAACCGGGTAGCCCGCGCATGACTGGGCCGGTCGTCGTTCATTTCGGGTTTGGAGACATGCTTCTGGCTATGCGATCGGACTAGTGTAATCGCCCTACGGACTCGCTGACCACCAAGTCCGCCAGTCCCCATGTCAGTCAGACAAGCCTACCAGCCTAGGCTAGGCCAATCCGTCCTGATCCACCGGGATTTGCAGCCGCAGCGACGGAGAAGCACTTAATGGCCTATTTTGCCGTACTATCCCTGCCCATGGAGCTTCCTTGATGCTCTGCTCCTGTTTTGCTGGTGACCGTGATCCTCCACAGCTTTCCGAACAGGATTTAGTTGCGTCCGCTAACAAAGCACGAGAATCCTGGCTGATGACCTACCTACCGTTGTTGGGGCTGCGTTTAGTAGCTTGGTCAATTCGTCTACTCTTGGTTGCGCTCACCCTCTCCACCTCCCGTAGCGGCTAGGAGACTGGCGATGCGTGCATCTATCCTTCGGAGGATTTTAATTTTTCTCGCGCCTTTTTTCACCGTTGAAATTATTGATCTATTTTATTTATTGACTTAATATTTATTTGAGTTTTTTTACCTTCTCCTTTACCCGGCTTTTTCCTAATCCGCAGGGGGATCTTCTCCTTCGATTACTATCGGCCGCTCTATTGCTCGAACTGTCAGCTTCAGCGCTAACCCGCTGATTGTCATTTGATATGGGATTCGGGCGGGCCGCCAAAGCATCGATTCCGGTCCTTGGCCATGACATTATTCATTACACAGTTCCCACTTGGGAGATCCAGAGCATCGGGACTAAGATCGCAGCCAGGTGTTGCCTTGTTCTGAGTAACCCATGGTGGGCCTGGGAATGCAAAGTCTGAGCCCCGAGGGTTTGGGGGCTGGATTATCTCCCTTCTCATGTCATGTCCAAAGATGAGAGATTATTTCTCCTCCTCCCCTGCCCCTCTAGAAAATGGAGCCGTTCGCCTGGAATCCGCGGGCGCTTAAATGCAGGCTCATGGTCAAGCCTACACCTCTGGTTGCGATCCAATTTATGCGGCACAGTGAAGTGGGCGGTACCTACCATGTTCGCTAGAGTCCTCTAGGCCTGTTGTCACAAAGGCTTCACACTTCTGGCCTGCCTTGCGAGGCATCCCGCCTGTCATTGATATTTCCTACTCGGGTATATGAACCCGCACGCACGTCCACCCAACTTCATCTCTCTCTTTTCAATATCCTCCAAGCTTACGACTTGTGAAGAACCATAGCTTTCTTTTGACTTTTTCTCATCAAGAAGACCTTTTAATCATTCTACTTGTTCAATTACTCCGCCAAATCATCTGATACCCCCTGCTTTTGCCACTGCTGGCGGTCATCTGTTTGCGTGTTTCATCCACGTTACATTCATTCCACAACAACAGCCCCTGCATCAGTCGCCACCAAGGAACCCCAATCAGTCTTTCCAATGTATCCCCAGACGCCCATAGGATACTCGGAGTCAATGGTGTTCGGCCATGGTGGCCCCAACCCTGGGGACGGAATTGACGAGTACTATGCCAGCATGCAGCCTCAGTGGGCCGGGATCGATACTGTACGTTGAGTGCAAATGCCATTACTTGACCACCTTCACTTGCTAATCCGTCCGGGTCTCATAGTCACCTTACACTGATGTCAGCCACCCTTATACCACGGCGGCCGCCTTTCCGGCCGGTGCCATCCTGACCCCAATCAGCCTTCCCGATAGCTCTTTCAGGCCAAGTCCGGTACTCAGCCATCATTCGCAAGAATTCCACTACAGCGTTCCTGAGACGGTCCCGTCGCACGGACTGGGCATTACTGCCCCCTTTCCCAGCACATTTCCCCGTACTGTTACGGCAGGCCTGGGCCATGTCTCCGAGGAACCCGAATTTAATTTCAGTGAAGCCACCCTGTCACCCCAACCACCCCCGGCGAAGAGGGTCCGACGCGGCCCCAAACAGGCGATCACACCCCGGGAAGCTCCGGTTACAATTCTCCCTAATCCTGAAGGGCTGCAGCGCATGGAGCAAGAGCGACGACAAGGGGCCGCTGACGCACAACACAGCCAGAGGCCTCGGGCTCCGGGCCGGGGACGGAGGGATCCTCAAGCGGAGGAGGAAGATGCATTTGTGGAGCGGCTCCGGGAACAGAATCTGGCGTGGAAAGTCATCCGGGAGATGTTCCGGGAGAAATTCCACAAGGATGCGTCGGAGGCGCGGCTACAGATGCGCATGCTACGGCGACGAAAGGAGCGGCTGGCGCGTTGGGATGAAAACGATGTGAGTACGTGAACCGGAGTAGACACAAATTGTCAACTAATTAACGATCAAGTCATCCAGATCCGACTGCTCATGAGAGCGCGGGAGTACTGGGAGGATGAGAAGTACAACGTGATTGCACAGAAGGTGAGTGGTAGTCTCTATCTATCTATCCATCTCTAATGCGCCCGGGGCCATCCGGCTTGGCTAACCAAGGGGATGAATGCAGATGAAGGAGTTCGGAGCGGGGCCGTACACCCCCCAGCAATGCGAAGCTCAACTACGATACCTCGAGGCCCAGAAGCGGGACCGTAGCGTGGGTCCACGGGCTCAAATGTCCGAGGCCCAGCAGGCGCGAAAACGGTCGTGGTCCAAGGCGGCTTCCAGCATGGCCGGTGGTAGTACGAGGTAGCATTTTGGGGACTTTGGGAGGGTCCGTTGAAGCGCATTATTTGATTTCTTTGGGGGTTTTGGGGGGAAATTACACGCAAGGATGATTGTTTACGTCGGGATGATTTCTTTGTTGACTCTTGGATATACCCTGTGACTGATTGCATATGAATGACATCTTTTTTCTAATTTTTTGGACCTTTTGAGCAACGTGAATGTCAAATCATCGACTGTCAGGATGACATTCCCGCGACATGGGGGAGAGACGATCACGCCAATCAGGGGCCGGCCATGCGAACAAAGAACGAGCGCCGCGTCGTACAAGTCGTCGGGCATTCGAGGCGATCTCAATTAAACTTTCCGACCATCTCAACGGCTGAAGATCAGCCCGACGAGAGGCCCAGCTGGCCCGCTCGAGGGGCCCCTAACCGCCAGCAGCCCCAAGCCACACGCCAGCTGGTCCTGCTCGCTTCCTATCAAAGAGCCGCCGGTCCTGATCCTCCACGCTTACTTACATCGGGGTGCATCGGCTGTCTGAGACAGTCTGGACCGGCAGCCACTCTTTTGCTAACTTTAGCCACGGCGTACCTTTTTCGGCGCTAGTTCTATGCGATGATATGCCATGCTATGCCATGCACATGCACCTTTCAGCCGCAGCAGCAGGGGGGGGGTTTTTTTTCCCTGCCGCCGGCTTCATACGATGGATTCCCGACTACATGGTTAGTCGAGGTATCTTCCACACCGACTGCATGATGCCTCGGCTTCGTCTAAGCCAAACATGCCGGAGAAATGGATTCCAAAAAAAAAAAAAAAAAAAAAACAGACGCCAGGACGAGTGACTGCACCTCTAGTAGCGTCGCTCCCGTTTCTGCCCGGGGCGGGATGTGGTACATGACTCTGTCGTTGCATTCAGCCTGCTGGGTCTGTTCCGACCCTAGGATGATAAGCGCAGGGTATGGAGTACACTAATTATGATGGTCGTGCATTCGTTCAACGTTGGGGCTAGACACAGCACTAGGGGCTTGTGAGAGGATGGGTAGGACGTGCCCGGGTTGACACATCCAGATCTAGGCTCTATTGGTCGTCCTCCTCTATATCTTCATCCACTATAGGGAACGTCAACAGGGCCGCTACTCCCCCCAACCCATCGAGTCGTCTTCCACTCTCGTGGTCCGAGCTGAGCACCCGCACCTCGCCTCCCTCAACATCTCGCACCCGATCCACCAGCGACACCCACCGTTTGCGCTCCGCCACGTCCTGTGACCTGAACAGCCGATTGGAAATGATCAGCACGCCGCCTCCGCGGCCAACGGCGCCTTGATCGACAGCCGATTCGACCTCGCGGGGTCCATACGTTGCTTTGTTGGTTTCCTTGCGCAACTGCTCGAGAAAGTCGTCCATGAGCCTGGTCTCGCGCGCATACTTGGTGTCGGCGAGGATCGTCTTCACAGCCGGCGATTGCAGCACTTCCGCTAGCGAGTGGAGATACCCGGAGGCAGAGTGTACGACCACAATGCTAGGCAAGAGCCGTTTTAGTGCCGGTGTCGTGGTGGATGCCACTGACTGGATATACTTTTGAAAACCGGCGGCCACGAAGCCGGGTGACGCCAGGAGGACAGGTCGGACGGCCTCGTTACTGGTGAGTGCCACCGAGCTGGTGTTGAATTCTAGCTGGCGCAGCAGCGTATCGAGTGTAACCTGGAAGAACTTGGACATGCCCTATTCGCTGTCAGCATCTGACCCCTATACCCCGATTGATTATCACCCACCTTATCATGATCGCCCCCACCATGTCGTTTCCTGGGCACTGACATCTCGACCTTCTGCTTTAGGATAGTCTGGAATTGCCCGATAAAGCAAATATGCGCCAGGCCTTCCTGCATCACCACGGCCACAGCCTCGGCCCTCCGATTTCCCCCTTCATCCACGGCATCCTTCAACATCTGCACCGCAATACTGTCCCATCCGACTCCCTCGCCGTCCGCCCCAACCTCCTTCTCCAACGTGAAATTCCGATTCAGCTCCAAATCGAGCGTATGGTGCTGTCCGATCTTCGTATGCGCCGTCTCGTTCACGATAGTCCCACTCACATGCAGCTGCGAGCTCTGCGGGTCGAAGTCGAGGTTCTTGACGCGGATTTCAAGCATCAGATGGACTCGCGCCGACGAGGTGGATCCGGTCTCTTGGGTAGTGGTGACACGACGGATGGCGCTGGCGCGGAGGAGATCATTAGGTCGGATGAGGTTATATGCGTGCCACTGCATACATTAGCTGAGCTGCCCGACCAGAGTATAATAAATCATACCATATCCTCCGGCTCCTCAGGACACAGCGTCACTGTTCCGGAGCCATTATGCTCAATTTTGTTCTTGATTAAACGCATGGCGTAGCGAGTTGATCGTTCGCGGGGCAGTTACTGAAACTGTGGTTCCAAATAACCTAAGATAGATAAAAAAAGATCCTCTAGATACCAATATCCAAAGTATAAAAATCAGCCGCAGAAGCGTGCTCAGTATCGCCAACACTCTGGCCAAAGAGTCAGACAGTCAATAGTCAATCAAGCTCAGCTCTCCCACCACGGATGACGAGGATGCGGGACACATCCAAATCCAGCCTAGCGTCTAGCGAGTGTGTCATCCGATGACCCCTTATCGATAAGAACGAGCCCTAAGACCTAAGCCCTAGTTGGTGTCTCGGAGATAAGATCATCTGATTGATACCAGCCCATGCTGCCCCATCTACTAGTGAATAGTTTCTCTTGTATATCCCTCATCACAGACACTGATGAGACGGAATACCAAACAACCAGTGTATATGTGATGGACTTGATACGAAATATAATACTATGTAGACATACATACACAACAAACCTCGGCCCAACCCCTCCCCCTCCCTTCCCCTGCCCTCCTAAATTAAACCCCTCCCCCTCCACAAGACAAGACAAGAACAGATCAACTCAACGTGGGGCGAATAAATGAAATTGAAATTATTCGGCATGAGAGACCTTTGACGGGATGGCGGGGACGTGCTGCATCCTCCCTTTTCCGTGAATATAAATTAGACCTTTTATAGTAGCTTAGTATTGAGATTTTCTTTTTCTTATTTACCTTCCTTTTCTTTCCATTCTTCATCTCGATTTGTCTTTTCTATATTGGGAACAGCTGTAAAGAGATACAAAAAATGACCTCACTCACCCTTCAATCAACCAAGAAGATGGTCTCCGGGTATGAGATTCCGGTTGTGGGGTTTGGGGTGCGCTGTCCTTTCTTTCTTTCTTATCCCTTTTTATTTTCATGAATGGTTGGGTAGTGTGGTTCACTGACTAGGGTACTATGGTTATGGTTGTGGTTATGTATAGGTTTATAAAACGTACACATCACACCCTTATCCATGAGTTCTAATGAATGGCCACACTGATGTATTTCAGTCCCCCCGACCTCACCTCAACCGTGACTCTCAAGGCTCTGGAGGTTGGATATCGTCATGTAAGTACATCTCTCCCTCCCCAGATCACAGAGAATATAGAACGCAGCTAAGAAGGAAACAGATTGATAGCGCAACCCTCTATAACAACGAAGCAGAATGCGCCCAAGCAATCCACGCTTCCGGCCTCCCCCGAGAGGAAATCTTCTACACGAGCAAAGTCCCCACCACGCACATGTCATATGAGAAAGCCAAGGAGGCGATCAACGATAGTTTAGCTGCTGCGGAGTGTTTGGGGTATATTGATTTGTATTACCCCCTTTCCCATCTCTTACGAATCTACGTTAAGGGAGTCTGATCTAACTGGCGGTATAGAATGCTCCTACATGCACCCTATGGCGGCAAGTCTGGCCGTCTAGGCGCCTGGCGCGCACTCGTCGAAGCGCAAAAGACCGGGAAAATCCGGTCCCTGGGGGTATCAAACTACGGGATCCAGCATCTCGAGGAACTGGAGGAGTATATTCGCAGCAGTGGTGTCGGGGGAGAGATCTCGGTGGGACAGTATGAGATTCATCCGTGGTGTGCGAGAGAGGATATTGTGGGGTGGTTGAGGGAACGGAATGTGGTGGTAGTGGCGTATTCGCCGTTGGTGCAGGCGAAGAGGATGAAGGAGCCGGTGTTGAGGATGTTGGCGGAGAAGTACGGGAAGAGTGAGGCGCAGGTGTTGGTGAGGTGGAGTTTGCAGAAGGTGAGTGTCTTTCCTTTTTTCTTTTGTTGAAGGAGGGTGAGGTGTGAATGGTGCTAATGGTTTAGGGATATGTTCCGTTGCCCAAGTCGGTGACGGAGTCGAGAATTGTGGAGAATTCGCAGGTGTTTGATTTTGAATTGTCGGGGGAGGATATGAGGCGGTTGCAGACGGCGGAGTATGCTCCTGTTTGTTGGGATCCGGCGAGGGATTCAAAGCTGTAAAGAGGAAGCTGTATTGCGTGAGCGATGAGGTACTGTATTGTTAGTATAGAGATGGTAAAGTGGATGTAGTCGATAGAATCGAAGACGTGATGATATCCGGCAGATGCCAGGATGAATCCGGGCAACACCCGCCCGGCACAACGTATCCCCGGGCGGTTTCCTTCCGCATTCTCAACTATACTGCAGCACAACAACCTTTCGCCCTTCGTTGACCCAAGCCTACATTCACATGAACCCCCCAAGATCTCCTCCAATGTCGACGGCCCACCCCCGGCGAACCCCGCGTCTTCCCCGCCCTTCATCATGCCTGAACCACCCAAGCGCATTATCCTAGAGAAATCCCGCACCGTGCGCCGTCGCTACCAGCGCAGCAACAAACGATTCCAGTTCACGGCGTCGCAGATCGCTCGCATCGAGCGCGAACAAGAGCGCGAGAAACGTGCCCAGCAACTGCGCGATCGGGAGAAGAAACGGGTCGCGAATAAGAAGAAGAAGGCGGAGAAGGAGGCCAGGGCGCGCGAGGATCGGAGACGCTTGGGTTTACCGGATCCGAATGCGCCGTGTGTGCCATCCAGTCAACCGTCGCTGTTTACTTTCATAAAGAAGAAGGCGGGTCAGGATGGGGAGGGGGGTACAGAGGTAGATGGGGAGGGGAATGGAGACGATGACGATGACGATGACGATGACGATGACGATGACGATGACGATGACGATGACGATGACGATGACGATGACGATGACGATGACGATGACGATGACGATGACGATGGCGATGGCGATGGCGATGGCGATGGCGATGGCGATGGCGATGGAAGTGAAGGGAGTACGGAGTTTGAGGATATTGATGACGATCTTCTTGGGAGTTTGGAGGATTTCTCCGCAGTGAATGAAGTGGACTTGGGGGAAACAACTGAAGTGGACAGTGATGGGGGCGGGCTTGGTGCTGGAGACGAGTCTACAATTTGCGACGTGATTAAAGATGACGGCAACAGTGATGGTGGTGGTCAACAGAAGACCAAAGAAGCGGACGAGTTCTCTGACTGCTCGATTTTTGACGATGAAGAACTCATCAAAGAGACCGAGACTATCGTCGTTGCGCCGGAGAACCCCACGCCAAAAACCGAACATCACATCCAGCCGACCGCCACCAAGCCTGCCGATTCGTTTCAAGATGACACGGCACTCTTGCTGGAAGAATTTGGCCACGAGTTCGACACGGATGAGGAATTCGAGCAGGCGCTGATTGAGCTGGCTGCCGTGTGATCCGATGTTTATACTGACTGGAGAATACTTCCGACCCGATGGCGATCCGTTCGGATGCGCCCCTCGGCTCGGACAGTGATATGGTGGCTGCTTCCCGCCGTATTACCGTTGATCCGTCGGATTGCAGGAGGTATGAGCTTTGGGGTTTCGGTGAGCTGGGTAGTGGGTATGCAGAGGATGAGATGGGAAGATGAAGCGTTCAGGTGTCGAGGCGCCCGCTAGGCTCCCGCGGCATGACGTTGCTGCTTTAAGCTGCACATTCGATCGATACGATTGTCCCTCCGACATCCCCTCCACTTCCATCTCTCCACAATCTTTTGACAACACTTTTTAGAAAGAAACAGCAACATCATGCCTATCATCAGCGTTAATAACCATGACATCGCCTACACCGACACTTACCCGAACGGGGCTCCGACTGGCGCCCTGACCTTCATTTTTGTACACGGCCTAGGGTCGTCACAAAACTACTTCTATCCCATCCTCCCCTGTTTAAAAAATTACCGCTGCATTACCATGGATACGTATGGTGCTGCCCGCTCCACCTATACCGGTGACACGATTTCCATTGCTTCCATCGCTGCAGATGTGGTCGGGGTGCTCGACGCCCTGCGAGTGTCCAAGGCGGTGGCCGTTGGGCACTCTATGGGCGGGTTGGTAGTCACTCTCCTTGGTGCACAATACGCGAATCGCGTGGAGGCCGTGGTGGCTATTGGGCCTACACACCCGTCCGAAGGACTTGAGAAGGTCATGACCGAACGCAGTGAGCTTGCGTCAAGCGGTAAGTAGTCTATCCTGGTGACGATTCGTGCTGACTTTGTAGCCGGCATGGAACCGCTGGCAGATAAGATCCCCGCGGGCGCCACGGGATCACGCAGCTCCTCGTTGGTTCAATCTTTCATCCGAGAGCTTCTGCTCAGGCAGAATCCTCATGGATATTCGGCGCTTTGCCAGGCTATTGCCACGGCGCCAGTGATCGACTACTCGGCGGTCACAGCGCCGTTCCTGCTGATTGCAGGCGACGAGGACAAGTCAGCGTCTATGGAGGGGTGCGAACACATATATACGCATGTATCAAGTGAACGGAAGCATATGCAGGTACTCTCAGGGGTTGGTCATTGGCACTGCCTAGAGGCGCCGGAGGCGGTTGGACAGGCGATTACACATTTTGCAAAAGACCAGGCTCAGCAGGATGGTTTTTGGTGATGTATGTTGATGAGTTGTCTGGATAATGGGGTTTTTAAAAAGTCCATTCTATGTTGTTACTCTATCTTGGTAGATAGATGGTACTTATAATAAAAATACTATTGGTTTATCGCGTATATCATTCCACACCTCGTTATAATATGATTTGAATCCCTGACTCGACTTCAGTCGAGCAGTTCAACGACATCCGGCTAGACAACATCAGCTGGTATTATTCGTCCTGCCCTCGTATCTCAACATTCATAACTCTGCAACACATAATCAACTCACTCTACTTACTCTACACTACAACCCCCTCACCAAACCCAATGAAAATCCATAGAAATAAATAAATAAATAACTCGCTTCACATACAATACACAACACACAATACACACTCCATACCAGATACCCCAAAAAACCAAACCCTTATTTTCCCACCTATGCCTGCACCTGTGCCGGCGCCTTCACCAACTTAACATCATACTGCAACTCAAGTCCAGCTTGAGGATCATCCTTCCGAGGCACGAAATCCACAATCAACGAGTCCTTGACAGCAAACACGGAATCATTCGTGAGGTATTGATCCTTGGAATCGAAGATTTGCGTCGTGAGGGGTTTGTAGTTGTCGTAGGTTGCCTACACCACCACCACATATTAGCATGTCTCTTCCCCTCACAAACAGAAAAACAGAACCGAAAGAAAGAGGATGGGGCACACATACAATAATATGAATATGCGCCGGCCGGAACGGATGTCTATCCATAAGTTTGAGGAGTTTGCCTGCGGGTCCTGTCATACCACATCACATTAGCATTAGCCACACCCATCTTCTCCCCCAATTCCCCCAGGGTATCAAAAATACATACCATCGTCCGGAACAGGATACGGCGTCGGCCTAAGACAATAAAACCCATACCTGCCGTCCTCATCGGTCCGAAACTTCCCTCTTAGATTAAACTCCTCCTGCTCCGGATCCTGCTGCTCATATAACCCATTCGTACTAGCCTGCCATACCTCGACCGTTGCGCCGACCAGCGGCTGTTTGGTCTCGAAGTCCACGACGCGACCGTGCATGTAGGCCATTTCCCCGGGGATGGGTTTCGGTGGGGTGAGGACGATATTCGCCCCGTTGGGACGGTAGGGGGTGTCGGCGCGGAAGAAAGGGCCTAGGATTGCGGTCGCGGTGGGGGCGTCGGGGGCTTCGGTTGCGAGGGTGTAGGTTATTTCGTCGACCAATCTATATCATACTTGTTAGATTGGGTGGTTGGGGGATGGATTGGGAGATTAGGGAAAGGTGGTGTTTGGGAAGGAAGGGGCATACGATTCAAGTCCAATCACATCACAAACGAGTTGTCCCTCGTTACGCTTATCGTCGCTCATTTGACCAGCCCAGTTGAGGAGTTTCACGCCCGCCATCCACTCGTCCACGGTGAGTTCGTTCTCGCGTGCGAAGTCGTGGACGTGTCGGATTAGACCCGTCATTAGTTGTCGGAAGCGCGGGGTTGTGTTGGGCCCCATGCTGGAGATGACGTTGTCGGTGAAGTGGGGGTCGAAGCGGGACATTTTGTTTTCTTTTTTTTACTTTGATGATTTGGGTGTAGGGTGGATGTAGATATGGAGGTTGAGGTAGAGGAAAGTGGGATAAAGGGAGTAAGACTGAGGGAGTATTGAAGGCGAGAGAAGAGGGGTAATTATATAGATCCTCAATCGAAAGGTCGATCCATTTTTTAAAGGATGCCCCGGATTCGCTGTTCGGAAAGCCGAGAGTTCTGATTGGCGGTGGTCGGATGGCATCCGACTTCCCCGCACGGCTTCGGAAGCCATCAATTCACCCCACATTGCCTGACATTTGCATCCATACTATCCAATCTTATTAGTTATTCCTACAGAGTAGTGAGTACTATGTAGGAAAGCTGATGCATCATCGACGCTTCCCGTCGGACCGTCCCTTGGGATTTCTCCCCTGCGCCCATTCCGACGGCCACTGCTGCACCACCTGACCGCGCTCCCAAATCTTCCCCATCTTCCGCTCCACCACCACATCCACAAACTCCAACGGTACCATCTTCTCTCCTCCCTCACCCTCACCAGCTACACCCACACTCATCCCCTCACTAAGAATAACCCCATTCTCACTCCTCCAAAACGGACATCCCGCCTTCAACGCCCTCTCCAAATCCACATAAACCAACACCTGCGCATCGCGTCTCATCCCCGAAATCACCTTTCCTTTATCCCCATTCCCCTCCTTATTCTGATCCAACTGCCCAAGCACCTCCTCCACCCCCGGCCCCGTCGCAAAATGCACCTGATTCCGTCCCATACAGCGCAATCCCCCCGACGCTACGATCGCCGGCCACGCCGAATGATACGTCCCGTGCACGACCGTCCCCGGTAACTTGTCTTTCCCCTCTAGGGTGAGTTTTTCAAGCAGGTGGGCGGCCTCGACGCTCTTGATGCTGTGGCCTTGGGTTGCGCGGATGAGATAGTGGGTGGGTGTGGAGTCGGTCGTGCTGGCGGTGATGGCGGCTGTCGTGGATTCTTCTTTGGATTCTGCTGCTTCTTTTTCTTCTGTCTCCGTGGGTGTGGATGCAGGGGCGTAAAGTAGTGCGAATCGCTTCTTATCGGAATTGGCTACCGCTTCGATGATCTCGGGGAAGGTGACTTTTAGGGATTTGAGTTTTCGCCATGAGAGCTGGGTTATGGTGAGGTTGATTAGTATATTACCTCTGAGAAGATGGGATGGGAACGAGGGAGGGGGTAAGCTGAAGGGGGGGGCATACCACGTCTGCGACGTTGGCGTAGCCCTGGGCGTCTATCTTCAAGCCTTCTTTTTCGGCGGCATGACGGAGGAGTAAGCTGAGGGCTTTGGAGACCGTGACGGCGCGGCTAGGTGGAGGGCGCGGTTTGGGGGGCATGATTTATTTTTTGTTGTAGCTGGCTGTGTTGTGTTGAAGGGAGTAAGATGGTGGTGTGGGTGAAAGTGATGAGGGGAACGGCACTGAGCGAGACTTTTCGGCGCGGAACTTTTTTGATGTCATCGGCGGGAGGCCCACATTCATTCTGTTTAAAGAGTACTATTTCATACATTGTAGAGTGAGGACCTGTGAATTTCATGTTGTTATTAGATTTGCGACTCTCAGCATGGATGCCCCATACATTATATTATTATTATTATTATCGCCACGTATCCTAGCTATCCATGACCTGTCTACTTCAGATACAGATCCTGGGCTTTAGCTTTCTTGGACAAGATCGAATTTGTAGAAACCCTCCGGGAATGCTGATGGATCTGTTCGTAGAAGATTTCACAAGACGAAGATAATTAAAAGGAACGACTCACGCACTTCTATCATCGCTCATTTTCACTTTAGAGCTCTACTACCGGACTGACGTGAAATCAATCTGCGAAATGACATCCTTCCCTGTAGTTACTAGAGTTAGTAACTTAGTTTCAACCCATTGTTGACATGACAGTTGGCGAACAGGCGATCAGTTAATATTTGTAGCTAGCAATCCATCCACTCCTCCTTATTATCAAAAAATGCTTCATGGTAAGGGTTCTTCTCCAACCAATCTTCTGGGGGCGTCGATGAGCAAGACTTTGTATAGAAATTGGTGAGGGCCTCGTTGAGAGCTGCATACTTAGTGATGTTGACTAACGGCCATGTTAAACAGCGGGGCATACCTTGCAAAGTCATAGGGTATGAGGGTTGAAGGGTAAATCGTGAATCTCGCTCTCGATACAAGGTTAAGGACTTTGGAATTGCAGTGCCTTTGCAGGGTTATTATGATCCAGCTCTCATATGACGCACGCTTGCCTACCTTTCGAGATGGTCAAGTAAAGGGGACAAGCTTCAGCTTGGCCATTATCGATTGCATCCAGATAATTATCAAAGGACCTCCGTGTTATCTCTTGCAGGAAATGGGTATTTGGCATAAAGAGCGCCCCATTTGAAACTTGCATGATGTGAGTAGCAGAAAGCGGGGAAATCTTTTGGTAATTAATGCATACCATCTGGACTGATTTTGGGATAAACTAATCCATCACGAGCAACTTCGATACCGTCTTCCCATTCCCAATCGTCTTGATCCAATCTTTTGTCAAAGAGTTGTGACTCGGGGCGTACTTGGAATCGATACAGCGTTGCTGGGGATATAGAGTGAGATGACACATATGAAAGAGCACGGTAGTTCTGAAAACGTGTAGAAGCACCGGAAGTAGGGCGGAAGATGTTTCGGAACATTGGAGGTTGTAAGAGTTCAACTGTTCAGAGCACACGAGCTTCAGGAAAGGCTGTTTGTTGACTGGAATGTGTTTTGACTCTAAGACGTCGGAAGTCAGGAGTACGTACGGCCTGCAGGCCGGCAAACAATGAACTCACATTGCCCTCGTTTCCAAGCCAACCGACCGCAGCTCTTCTATTAACCACATCTGGATCAATCAACTATATGCAGATCAGACCGCCACGTGCATGCGAAGTTTTAGCTGTTTATGACTTCAGTGTCAGTCATCTTCACAGGTCCTCACATTCTAGCTGGAGCATCAGTATCCAGATACTACAATCGGTTTTAAGATAACGAGAAACATTATCATCTTCTGCTCATAACCATACTGCAGTAAATTAACAATACCATCGCAAATGGGTATAACAAACACATCCAAGCTATCGATCACAAATACAACTACACTCTGCCACCGGACACACCTTATGTCGTCCAAACCATTCCCGTGCATGATGCGCATGGAACCCATGATTACAATTGATACAAAACACGATAAACCGACGCATTAGATCGGCCTCTGATGGGCGACGGCGCTCTGCACTCGCCGCTGCATCCGCTGCCACACACGCCTTGGACATCGGGTCCGGCGCCCCCAGCCAGAGTGTGCATACTCCGCAGCGCGGCATGTGTCGTCCGCAGCGCGGACATACGGTGCCAGACATGGCGGCGCTGCCGAGGGGGTTGCCGGGGGTTGGGTGTACCACCTCGCCCGTGACGGACGGGGCTAGTTGTGAGGAGGCGTCGTGCTGCGTGAGTGGACGCGTGCAGTAGTTGCAGGTTAGACTGACTTGCTGACGGGGCGGGTCGAACAGTTTCCGGCCGTCCCAGGTCACGGCGAACTTGCGAGAGCCGACGTCGAAGCGCGCGCGCTCGAGTTGGAGTTTCCAGGCGTTGATTTGCTGGCGGTAGGTCTCGCGCCAGGACTCGAAGCGCGCGCGGTCCGGCGATGTGTTGATGAACCGCGGCACCGTGTGGCTCATAGCCAGCACGGCCGTTTGGATGTCGTGGAATTTGTTGATGTAGGATTGGAAGAGGTCCATGGCTGAGTGGTTGAGTCCGGTGAGGAGGATGCCTTCGATGTCGCCTTGTTGGATCGCGGAGGTGGTGGTTGTCTGGAGGTAGCTGGTGAGGTCGTCGTCTGGCAGCCAGCGCAGGGCCACTTCGATCCGATACCTAAGAGGAAGGGTGGTTTCTTGGATGACGGAGCGCCAGTCGCCCTTGCTCACGAGGGCGAGGATGGCTCGCGCGTAGGGGTCAGTGAGCTCCTTGGCGATTTCAGCGCAGGTGTCCTCCCAGTCGGAGTCGGTATCACCTTTCGCGGCACCCGCAATGGCCATGGCGAGGAGCTTATGAGCCTGAGTGGGCTCGTGGCTTCGTAATGCTAGGTAGGCGAGTTTGGGTTCGTCTTGGAAGATGGCCAGCGCGGCGGCTTTGGTGTGCTGCTTGTCGGCGGACAGCGTTTTGACGAGCTCCTCGAGTTCTCGGTGGGATTGCGCCGCGCCGCACAGTCGCAGGCACAGCCGGCGGTGTTCGGCGTACTCGGTCTCGCAGCCCTTGGTCTCGGGGAGGTTAAGTTGCTCCTGGACGAGCTCCAAGATGGTTTCGTGGATGTTGACAGCCGGGTTGTGGCCAACTCGTCGTCCTTCGAGACTCTCTCCTACTAACGTTAGTCATGCCGTGGCATAGAAGATAGACCGTACCCAAGTCATTGTTCCAGACATTGTAGATGCCCAGGTAATTCAGATCTAGCCCGTTGATGACCATGGACTCGTCGCTAGAGTCGGAGCGTGCGCCTAATAGGTCAGCATGGATCGTGAGATACCGGCAGTAGCTTACGTTCAACCCAGTCCCAGAAGCTTTGCAGCCATGGATCATCGGCAATGACCCTCTTGTTGCGTGCCTCGTCAAACAGATAGCCTTCTTTGCACCGAAGCCGGTTCACCGACAATAGTGTCAGCGCATCCTCCATGGGAAGCCGGCTGCCCAGAGCCCCCAGCGACAAGGCATGTTCTCGCGCCTCGCGGCTTGACAAGGGAGTCGCCGGCCGATGGGCAGCTCGACGGCCTTTCTGCGAAGCAGCCCCATTCTGGTCGGACACCCGTTCGCGAAGGTCTTCCACCACCTTGGAAATGCTCGAACCCTGACTGGAGGGCGGAGTAATCATTCTGAAATCTGAGTCCTCATCCGGAGATCCCCAAATCAGGGTGCCCTGCGAAGAGAGTCGTACCGGTGGCGCTGGAGGCTTTGCCGTGAGAATACTCAGTTCATCGTTTCCGGATATTGTAATCGCACTGGGCTCATTCCCGGGACTCATGTTGAGAAAGTCAAACGCCACAACCCTATCCTTCTCATCATACCCCCGAGAAGGATGATTGTAAGGCGTGACCACATCCCGGACGTACTTGGTGTAAATCTGCTCGGGGTAATTCTTCGCAGAGCCCTGTCCCAGGGTCTCATCCATGGACGAACGCATCTCCTCATCCAGATACTCCTTGACGATGTCGTAGGTTTTGAAGTGCCCCGTGTTCGAGAGCACACCCAAACAACCCCTCTTCGTCCTCGAGAACCGCAGACTCCAGATGGTCGACTTGGGCGCAATGACACTACCAAACTCAAGCGACGGGCCCAGCTGCCCCGTCTCCATGGCATTCGTCGGCCCAACGGCCGGGGTAATGAAGCGCGATCCAATGCGCCGATCCCAGATGCAGATAGTCGGATCATTAGTAGCCTGACAAGAGGCGATATAATTCTGATCGAGCCAATCAATGGCCACATTATGCACACAGCGAGTGGGAAACTGCAGCGACGGATTCCCCGGACCCTCTGCGACACATTAACACACATCCATCCCAATCGCAACTGGAGAAAAGCGAAACGAACCTCTCAAATCATAAATCCTCACAAACTGCCCCTTCACCCCCGTCACCAACGTATCCGGCTGATCCGTAAAGAACTTCACACTGGTGATTGGCTCCGAGCTGGCCAATTTCCTCAACGGCTCCACGAACCCCTTGACAGCCTTACTCGTCAACCGCTGATTGACATCCCAGATATTGAGACAGAAATCATTCCGGACCCGATCCAGCCCCGCGGCCAGCAATCCATGCGTACTAAACGCCACAGCATTGCAATACCGCTGATGTCGAATGGGAAACGAGAACGAATCCTGAGTCTCGCTATTCATGCGCAGAATGGTCGCATCCCCCGACGACTGGCCCACCGCGACCAACGACTCATCGACAGGCGACCAATCGAAGGCCCGAAACGCAGGGACCTTGGTATGCGTCGACAAGACCTCCTGTTCCAGACGACGTCCGCCATCAAACGAGGTGACTTTGCACAATCGGAAGGCCTTCCCGACCACGTCCACGGAGAGGAATCGTTGCTCCGCTGTAGTGGAGGTCGGGGACCACCGGATGGCCTTTTCCATTTTCTTTTCTAATCCCCCGTAATTTCTTTTTCTTTTTCTTTTTCTTGAATCTTTTTTTTCTGATATGTCCGGTTTTCAGAACAAGCCCACACCAACCCCTGTGCTTTGTGCTTTGTGCTGCCGTCGCCGATGCGACTGGTCACCACTTCGATCTGATTTCAGCTGCTGCAATCTGATCCGTCACCGGCGGTCCCATTGGCTGTGTGCAGATCCCCCAAGGAAAAAAGAACCCTGTGTGGATTAAAAATCAACGACCCCCTAAACAATCATGTTGGAGGTAAATAGATAGGTAGCTAGTCTCCCAGTCGAAGTAGATACCTAAAATAAGTAAGTAGATAGTTCAGCTGCGCTCGCTTGGTTGGATGTCCGCGCGCGCGTCATGGGACTAGCTGTCTGCTGATTGGTTACGTCGGGGAAGCTTGCGGCCCGACCTTGATCCGCTATCACTTTTTTCCTTTCCTCGATAATAGTACTTACAATTCCACCTTCCCCATCCTTATTTTCCCCCCCAAAATCACCCCGGAGGTTATTATCCTACACGCCAACATGCCCCGAGAATTCGCCCCCGCCATGACAGGCGCGAACCGCATCGCGAAGCGCAAAACCCGGGACTTTGACCTCGACAACACCACAAACCCCGATACCACCAGCACCACTGCAACTGCCCCCCAACAAACCCAAACCCAAGACAAAGACCAAGGCCACGCACGGAAGAAAATCCACCTCCACAAGAAAGAACACAAGTATCCGTCCGTCAACGAACTCAAGAAACGCATTCGCGATGTGAAACGACTTCTCAATAAGGCGGATTTACCTGCCGATGCGCGCATCGTTCAAGAACGAGCGTTGAAGGGATACGAGAATGATCTGGAGGAGGAGTTGAAGAGGAGGGATCGGTCGAAGATGATTAAGAAGTATCATTTTGTGAGGTTTTTGGGTATGTCCCTCCTTTTCCTTTTATCTCTGGTGTTGGTTGTTTTTGCTTGGGGTGGTTTGGTTTATGGACGGGAGCTATGTTGTTGATTTGATTTGGGTAACTACTGGGGATGGTTTTTGCTAATGAGATATCTGTGGGGGTAATGTAGACCGCAAAACCGCCAGCAAAGACATCTCGCGCCTCACCCGACGAGAAAAAGAAATCACTTCATCCTCGACTCTCGAATCCAAGGAGAAGGAACGCAAACTTAAAGCTTTGGCGGAGAAGTTGCACGTCGCGCGGGTTAATCTGAACTATACGATCTATTATCCGCTTTCGGAGAAGTATATCGCCTTGTATGCGGAGCAGAGAAAGAAGACGACGACGACGGGAGGGAAGGGAGATGGGGAGGATTCGGATGATGATGCGCGGTTTGGACCGATTCATGCGACAGTTGCGGAGAAGCCGGGGATGTGGCATGTTGTGGAGAAGTGTATGGCGGAGGGGACGTTGGATGAGTTGAGGGATGGGAAGATGAAGGTCAAGGTTGATGGGGAGGATGCTACGGGAGAGAAGAAGCAGAAGGTTGTGGTGAAGGAGGGTAAGAAGAATTCTGCTGCTGCTGCGGTGAAGGAGGTCAAGAGTGATAGGAATACCAAGGGTTGGGAGCGTGTGGAGTCCGGACGGAGTGAGAGATCGAAGAGGAGGGCTGCGGCTAGGGAGGACTACGCGAGACGGAATGCGGCCAAGGATGATGGCGAGGAGAGTGATGGAGGGTTCTTTGAGATGTGAATTACCGGCTGGGCTGGCTGTCCAGTGTGAAGCATTTACAGGAGTTGGGGTTCATCTTTGTCTGTCTGCCTTTCGGGCTTTTGTGGAACAGTGTACGGCTGCCATCATACGATACCCAATGATCAATTGTTTTCGTTCAGCTGAGATTACAGTACACCGGAGATGCTAAGAACTCAGTTCGAATCTAAATCATCGTGGATGCGAACCGTCCCAACTCCGGCTGCACCCTTCTAAGTAAAGTAGATGAACGGAAATACACTCAATCGTGGGCACAGGGCCTCACGGAATACCCAGGTCAAAGAATGCGCTGGACAAGTGTCTGGCACTTAAAAAATCATCAGATCATATCTCGTAGCATTCACCCGGAGCGATGCTTCAATCCAGCATGACCTGCTCGGTTTCTGCCCTTCCACTAGAAGAGACCGTGCCGGTCATGCTAGACAGGTTGCCAGAACCTATAAACAAAACACAGAAACGAGTGAATCGCTCAGACAATTTTCGCTCGGTTGCAAAACGAACCACGACGAGTAGTCACGCTACATGACGCTGCAGCCTCCTGTGCCGCCGCCGCCTTCGGTGTGTCGTCGTCTGCCAGCCCCAAGTGTTGGGATCACCCCTACTCCATAAGCGGCATCCTCGTCGTCATCGTTGTAAATCCTCTCCGCTTCACGGGCTCGGCGCCGTCTTCTTCTCACCCCGGCCCCTGGAGCACCGGCTTCTTCGGTTGCCATCATGTATTCGGCCCATTTGCGATCCAGCCTGCTCGCGGCTACTAGGTCACCACGGAGGACTCGCTTGTTGTGCTCATCCACGGTCATCTGCCAGCCGTAGAAGCACTTGAGGTGAATGATTTCATTTGGGTATACGGGCGGGGGTGGCGGAGGGGTGATCGAGGAAGCGATCACTGTCGTGGACTGACTCGGATCGACCGTGTGAGTGACGACAGAGACTGCTTGCATAGATTTGCGAGTGGCGCGCGGAAGATAGGCATTGCTTGACAGAACCTCCTTCACCCCAGCCCAGGTCACGTTGGCGCAGTCGAAGACGACCAGACGCAGGCCGATCCGAGGAAGATTCTCGTCATAGCCGCGCCGGCGCACGCGGAAGCTGGCCTCCATCAAGGTCAAATCGGATACTCGCGTGTTGTCCATTTCCACAGAGCGAAGCGAGGGGCAGTTCTTCATGATCTGCAAGGTTCCAATGTCGCCGATGGCCTCGCAATAACTAATGTTGAGGTGCTCCAGACGCGCAGCACACGGGGACTTGGCAAGCTCGATAAGTGTGTTGTTCGACAGTCGCTCCATATCCTCCAGGTCGAGATGGGTCAAGTGAGGGGTGGTCCGGATCACCGCCATAACAGATTCGTCGGTCAGCTCAGAGCACTGCGAAAGTTGCAGGCCTTGGAGATCCGGCACATTGTGAGCGAGACTCTTCACCCCGTCGTCCGTCAACTCCGGGCACTGGTGAATGTCCAGGTGTTTCAACCGCCGGGGAGGGACAATCGGCCGTTCCTCGAGAAGATCCATTTCCGGGTCGACGCCGTGCATAAGCGCTTTGAGGCACTCGTCTGTAAGCTCGGTGCGGCTCATGATCAGGCGTTCCAGGGTATTTCGCTCGTACACGTTGACAGCGAAGTCGACGTCATCGAAACCACGAATTTCACTCGCGCGGAGGTCCTTCAACTTTTCACAAGCCTTCACAATCTTCTTCAGTCCAGAGGTGTCAATACCAGTGCACCAGGACACATTCAAGATTTCGAGTTGTGGGCAGGACTGCGCGATGATCTTCATGGCAGAGTTGCTGACAGACGACAATCCGGATAAGTTGATGTACTGCAGGCGGGGATTCCGCAAAAGGAAGTAGTGAATCGAGGATCTGTCAATGCGGCATCCCTCCAGCGAGAAATTGACCAAGTTCCGGCATAGGTCGGTGATGCGGTCACCCTCGGTTTGCCACTTATCCTTCAATTGAATACATCCGCGGAGGTTGAGATCGCGAACAAATGGACCGCCGGCTGTGATGAGCTTCACAAGACCATCGCTTGGGATTTCACGGTAGTAGTCTGTGGTGTCAACCTCGGTCCACAGCTGTCCATCATAACACATTTTATTCCATGTTTTGGAAACGGCAGAGCAACGGACAATCTCCTTCGGAGTGAGGTACTGGAAGATCCGCATCTTCAACTCGTCAGGCATATTCCCCCAGAAATCAAAGACCCGCTTGGGCTTCGGGGTCGACCGTGCAGTAGCAGCCTCGTCAACCGCATCCATCCCCAACATGGCCCCACGAGATCCAGGTCGCAAGTCAGTGGGCAGAGGAACTGTGCGCGGGTGGGTGGCATTAGGCGAATCGGAGCCGACGAGGCGGATACGGGCATTTCCATCATGATCTGCCGGAAAGCTAGAGCCGGGGGTTATCGGACGGGCATTTAATCCACCATAGAGCTGAGATGTACTTCCATTGCCCAGACAGGGGGTATATGCCGATTGCGAGAGTGACACACAGGACAAAGACGCCTTACCATCCCGGCGGTATCCCGTGGAATGGGACCGGCCCCGCCTGGTCAAACTAGGGCTGGACGAGATCCGTTGAAGACTCTGCAACAACTTATGACGTCCCTTGAGTTTTGGCGGCTGTTCCAAAGGAATCTGGCCGGTTGAAGAAGCCGGGCTCACCGGCGAGGCCGCCTCAGGCGAAGCCCTGATTTCATCAGGATATGCGGTAGACATGACGGAATGGCGGTCTCGACACCCGGAATCCCTCAAGACCCAACAGATCTCTCAACGCTTTCGGACGGGTTCGAATAGGAGTGATCGTACAATGTGATGATGTAGACGGCTACACAGTTAGCCAGGAGTGATGTGTGTTGGCGACGAGCTCGCAGGCGGATGTTCTAGACGGCCATAATGAAGCTAGCCAGCCTTCCGCAAGTATGGTTGTCGAGTCTGGAGTAACACACACCCGAATCAACACCGGACCCGTGACCGCGGATGAAAAGACAGAGGGAAATTGCAAGGGACGACAAGAGCGAAGAGAAGCCAAATGGAAGAACGAGGAGCAGGGCAGACAAACAAGCGACAGGTCGTGTCTTTCGGCTAAGGACCGTTAGGATGGTACCATGGGACTGGAGACCGCGTAACCCCGGGGAATGGCAGCAGCTGCGGGTGGCCGGCACAGGCTTGGACTCTGCAAAGTAAGGCACAGGGTTTGCAGACGTCACCGAAGCATCATCCACAGCGGTCAACAAAGAAAAGAGCAATAGACACAGGCAGCGCAAACGAAGAGTCTGCAGAAGAGCGAGGGAGCGAAGATAATAATGATGGGGGGGAAGAGAAAAGAAGCGAGACGGGGGCAGAATCACGTAAGGCAGGCTGGCAGGTCAGGCGACAGCCAGTTACGGTACAGGACTGACGGGTGAGCCACACCTTGTCGAGCAGAATAATGCATGGCCACAGCAACAACAATGGAGGATTGGCGGGGAGCTTTTTGAGACCGGACCATTCACGGTCGCTGGCTGGCCATTCTATCCTCCTCCTCCTTGGTGTTAGGGGATTAGAACAATACCGTACCTGTCGGTACCCCACAGGCTTATCGAGACACTTATCGCTGCCCCACTTGGGCGGGCGGTGGCGGTTCCGGCGGAGTCACTGCGTGTTCTGGCCGATTCTTACGCCCGCCATACCGTCCACTTCCTCAAAGGCGGGTGAATTCTTCG
Source organism: Aspergillus sclerotioniger CBS 115572 (assembly GCF_003184525.1). Lineage (NCBI taxonomy): Eukaryota > Fungi > Ascomycota > Eurotiomycetes > Eurotiales > Aspergillaceae > Aspergillus > Aspergillus sclerotioniger. The sequence continues at coordinate 213,094 of NW_020291021.1, forward strand.
TTGCCATTGATTGGAACAAGGCCCTGATAATCGGTAGCAAAGATGAGGATGGAGTGGTCGCATGAGGACTTCAAGTCAGAGGGTCCAAGTCAGCCGATCCGCTGGGAGATTCCAATTTCAGATAAGGATGGGACAGACGGTACGATCCGTACGTCAAGCCGAATCGGTAACAAGAAAATATTAATGCCTCGTCTTACCCTCAAGGGTTGAAGTGGAGGCTGAGTTACTTCCTTGTTCCTTGTCCACCTTGCCTGGATGCAGCAGCCAGCAGGAAGCCAGCACATCATCCGTCTTCATACTACTACTAAGTACCTACCTAATAGTATTCTGCCATCAGCCAGACTGCAAACAAACAAGCACCCAATCCCACATGTACTACAATGCTTAGGAAGTAACACACCCGAAGTCAAGCCTCGGCATCTCTACTCCGTCCACCCCAGCCAGAAAGAAACACAGTGGAGGAACCTCCCAGTCTCTACCAGTCTACATAACCAATGATCCACCGCCAACCAAACGAAACCCAGAAAACCCATAAAAACCCACCAAGCAGAGCCCAGAACAACCGTCCATACCACGGTACACCCAAGGGCCCAAAGCCACCAGGCCACCACTTAACGGATGCTGTTCCTGGTCGGGTCTGCTCGGATAGTCCAATGATGTTGCAATTTGCTGCTCCTCTGTGACTAAGACACAGAGTGACACAGAACTATTGCCTGTTAAGTGAGTAAGTAACTACGGGGTTGTGTTGCGGGTTTGTCGCCTCCGACAACACAACGCCACCTCGATACCAGCGGGGACTGTATTCCGTATAGTTACATAGGAGTTACTGATTATTCATACCGCCTAGGAAGTCTCAGAGTTCAATCCAGAATTCCACATGATGCCTACTGGCTAGGAAATCCCTAGCCCACAGATCTAACCCCCAACTAGGAAGAATAAAGTAAGCTAACCTAAGCCCGAAGATCTGAGCCCCCCATCAGAATCCATCCATCAAGTAGATACGACCGAACCATCCATTCATCGTCCTCCCTTGAGGGGATGTATTCGTACCTGACAACTTGACAACTGACAGGTCGCTGCCAAGCCCGACGGCCAATGTCCCGAACAGGTAAGGCACCCATCCATCTTAGGCTGTCACATTGTGATGGATAGACAGACAAATAGTCGGGTTCTGGATCGATCTACATATTATTCCTTTCGTAAGGGTGTTGGGTCGGTGTAAGGGACAAACCACACTATGGCTATTTCCATGTTGGAACTTGGAAAAGGAAGAATATCTGTCACTCGAGGGGGTGGCTGGACAACAATGAGCTCATGGCGGCGCATCACGTATTGTTGCTGGGACTGTTAAGCCACAATGCTAGGCGGCGGGTGCCACTACCATACTAGTAGGTGTACATGCAGCAAGAATGGAGACTGGAGAGAGACTGCTTACTGCTTGCTGCTCGGGAACGCTGACTTTCCCCGCTTCACCCCGCAACTGAGGCCGCAAGATCCCCATGTGGTCGGCCGTTGTGGAAAGTTACCAGACTACCTGCAAAGTAGGCTTGTCGTCTCTATTCGTGCCCGCTTATTCTAACCGCAGGTTTACTATAACACACCACGGGGTATATCGAATCTCATATGCATGCATGCACTGTCAATTCCCTGGGGTCATGCCTGGAATCAAAACTGATCCAAGTAAATGCAAAACATCTAGCCAAAAGAGCACAACAAGATGACGATGGGGTATCTCAGCCTCCTAATTCTCTATACAACCGATCCACGGGCCTCCGCTCTGTTCACGTTGATCCCTCGCAATAATGCCACCCCCTCGCACGCCCCCCGCTCCCATTGGACCCAATCCCAGCCATCCTGCGTAGCCCGTCCGTTTTAATCGTTTCTAATCGTAAGTGCTATCACATCCTTGAGCCATCCGATACGCTGCTCGTCATGAACAGCTTTGGCTCCGGTCCAAGAAACAAAGATCGAAACGAGACTCGGCGTCTCGCCATCAAGACGCCAATATATGAAAATGCTATCTGTGACTATCGTTTCCAATGCACTATGCCACAGCACGTTCTATCATTCCAGTCGTGTAGCTCAGCTGTCAATCATCCAGGGGTGTTCCAAGACCTCGCTGATGGTTAACCGGTTGTCGACATCCCGGTCGAGCATCCGCCGGATCAGGTCGATGCAATCCTCGGAAAATGGCAGGAATGGAACGCGGAGCGGGTGATCCAAGATTTCGTCGACATTGTAGAAGGGGTTCTCTTTGTAGACAATGGTGTAAAGCAATATTCCAAGGGCCCAAATATCCTGCTCCTTGCCACGGTAAGATTTGCCCTGAAGGACCTCGGGTGCCGCGTAATCTTCCAACCCGTCAGCTTTACCAAAATGACAAGAAAATCGTGGGATACTCACCAATTGTACCCACAAACACATCAAAGGGCCCGTTCTTGATATAAGCGGCACTCCCAAAGTCGATCAGCTTGATCCGGCCTTCACCGTCCAAAATAACGTTCTCGTCCTTGATGTCGCGATGCACAACCAACGCCTTCGTGTGGAGATGATGGATGGCGTCTACAACCTGTTTGAAGATGTTCCGGCATTCTGCTTCATCCATGTTGGCTTTCAGTTCAATATAATCAAAGAGATCCATTCCAGGAAGCCCATGCGGCGTCATCTCAATGTAATAATTCACGTCGTCCTCGAAGAACCCTTCCATCTCCACAATGTTGGGATGTTTCAACCCGTCCCGTCGGAGGTAATCCAGAACGTGGATTTCCAATGGAACGGTTCCTAGGCGACGATCGCGCGTCCACGTATCGACAAGAATTCGCTTCTTCGTAACGTACTTCAGGACCATTTTCTTCGTTGGGATTTTCTTCATGCGTGCAAGCTTGACTTCTCCGTAGGCTCCCTGACCCATCTCCTCCAGAATCACGTAATCGGAAATGGTTCGTTTCTTCGGTGCCTCTTTGGCACCAGCGGGTTTCACTTCAGGCATCGGCTGCACCGGCTTGTCGGTTAGCGGTTGTGACGCTGCCTCACTGAGTTGTTGGCTCAAAGTAGAAGTCGGTAAGTGCGTCTCGACCGACGTTCGCTCCGTGCCGGCGGGATGCGGAGTGGAAGACGTTGTCGAAGGCAGATTCGACACAGAAGCGGATGATGGGCTTTCGGCCCGAGACGATGGAGAAGGGAAGCTCGCTGCCGGGGCTGCAGAATGAATATGTCTCGAGTAGCTCACCCACAGTGCGTAGACAAGCTCAGTGACGGCTTCAAACTCGTCGCCTTGATCTCCCGAAGTGGCATCCTCTCGTGGCTTCGGGAACATTGTGCCGCTCTTTGCCACACGCATCTGGACATCGACTGCAATCGACGAGCCATCCCGATGGACTGCAGCCAAGCCAGCAGGTTCTAAGAAGACTGACGCCACATTGGACTTGCCATCCCGGAGGATGGACAGAGTTCGTGCTCTCCGGAAGCTGGGTTCGGAGATCACAAGACCGTCAACCAAGGGGACCCTCTCCTCCTCCGTGAGCACATTGAGCAAGCTGTCGAATCCAGGGATCAAATCGTTCACGTGTAGCCCCTCCGGTCGCTCATGGCCGAATAGTGCAGAGCAAAATACCGAATTGGAACTGACAATCTTCAAAGTTGACGATGATAGCACCATCATGCCCGCAACATGAGGAAAGCTAGATATCCGAAGGCTCCTGGAAGTCTCGCCCTTAGAGATCGTGGACGGTATGCAAATACCAGCTGATGTACGAGTAGCAAAGTACTTCGTCTCGGTGATCTTCGCAAGACCTCGATCGATCGAAGATTCAAGAGATTCTGGCGGAAGATGGGGGAGCAGCTCCGTGATCCGTTCGCCGGGTTTTGCCGCACCGGGACCCCAGATTTTCTCGACATCTCCCGTGGCATCCGCAATATTCCACGACTCATCGCAACGAACAAACGCGACGTTCTCCTGGATCTCCTCGAGAACCCAGATCAAACCTCCACGCTTTTCCATGACCCAGATGCTGGCAGCTCCCCTTTTACCATTGCGCTTCTCGATGGGTACCACATCTCCGCACAGGAGAACTCCACGGGACTTGGTTGCCGGATGATTCAGTTGCCTGGTGCTCGAACCGTATCCATCATCGGTCTGAGCCCTCCTCGGAGCTCTTGATCGCGATGGGGGTTTGCTGAGCAGCTGCGCTGTTACACCATTTCCCATCCCCATTGATTTAAGATTCACGGCCTTGGAACGGGCTTTATCGGGCGAAGTCTGGAGCCTTACTGCGGCATCAGTGGCGGGGTCCCGCAGCTTAGACTCAACCCACTGTCGGCGGTCTTTCTGTACCACTTCGAGGATACTTAACTTGCGGAGCTCCGCTTGTGTAACACCGAAGATCAGACAGGCGATATCATTCGCTGCCAAGATGGTCCATGGTTCATGCGACTCGGTCCTGAACACGGCTTGTGATGCGGGTGTCCACTTGCTGCTGTGCGTGTGTAGGACAGGCACCGGGAAGCCGTATCCCAGAGTTGAGGTGCTGGTGGGTGATAAGGGGTCCGTGGAGGTGTAGGGTGCTAGATTCTCCATCAGCTTGCCCTGGACAGCAATAGAGCCGGCCTCGGTGAAAGTACGTTTTTTAATGCTTACGCGCCTGGGATAGGGCCTCATGTCCGTCCGGAGTGGGGATGGCAGGTCGTCCGATGCTTGACCCGAGGAGCGTAAGGCATCTAGCGAAGCATGCTCCTGGGCCGTCTCCTTGAGCTGATCCGCAGGAAGCTGGGGCTCAGCAAATGCTCGTTCGAAAATGTTTACGCTGTCCACATCTGCAGGGCCGGTCACAGGCCCCCGCGAAAGACCAGCGTAGTTGTAGCGGTCTTCTCTCCCCGAAACGGTGGTCCGCGAGAAGAAATCCACCACACTTTGGGTATCTGCGTCTCCACCGAAACGAGCCTGGGCGCTAGTCAGCCCCGAACTGGTGCTAGTGGTCCAGCCGAAGCGGTCACGCATGAAATCTATAGACCTCTTCAGGATGTTGTGTCGATTATTAAGTAGTTCCTCGGATTGCTGTGCGAACGAAAACGAGTGCAAAGATTCGCAAGGAAAGCGATGAAGATCTTCTAAGGTGCCAAACTCCTCAGTCGATGGCAGGCGTGTGGGATGAGCTCGGGTCGAAGAAGTGGAACGTGGGGAGGGTGAGTGACTACGTGAGGTCATAGGTGCGAGCGATGAGGCAGACATGTTCGGAAGGGTAAAAACTCGTGATGGCTGTTGACGTATGCGATCTAGACCAGATGGGCCAAGTCCATGTTCGTGATCCAGCAGAGAAGACCTGCAGAAGAGAAATAGAAAATTCCTTTCAGTTCCTGCCTCCGTGTTTTGCGCTAACGCATATATGCTACCAATGCAAGGAGGGCTCCTCCATCGGTCACTTACCTTGAAAGGTGATCATACCCCGATGAAAGGGTCTCTGCCGAGTATCTCATCGAATCCTCCGTGTGCCCCGAGAGACGTCTCATAAAAGGGTCCGAGTCGGGCGACGCTGACAGAGGTCCCACGGGGGACGACAATGGACTTGGTTCACCTGAATGGAAACGAGGTTGTTAGCTTCTGACTGCCGACATCCCTTTGCTTCCCTCGCTGTTGTGGTGATATCATCCGCTTTTCCTGCCCTTCCCGAATGCACCCTTCAGCAATGCGGAATGAAGTGGCTGACTTGTGCCGAGATGCATATCCAAATATGTGGGTAAACGGTCTGGAAACCCGACCTGGATTCCCACAGATTGAACGACCACCTCCAGAGATCCGACACTGTCGCGTTTCGCTGGCAGCTTGGTCGTCTCAATCCAAGGCGTCTTGGTGGCCCGCCGTATAGACCTAGATATCGAATACGCTTCTCGGAGCCAACGACTGTACCGTGCCAAAAGGGTACGCTAGGGGATGCAGAGGAAACGGTGACGATCAAGCAGAGAGGATCAAGGAGGGGGAGCAGCACGACTAACCATCGGGATTATATGAAGCAGAACCCATATTTTCCCAAGTAGGCGAGGGCGTAGGGACCAGCACCGACCGGACCGATTGAAAACAAGCGGTTCAAATCGGCGCAACTCGAATGACTGCAAAGGGAGGCTAGGAAATAATGACGGCGAGGTTTATTGCTACATGGGATAACAGGACGTTAACCATTCAAGGTGGTCTGTCTGGCGAGTTCTGCAGATCTCTTGTCTCTCTGCCTCCCTTGGTAATTTTATAGAAATTTTTCTGCTTCGGATTCTCTTGTCTTTTTTTTTTCTTTGCAGACCGATGCGTTGGGGATTCACGAGTTACTGCGAGGGGGAGATTAACCAAGGCCGCCTGCTTGCCGGGATCGCAATGAGTCAATGCACTGGATGAGACAAGCCAGACTTGCAGTGAGTCGATCGGTCAGTCCGTCCGTCGGTGCAGTGAAGGTGGGCGAAAAAAAGGCTGTCAGCGGGCTGCGGGCGGGAACGCGAGAGGGCAGCTGCCTCGTGAGGTCACAGGTACCATACGGTTGCGAAGGAGGCGTAGCACGCGGGGAGGGAGGGACAAGGAAGCTGGAGAAAGCCTAACAGAGAGGGGTCTCTCCTGTTGGTCGGAATTAGTCACAGGGAGGCCAATGGCCTGCACAAGAAAAAGATGTTGCAGTGGCGGGTGGTAGACGGGTAAGGAGGTGAGGTCGGCGTCGGTACTGCGAACCGACAACGGTGGCCAGAGACCGGCCAAGGAAGAAGAGGAGAATTTGAAATGGTCTCCAAAGGACGGTGGTCCTATTGAGAAAGGGATGCCGCCGTAGAAAGAGGGTAGAAGCGAGTCGCAGTAGGCTGTGGTGGGTAATTGTGGAGACCGCAGGAAGTGAAGATGTTGGCGATGTCTGTTCGGAGGGAGAGAGGGATGGATGACGTCTAGTTTGTGGTTGGGGTTGAAGTAAATCAAATGAATAGTACTAACGAGATCCTGTCCGAGGGAGGTTTCAGATCCTCGGGCGCCCTTTTATGATTCTGATCTGGTCTTGCAGCTCCACGCACGAGGAGCAAGCTGTCAGAGAAGCCCCGTCTGAACTGGGGGCATTCGATATGGACGATCAGATTCTCAAACTCAAAGGGAGGGCGTCCCCAACTCAGCCAGCCAGCCCCGATACTTTGGCTGTAGTTTCAACTTCAGGGTCAATAATTTTGGGTCGTACGGCACGGTCGGGGAAGGCGAAAAGAAGGGAGGGCAGAAAAAACAAACATTAACCAAAAAAAAAGGACTACTAGGGACAGCCCCCCCCCAATTAATACAAGGATGAATTCTTATGAAGGCTCAATTTCTTTTACTCCTTCCCCTCCCCTCCCATCCTGGATCCCGCTGGCCATTGACAACGAACGATCACATAGTCACTAATGCAATGAATCCCTCCCCCATCGGAGATGCCAGTATTGAGGTCTGACAACCTGCTCTGGTCCTCACTCCACATGCCTGACCTTGCCTTGCCTTGCCTTGAACTACGACTGGGACTGCGATGACTGCGACGACCGCGACTGCGACTGCGACTCTCACTTCCCCCAATGGAACCACCCAGCCAAAGCATGTGGTGATGTAATCCCCGACGGGGTGCGGACGAAACCATCATTATCAGATGGTTCGATTTTCCGGGTTCTAATGCGTATTATCATTCTTCCGGTCCATCCAGCTCCCCATTTCCCCTCCTGCTGCTGCTCCCCAGCAGGGAGCAACTGATTCACTTGTCTCTGGTCTTGGCGGCCTAACACGATCAGCTCCATTGGTGTTGTAGATCACCGCAGTCACCGAGTTATTCGTTTGGCCTGATTGGGGCAGCCAGCAACGAAACCTACGGACTTCGACTTCAGAACAGCCCGACGATCAATCGTACACGTCGGCACTAATTTCACCGGACGTTTCCAGACCAATTGGCATGCCCCATGGCGGCGTAGCTGGATACCTCCTAGAAGTTAGAATGTCTGCCCGTCAATCAGGTGGGTTGTGGAGGCCGCGTTGCTTCCACGGGTACTAATCGATGCTCTGAAGGACCCGGTACGGCGCAGCCCTTGGATGACTTACGCAAAGTCAGGCACCGAGGCACTTGGGGTTCCCTGCTGCCTGTAGGACATTCGTCGGTCATTCCAGACACTCCGTCATTTCCTCTGGGCTGCTTTTTGCCACACCAGATTGGCTCCTTCAACAACTGGGTTTGACACATGATGGACCGTCGCCTGCTCATCTAGGACAAGCTCACTTTTGTTTATCAGGCAGAATACCTACCGCTTTTCGGTCTCAGTATGTCATACATGGGATTTTGCCAGACTGTCATTTTCCAACGGCAGGCGGTATACTACACATGCTTTGATTGTGTGGCAGGAGCCAACTTGATGTGGCTATTGTAGGCACCCTCTGGAGCCTGGCGTACTACATCCATCGCCGTCCCTCGCAGTGGCAAAAATCCTACCCGACTATCCGAGAGGCATAGTGTTGAAAAAGCGCGGTGGGCGCTTGGATCAACCTGGCCGGATAAAATATCTTGGGCAGTCCTCATGGCGCGATTCAGGCATCAAGGGAAGAGATGAGGAAAGGAGGTACTCCGTAATCCGATGCAATAACCTCAAAAACGGGGTATATCGGACTAGTGAAATGCCGGGGCTAAAATTCTAGAAACAAAATGAATCATACCAAAAGCGCATCCGGATTACTCGCGAGCCTTAGGCCCCCGAAGACTCCGCAGCACCAGTCCGTCGGGCTCAGCGCCGGACCGTCCATGCTCCTCGTCTCCGTTGCCAAATAAGGTATTCGGTTTGGATCGCACTTCTCCAAGCCCATGCCGAGTCTGCTCGGGCGGCACGGATGCCGGACTTACGAAACTCGAAAACTGTCGCCCGCCCCCGAGCATCCAGGAAAACTCCGAATCTGCCAACGATGGACGTGCGGCATGTCGGAGTGGCATGGGTGTGGAAACTGGAGCCTTGGTTGCAGCATTGGGCGTTTTCGTCTCACTCTCAACGGACGATCTAGATGACTTCTCAGATACACTAACCTTGCGCGTTGCTGTGGACGTGTCACATGATTTGTCACCCCCCGCCTCGACACGCTCGGTCGTGGATTTCGAAGTGTCAGAAAGCGATTCCTGGTCCCCTTCCCCATCGTTCGAAACCGGACCAACAAAGCCTGGAGGGATAGATGAATCTTCAAGGCAGGTCTGCACCGACTGAACCTGGGTGAGTGCTTTTTTCAAGGCGTTGCTAGTCTTCTTATCAATACCCTCTGCTCTCATCATATGAGAACGAATATCATTCAAGGCATGGCCAAGGTTCTTTGCAAGCTTCCTGTTCCGTTCCTCGAGGTGTTCAATCTTCGCCTTCCACTGAGCCGTACCATCGGAACCATGATCCCACGGCATCCCTACGGTCGGGCTGGAGGATTCATACCGTGCGGTGCGAGTGTAGTGCTCAGACTGGATAGATTGCATGTTCCTCTTAGCTTCAGTCACTGCCCCTCGGACAGCTTTGGCTACACCCCACGACTCTGTTCGACGTTGTATGCCCTCTGAAACGTCTTGGAAGAGTGTTTCAAGACTCTTGGGACTGTTCCTTGCAGGCGACCTGGAAGGAGAGCTACTTTCGCTCAAGTCCCTTGAAATGCTCCGCAGGCGGAACTTTTTGCTGGTTATGTGCTTCGAACTAGGCTGCCCGAGCCCTTTGGTGACATCCGGTGGCCTGCCTGAATATTTTGAGATAATAAAAATGCCTCGGTCAGGGGTGGGATTTTGTTCCAAGTATATCCCATCAAGCACAAAACTTAGAGGATCATGGGGATGAGGCGAAGGGTAACGGAGCAGGATACTTAAAGCGCCCGAGGAATCGGCACCCAACACTACAGCGAGTCAGCAGCTGAAACCAAGATAGTCTATGCTCAAATAGAACTCACATTGCCAACGAATCCGCAAGAGCATGGCGACGCACACAAAGTCTATCAATTCGGGACGTAATCCTTCTGCAAAAAGGCGATCCCAAATGAGAAGAACATCTTGAAAAGCAAATTCACGACCGAAGAGTAGGCGCATCCAACGGCTTATAGTGTATCAGCATAATGGCTTACCATCATAACAGATAGTACTCACGTGAGAAATATCTGTGGTAGAATTTCTAGTGCTTGCAGATGATCCGCCAGCTCCAAGTCTGCGGTAACCAAAAGTTCATTATGGATGCGCTGGCATTGGTGAACGATCGGTATAACATCCGCCTGGCCATTTTCGGACCGATGTCTATTATGCTCATAATACACTCGAACTATTTGCATAACCGAACAAAACAAGGCAAAAGAGTCGTGCTCCACGTAGTTGGCGTCAAGAAGGGAAAGTATCATTTCATCATCGGGTTCGTTGGCGTTGAGCTCCTGCAGAGCCTTGGGCTCGATGGCATCTCTATCAATCACCCAGAGCAAAGGAGCCAGGATCTCGTGCATCCCTTGACGATAGCCCAAGTCCGGGTTAAGTTTCGAGTATATGAACAGTATATCAATCATTTTCATCTTAGTCGACGGCTCACGAAAGAAGAAATTTTCCTGTAGACACCGGTCGACATCCTGGGAAATATCCGCCCTCGTCTGCTCGTCATCTCGTAGCGTTTGCCATGGAGACTATAAAAACAACCATCAGAGGACCAGATCTTCACAGCTTGGGATGACGCACCTCTTCATCATCCGCCAGCGGGTCAACTGCCGACTGCAGATCATCCGGGTGTTCAATGTATTTCAGGAAATGGGCTTTCAGCGCGACATAGGCACTTCGAGAATCGGCGATCTTCTGTGGCCATGGCGCCCGGTCGAGATCATCGAAAAGTAGAAATGCCTACGCTCAGGTAAGCACGATGACCAGATCATAATGGCCACGAGCGCATGCCTTCCAGCAAATGGATCTCAATCCCTCGTCGCACAATTTGTCTCCTTGTTCCGACCGAAGTGCTGTCCGTATATCGGCGGTGGTGTTATTGTCGCGAAAGAAGGTATTCCATCGTTGCCTAGCGAATAAGTTAGCTGCATCCGTGCTGCAGACGGGAACCAGTGCATGGATGTACCTTGTCTCCTCAATGCCCCTCATTTCATCGCCAAATGGCAGCTTGCCGGTTGGGTTGCCTTGTGTTGGCTAGCGCTGGGAGATGAGGGGACGACCGACGGGCAGAGACCAGGTGCCGCCCGCGATTTAAGTAACGGACTACTAGCGGCGATCGTCCGGAGGTGGACCGCCTTGGATTTTCCCGCGCTCAGCAGCTTCCCTCCCGTGGTCACTCTTTCTCTTATCTATCTATTGTATACTCCGTCCCTCCGTCCATCATTCCTCATGATCCGCGGGATCTAGCCGGGGTGGGGGATAGGTATAGGACCTGAAGCAATTCAACTCGACTGTCTTTGCTGCCTCCTTCTTTGCAGCATTCGTATTATTAGGGGTAGTTGCATTCACCCCACGCATAACATATTCCTTCATTCTCAGTTCCCGTCATATTGGGTATAGTCTTATCGTTTCTCAATTACACTCACAATGTCCGCAGACCTCTTTGCAGAGTTTGGCATGGGGTCCGCCCCCCCTCAACCTCGGAGAGATTTGCGCCAACACTCTGCTGGGTTCCAATCGTTGTCGTTAATCCCCGACCTGGATGCATTTGAGGATCCTTCCATCCGCTCTTCATCAGATCTAAACAAGACTGCAACAAAGCCGGCTCATGTCGAACCCAGCTGGACCCAGTCAGCTTTTGAAAGGCCGGGTACATCAGGGCTGCCGCAGTATGGACACGGAAATGATAACGTTTTATTTGATGCCACCCTTGAAAGCGTTCCGGACGATGAGAGCGATGACTGGGGCGAGTTTGAGACTGCGGACGTGCCCACCATCAAGGAAACACCACACACTGCGTTACAGCCCCGGGATGCCGTAAAAGGACGCAGGGTATTGCCGACTCCTTCGAAACGCACTACAGTATTCTCGGCGCCCTTGATAGATTCCTTGTCAATCGATGATAATATACCCTCGTCTGGGAGTACGCCCACTGCGGCTCCAAATCGGACGGTTCCTAAAGCACGCCGAAAAGAACCACCAAGTGTCGCATCGCCTCTTCCTACTCAAGAAGATCCATTTGAGGAATGGGGCGACTTCGTCGATGGGCCGTTCATAGCCTCCAGTCAAACAGGCGCCCCAAGTACTCCGGCCCCAACCGCCCAGCGGCCTCGCGGGAATGGAAGAAAAGTCTCCGAAAACATCAAATCCCCTGCAGGATCAACAAGTTCTTTTCAAACAGCCAGTCTTCCTACAATGGCAGCTCAAGTCCGTCCAACGAATATACCTCCGCCATCTGTCTTACTCGAGCTATTCCCTCAACTACTGGATGAACTTCGACAAGAGGCGACCAAAGCAAGAAAGGATCTGCAGCAAAAAGACCAGCTCGAAAACACTGCGAGTCTAATCATCTGCACCTTGAAGACTGCAGCACGAGTTGTTGCCGGTAGAACCCTGCGGTGGAAACGGGACTCCATACTGAGCCAGAGTATGAGAATTGGCCCGGCCCGCGCCGGTAAACCCGGAGGCATGAAACTCAACACAGTAAACAAGAATGAGGACATTAAGGAGCAACAAGAAGCTGTCGACGTGCTCACCATGTGGCGCGACCGTACGGCCCTCTTTAATTCCATCATCCAAGCGGCCGGAAGACATCCAGTCCAGGTCATACCGGAGAATATTCGGGTAATGACATATACTGCCAACCAAGGGGCTCTAAAGGCGTCCCATGCCTGCGCCCTGTGCGGTCTGAAAAGGGATGAAAGATTGCCCCGAATTGACGGGAATGTAGAGGACAGCTTTGGGGAGTGGTGGACGGACCACTGGGGCCATACCGACTGCAGGCAGTTTTGGGAGAAAAACCGAAGTCTGCTCGGCCAACGATAGGGAGAGCTCCGCGTGAGCAAGCCAGAGGGGCAAATTAACAGCTGACATGACTGATCACACCGGAGGCAGAGAATACGATCTTGACCATACTGCATGACACATGTCTACCCGGACTTGATTCATTGCAACGGAGACGGCATGAGGCTGCCAACAATCTACCACTAACTAACCGCTTGATGACTGGGTCATCTGCCAGACCATGGGCCACTGCTGTAAATACCGGTAACATGGGGTCTTCTGAACATATCTTTGTCCATAGGATACTGATTAGACAAATCCAAACACAGTGAATGACATAAAAAGCAGTGCGTTGAATACATGCACGGCCATGATCCAAGCATTTTCAGGACGCGCCTATCTGGATACTGGTATTGGTACGGAGTATGTAGCTCAATTAAGTAGTCTTCAATACTGGCGCTGCTTCAGCACCGTTTTGACGCCATTCACTGGACCGATTCTACTTGCCAAGTAACGCTACTCGTCTGTGTCGTCATTACATTTAAAACTAGCGTGGGTGGCAGGTATCACTGAACAGGTCAGATTACTGTCTGCGTACGGCATTGGCGTTGGCATTTGGCAATCCCGTTGGGTCATCGTGTAGGTTCCCTTTATCGGTTCAACTGGGGCGGGTCGGCGATAACAGTGATAAGAGAGAGACAACACCGGGGCATGCTGACACTGGCAACTACTACTTCGTACTACAGAGTAAATACCTGAAGAATGGCAGCCGAACCGGCCATGGATGTATACTAACGGGGGCGCATGGGGCATTTTAGCGGGCGGAAATGGCGATGCTGAAGGGGAAGGGCTGCGGCGGGCGTCATGAGGCAGGCGCGACTGGGTCGAGTGGCTCCCTAAACCTGGTCCGATGCGGGGTTTCCAGCTCCGGGAGCAGCTGCCCGATTCCCACCTCCTCCACTGATCGAACTCCTTCACTCACTGACTGACTGACTGACTACTCAGCCATTTCCTGTGCCACACTTCCATCCCTCCCCCCTCCCTCCCCTTGGAATCATCCTGCCTTGTCCTCGTGCTCATTGGCCTATCCCTGTTTGTCGTCCTTCCCAAACTCCCTCCTCCACCTGGCAGTGAGCTCGTACGACTGGGCTGCTACTGTCTCCTCATTTGTTCTAGTTGCATCTCCGCTTATTCCCGACCAGTCGAGCCGCAGCTGCTTATCACAACCCCCTCAAATATCTCCCCCTCAGGCTGAGTTTCAAGTTCATCTGCCAGGTTAAACGGAAGGATATCTGATAATAGGATCTGGAAATCCTAGCACTAACCTCTCTCGGTCAATAAACCCCTGATCGTCGGTCACCAGGCAACCGTTGTTTAAGAACACCCTACGAACAAGCCAAGCCTCTTCGTGCCAGGCAATCGGAGACACTGCAGGACTTCTTCGCACCCCGCATCCCTTGTGCTTCTCTTTGATTCTCTATACCGTCGAGAATTTCCGTTATTGTACACCTACAACTTGTGGTATATTCGAAGTTCACGTTCCAGGGCGTCTCCTGTTTAGGTGGCTGTGGGAAGGCAAGCAACGGTCAGGACACAATGGGTTTGGTATACAACGTCTACCTTACTGCCAGCAAGATCTTTGGGTGCAAGAAATGTAAAACCCATCTCGCGGATTATGACGATATTATTAGCCGGGTGGGTGGTTCCCGTCATGATCCCTTTGCCAGCAGCTACTAACCGCGTGTCTTAACGTCTTGCAGAATTTCCGGGGCCAGCATGGGAAAGCCTATCTATTCAATAACGTCGTCAACATCACCCAGTCCGAAGCGGTGGAGCGTAGCATGACCACCGGGAGGCATATCGTCCGTGACATTCACTGCAGGCAGTGCAAAGAGACGGTGGGCTGGAAGTATGACAAGGCCTACGAGACAAGCGAGAAATACAAAGAGGGCAAATTTATTTTGGAAGAAGAACTACTCTGCGTGGTGTGCTAGATGCCTTCATGCGTGCCGTGGTGTCTTCTCTACAGCGATATCAACGTGGCGTGCTGGCTTCACACGCGTATTCCCTGGGCGAGGGTCTACAGGCTATACCTGCGAAGGGCTGGGTCTTATAGTGAGCGTTTTCTCCGTTATAATATCGTGGCGCAATGTGAATGGCGTTAAATGGAGCACCGCTTATTTGATGCAAGGAGTTCACTGCAGATATGGCGCAACCGATGGACTTGTTTTGAATGCATAGCGGAAGCCAAGGTTTCCAAATCACCACCTAAGTGAATTTTGTTTATCTTTAACTCTATAGCATAGAATGGTACTTGTGCGAATAACTGCTAATGCCAAAATTCTGGTCGCGACGAAACTTGCGCTGTGTGACACAGCAAAATTTACGAAGTATACAATGCTAACCGGCCTTACTAAATTCAATGAATATTGAACTAACTGCGTTCCATGCAAACGACGCAAATACCGAGTGTGAGATAAATCAAAGGGACCATGAGTACTAATATCCCTAACGGAACCCTCGGATATCTCTATAAAGCATAGAACTACAGTCTGATACCATTTCATATCTATCAACTAAATACTGACCATCTACAACAACAAAATGGATCAACATATATTCCTAACCTTTTTGTTTAATATTCCGACCAATCCCAAAGATCGGGTGAGATCTGCGTGCGTTGCTGACTGAACCTCAGCATTCCTTTGCAGATATTATTCTGAAAAGCTGAAGGACCTTCAAGTTCCTGTGATGACTGGCTAGTAGTCTCTATCATTGCGATGTGAGCGAATGATCTATCTATATGCTGAGTAGATGTTGCTTGCAAGGTTGGCGGGGTATATGAGTTGTCTTTGTGATGAATCCAGTGCAGGATGTCTTGAAATGGTCGGTTATACTTTATTCAGTGCATGGGATTCAAATGATAAAACCAGATACGAGGTATAGTTTCCTGTAGTGTAGATGTATTCGAGAATAGCTCATGTTCGCGTCGCTTGGGATCAAACAGGGAATTTTAGAGGTTACCCTTGGATATTGGATCAATCTATACCTTAGGAGTAAAGGCAGTAGTCACCCCGGGACCGAATGTAGGATGTCACCACAGGCGATGTTTCCACCTCCATAAGTGTCATACTCTACCGCCAGCTAACCCTGCTTTCAAGAGACCGGTTTCCATATATATTGACTGAAAGTCCCTAACTAGACCAGAAAAGTATTTCCAGGGCACAGGAGTAACTGGAAAGGTGGATAGTTTCCAACGTATATTACAAATTGGCCTAGGGTAATATGACGGGATTTCGGAAATGGAGGTAAATGACAGCTCATCCTCAATGTAGCGCCACATAGAGGAGAGGAGCATCCAAAGTTACTATCTCTAGTGTCCGATGAAAACAAAATATCGACTAATTCTTTGCATCCATTAGACTGTCTGCAGCAATGGTGTTTGGTCTTAGCGCTCCTTCCTATTCGAAGCGCACATTTCCGGACTTGAGGATGTATTCGACAACGTCTAGATGGCCTCTTTGTGCAGCGTATGGCGGTGGTGTTTTGCATTCTGAGTCCTCGGTTTTTATAATATCCTCGTTTGAGTCGATGTATCTGGAAGTCATCTCTGTCAGTCCACCATAGGCAACTGGATGAATGTTCGTAAGTCAACGAGGGACTAGATTGAACCAGTTAGAGACGACATACTTTTTCTCGTCACCCAGAATAGGGTATGACTGCGATATCATAGCCTGACCAGCTGCGAAGGCATTGGATTCTTTGTTGAGGAATTGGAGGATGAAATTTATCAGTTTTTCTGATTGATTTGATTCTGCGAGAGCTGCAGAGGCATGAGACATCCAATGTTGTGCAACATAGTGGTGAAGGGGGTACTCCTGCTGTTGATGGGTGTATTCCCCTGAATCCGATGATCTGCCACTAGAGAAAGAGAGGTAGGTGATGGCCACCTGCGTTATTTCAGTCTCTGCGTTCTGTAGAAGATGGTTTCCGATTAGGAATTCCTTCGTTGTGTAGTGGGCTAAACGGATTATGCCGCTATTCCGATCAAACACCACCAGACCTGCACACAGAGAATCGATAATATCAAGTGGTGGTAGAAAGTCCGGATCCAATTCAGTCTTCCCAAGCTCTGTACCAAGGGCATGTTGGAGCTCCTTTGCAAATAAGGCTCTTCTGCTGTAGGTCAGCCAAGCCAGAGTGCTGCGTGCTATTTGGAAACATTCTTCTTTTTGTGACGTTATCCTCGTGATTGCTTTCTGGTAGGCCATTTCAAGGCTTTTCTGGTCATATGATGGCGAGAAAAGAGCTTTCTTTAGAGCCCCACGACTGGGACAATGTATCAGATGCTCTATATCAAGCTTAGCCAGTAAGAACCTGGCGAAAGAAAATTAGAAACCGAATGCATCTAAGGACGACTTCGCATACATTCCATCTGCACGCTTCACCACCTCATGACGAACGCTTTGTTGGATTTCAGGGTCCGATGAAATCTTCGAGAGGAACCCGGGCAGCTTGCGGTTGATGTACTTTTCGATATCATCTGGGTGGGCTTGGATCTCTTTTGTCAAACATCCTTCAAATCTAGCCATGATCTCCGTGTTGAAACGAGAAGTCGCAAATATATTGACAGGGGCGTTTTCCTGGAGATTGAATAGTTGCGTGAGCAGATTATGCAGCTCGTCTGGTGCTGAAGTGCAGTACTCATCGAGGGCATCAATGGCAATATAGATCATTTCATAAGATTTAGCTGTTCTCAAAATCTCGGACTCAATCTCAGCTGCAGTCGGGATTGTTCTGTCTTGGGAATGTCGTTTGTGTATGTTCTCAATGTTTGCGAGAAGACTTGAACCTTTGACAGCTAGCTGTCTGAGAAGGTTCAGCATGATATCGGCATTCCTTTGTTGATGGCTAGGTTGGTAACTGCAGAAGATATAACAAGCTTGAATCTCGGGGTTTTCCTGTGTATTCTTTCTTAGATGCTCCACCACAATGGCAGATATGCAAGTCTTTCCAGCCCCCGGAATACCAGGGCAGAAAAGCGTTTGATTTGGACGGCTCATCCACTGCGTAAACTCTGGAGATTTCAAAAGCCATAGACCCGTTCCTTCTTCTGTAACTCGCATGTAATCATTCTGACATTTGTCGAAGTCCAAAGGAGTGAGCCATTCGAGAACCTGTCTAGTTTGTCCTGTGATTGCAAAGCTGCTGATTTTTGCAATTTCATCATGAACTGGGTTGGAATTTTAGCCACTATATACATTTCTAGCTCTTAAAAGATGAAACTGACCTTGACTCAGAAGGTCCTTTGCTGCAGGCTCCCCATCAAGGGAATTCATCTGTATATGTTGCATGAGTTCTTTTGCACAGCCTGCCGCTGCTGCTGCCGCAAACCTTTGCCAGCGATCATTCTTATGAGAATCTCCATAATTTGCGATCCCACGAATCACAACACATGGAAAGTTGTTCATCAAGCCAGCTGCTTCCATGTCCAGACACATTGCCCCATGTCTGTCCCGTATTTCATCGCGTACCGCTGCATCTTTGACAACCTTATTGCCAGATGCTATGGTTCCATAATGGATCACTGGATTCTCATCCAGCCGCGGCTCTCGCTCGACGTGTTGAGATGCTTCACACTTGTTGCAGTTCTTAGAACCAGAAACATGACGGTAATTGGCCTGGAAGAGCCGATCGGACGACTGGCCAGGATGGGTGTAGTTTTTCCGCATGAGAGGGTGCTTCACCAACATCTCCTCAACATAATGAGCCACCATATTCTCTCTGCTCTCGTGGAGAGCCTGAAGCTTCCCTAGGGCAGTGCCCAAAGCCTTTGGAGGGCGGTTCAACACTGAAAGGCTCTCGAATTCCCCATCACGTATCTTCCCAAAGTCATAGACAATGACGCCACCACTCCCGGGGCTACTCCCAATGACAACATCACCAAGACGAATGTCCAGGTCATTGTCGATGTCTGGAATTCCTGCGCCAGTTCCGACGAGCAGTCCCACCCGGATCTTTGGAAAAGTAAAGAGCATTTCTTTTGCCGCAGCTACAGCATGAGGAGACCCAAGCTGATGTAGGGGGAGGCAGGCTACCACGGTTTTGAACTTACCCATGGAGCCCAAAAAGTATGAATTCTTATCTGACTCGGCTGGTGCAGACTGTGGTTGTCCGTGCTCCTCGTCTATCATTCCCCTCGCTGCTGCAAACTCGATTGGAAGAGCACAAACCCACCCGACGGTATATTCATCGTTCGCGAAAGGAGATTTCTCAAGAGTCGCCATGATTCCGGCTATAGGGATCGAGGCAAGACGAAGCTGTGTTTGTATTTGTAGAAATTTCTCCAACGCGGAATTAGATATCGAATGCTGTTACCAGTAGGCTCCAGCGACATCATCATCTTGAGATGAGCTATCCGCCGCCGCATTAGGCGCCGATGTTCACACAGCCCCTCCGCAAGGCTCCTGTGAGTCGTTAACGATTTCACGTGACTAACAAGCAAATACTCACAAGCTTGTCATATAGCAAGCAAGTTGTACTTTTTGTACGCCTGCTAATGAAGTTCACTTGGTAGAATGGCAACTTGCCAGAGCTCAATGCACGGGACCCTCTTGATCTCAAGGGGCAGTCAACGGAAGCTATGATGTCAAGGAGGTCAAGACGGATCGTATTCGAGATCTATGCAAGATGCGTAGATTTCATAGGCTGGTTTTAGATATAGGGAGGTGAGGCGTAGGTAGGAAGAAGAAGAAGCCACAAGGGAATGGGGTCAGATGATTGGCAGGCCTGCTTACAGAAGTAAAGCCTCAACATATGGGTTGAAAGCAGTGAGCATCTTTAGTAGTCACAATCAACGCATTATATAGCCAAGTGGTTGAGATATTTCCTGCTAGGTTTGCATATATGAGCTGATGCAAATGGAGGTTGACACTCGGGCGTACGGGACTGGTTAGATTGGTAAAGAAGGCCAATGAAAGATTCTTGTACCTAACGAGAGTGTAAAGCTGTTGAAGAGTATTGAAGCAATCCTCAGGCATGAAGAGAGCAAAACTACTTAGTAACTTTGGAGTCGGGATTCGTAAAGAAATACATCCGCAGCAGAAGGTCTGATTCAACTACCAAAAATACCATTCCACTTTCCAAACCCTCCCTCCAAATCAGATCACCTTCAAAATATTTACTAGTAAGTGATAGCAAGCCACCCGTGAGCCACTACCCCATATTTCTTCACGATGTCCGGTCGCTCCCAACTCGGACCCACCAACCCTCTCCAAGGCCAGAAGAGGGGCAAATAATATCGGCTGGCGGGCGCCGTTTATCGGCCGTGATTTTGGAAATCTCTTCTGCAGAAATCTTTTGCCAAACAATCTCCTGATTTCACTTCGTTGATTACCCTGTTTGTTAAGAGTACTCGGAATATCCACATCAGAATCATGTCTGCGGAAAAGACAATGCGCGCGGTGGTTTTCCGCGGCCCCTACAAGGTGGCTGTTGAGGAACGCCCGGTGCCCCAGATTCAGGATGCGGGGGATATTGTGGTCAAGGTTACCTATACGGCGCTTTGTGGAAGGTAAGGGATTCTTTCCTTTTTGAATTAATTGTTTGGTAATTGTTTGGAATTTTTGTGTTATTATTTTTACTTTTCGAATTTGGCTATTGATATGGGCTGACTTGAAATCGATAGTGACCTTCATGTGTACCGGGGTCTGGAGCCTGCCGGGACCGGCTTTGTGATGGGTCATGAAGTCACGGGTGAAGTGGTGGAGATCGGTGATGCTGTCACGTCGGTCCAGAAGGGGGATGTCGTCGTTAGTGCTTTTACGACGTCTTGGTAGGTAATTGCTTGATGATCGCCGCTGTGATCACCATGGGGCTCCTATACTAATGCATGTGCTCTTATAGCGGCAAGTGCTTTTACTGCAAACAAGGATTCTCTTCGCGCTGCGAGCAGAACATGCTGCTGGGCTGCGACCATCTGGATGGCGCACAGGCTGAATATGTGAGTAGATGTACCTCAACACTCGCTACGTTCTGGGCGAAAATATAACGGGAATGACAATCTGCGCTCAGATCAGAATTCCAAATGCGGATGGATCCGTGGTGAAAGCCCCTGAGGGTGTCGATGAGAAGTTCCTCGTCCTCATGGCTGATATCTTTCCCACTGGCTACTTTGCGGCGCGCAATGCATTCAAGGCCTTCACCAAGGAGCAAATCGCAGAGCAGACGGTCGTCCTCATCGGCTGCGGGCCAGTCGGACTCTGCGCATTGATTAATGCTCTGGAGTACAAGCCCAAGCATCTTCTAGCTGTTGACTCCGTTCCCTCGCGACTTGAACTGGCCAAGTCCCTTGGGGCCGAGCCTTGGAACTTCCAGACTGATCGTGAGGGTTTGGACAAGCGCGTCCTAGAGCTGACGGAGGGACGAGGTGCCGATGCCGTCATTGAGGTTGTGGGGTTGAGCCCGGCACTGAGGACCGGTTTCGATCTGCTGCGGCCGTGGGGCACCATCAGCAGTGTTGGAGTGCACAATGGAGAGGTAAGTGTTCTCCTAGGTATCCGATGAGGGTCTATAATTAACGGGAATATTCCAGATCCCGTGGGATGGATGCGAGGCCTATGGAAAGAACCTCACGGTCCAGATGGGGCGGTGCCCTGTGCGGTCCGTTTCAGAACAGGCGCTGGAAGTCTTGAAGAAAAACCAGCATCTTCTGGGGTATGTAACGAGTGTTCCATTTCCTCGGTTTTGAACTGGCAGAAACTAACCGACGCGCGATAATAGCTTCATGGCCGACAAGATCATGCCCCTTTCGCAGGCGGTTGAGGCGTATGAGATATTCAACGCCATGAAGGTGCAGAAGGTGATTTTTGAAGCGGATAAATAGACTGGGATTGGCATGCTGCTAGGTTCATGAGATAAGACACACGCTTGAGCCTCCAAGACATGCATTGCAGGTAAAGATGCCGTTTTGTTATGTGGTTGTAGTAATCATCACCCAGACTAGACGAGCGTCGGCCTAACCAATACATACAGCAACATCGTGGCCACTCCTGCGACGAGGTAACCAATTGGAAGCCTGTAGTAGGATTGTAGATAAATCAAAATTCCGAGAAGCAGAGAGATTTCCAACCTTCGTGAGAGCAAAAGGTGAAGGCGGGGGAAGAGAGGGAGCAGGCATGGATGGGCCTTGTTGTTGTTCCCGCACGAGAGACCCGAAAAACGAAACTAAGCAACTAAGCCCGAAGGACCAGCCAGCCAGGACTGACTTGACTTGCCTCTGACTTCTTCCCTCGTCTTCTTCCTCTCTTCTTCCTCTCTTCCTCCTCCTCTTCCTCCTCTTCTCTCTTCCACCTTTTCTTCTTGCTCGCTTCCCACCACCACTTCCTCTCCGCTTCCATCCCCTCTCCCTCCCTCCTCCTCATTTCCTCTGCTTCTTCTTCTTCTTCTTCTTCTTCTCCTCCCTCTTCCATTCTTCTTCCTCCTTTCCTCTCTCCCTCTCCCACCTCCTCTCCCTTCCCTTCCCCCCCGTTCCTCATCCTCCCAATTTCCTGGATCCCTCCACCTTTTCCCCCGCCCGCCGAAAACCCCTCTGAATCGCTCCTCTTTCCCCTCTCCATCCGCCCATTCGATTCCTGCTCCCCTCCCTGGATTCCGCAGATTCATCACCATCTCGCCGGATTTTTATCGTCTTTCTTTGCTTTACGATTTTAGGTAAGAAGCCCATTCCCTCAGTTGCGTTCTTGCGCGCCACCACATTGGCTTCGTCCTTGTCCCCGTGTCCTCCCCTTACGGTGACACCCTCGCGAAAACCATCCTCCCTCTTCCGACTGCCAACACTAACCTGTCGGCGAAGTTCGTCCACGAAAACTCGCCTTCCCTCTTACCAGACTTTTTTCACTCCCCGAAGTTCACCGATCCTCACTTTTCCGACATCATGGACGCCACCGATTTGCACGATACCACCATGGTCGATGAGGCTTCCCCCGACGTTGTCAACATGATGGATGATGTTGACATTGAGACGACACCCAAGACCGAGGAAGAGTACGCTCAGTCGATGCTGACTCTCCGCGCCATCGTTTCCTCCAAGGAAGCCGGTATCATCATCGGAAAGTCTGGCAAGAATGTTGCCGACCTGCGTGACGAAACTGGCGTGAAGGCCGGTGTCAGCAAGGTGGTTCCTGGAGTTCACGATCGCGTCTTGACTGTGACCGGCCCTCTGAACGGTACCGCCCGCGCCTATGCTCTGGTGGCCAAGGGCTTGCTCGAAGGCGCCCCGCAGATGGGTATGGGTGGCATTGTGTCTAACAACGGAACCCACCGTAAGTAGCCTCGATACCTTTCAGCAAATTCATGTTCACTCTGATCATCTGGCTGACATTTACTAGCCGTTCGACTTTTGATCTCTCACAACCAGATGGGTACTATCATTGGACGCCAAGGCCTCAAGATCAAGCACATCCAGGACGCCTCGGGTGTGCGCATGGTCGCACAGAAGGAAATGCTTCCCCAGTCTACTGAACGGATTGTCGAAGTGCAAGGAACCCCGGAGGGTATCGAAAAGGCTGTGTGGGAGATCGGCAAGTGCCTCATTGACGACTGGCAGCGCGGCACTGGTACTATTCTGTACAACCCCGCTGTCCGTGCATCCGTTGGCACCAGCAGCACCAGCAGCTCCATGAGCCCAAGTGTTGGCGGCGGCAGCGGCAATGGCTACAACAGCCGCCCTTACAACCGCACCGGTAACGGTGCCGACTTCAGCGACCAGTCCGGTGGCTACGGCAGGCGTTCCAACCCCGATACCAGCAACCGTGGTTACCCGCTTGTCACCGAAGATGGCGATGAAATCCAAACTCAAAACATCAGCATTCCCGCCGACATGGTTGGATGCATCATTGGCCGGGGTGGAAGCAAGATCACGGAGATCCGCAGGAGCTCTGGAGCTCGGATCTCCATTGCCAAGGCTCCCCATGACGAGACGGGCGAGCGTATGTTTACCATTATGGGTAGCGCTCAGGCTAACGAGAAGGCTTTGTACCTTCTGTACGAGAACCTTGAGGCCGAGAAGACCCGCCGCAGCCAGCTCCAGGAGTGAACCACCCGCACAACATCGCGCCCGCCTTGCGCTCTCGAGCATCGATGCGCTCATTCCCCGGAGCCTTTAGGCGCGCGATAGGGCCACCTCCCAGTTGTGCCAATCTTTTTGATTCTTGATGCTGTCGTTTCTCATACTATCATATTCTCTGTTATTCTATAATTCCTCTCGTATGTGGAGCTTCTTGGGCTTTGCAAGAAGCAAGAGATTGCCGAGGCGGACCATGCATGCCTGTTAGATACCAGTACTATCGCCTTGAATGAATCCGCACTCGGAAACCCCGACATCATGTCCTCCAACTGACGCTCCTGACTTCTCCTTTACCCGCCCGTTCCGTTCCGTATCCTAGTCTGCCTTTCCGTCGCCGTTGATTGAAAAGTTGCTCCTCTTACCATCCGAACTCAAACCTACTTTCAAACTGTGAAGTCCTTCAACACTCAATCATTACGTCCGCACTCGCACTGCCTTTATTCCGTTCTACTGATCCTCTTTCCGAGCAACTATCCCCGATACCTGTCACATGAATCATCTAACTCAGTGGGCCTACCTTACTGTCTTCTTATATCTTCATGGTCCCTCATCATCTCCGGGCTTCTCAGGCATGTATACCCGGGACCAGGACTATTGATATCCAAAAAATGAAATGAAACATTAGTGTGATGGAATATAACAGATATTCAAAGTATTCTGCAATTCCCTGACGCCAAGAGATGTAGCCATCCATCCATCCCTACGGAGTACCTCTAGGTGAATAATAAGTCCTTAGACATAACGTCATACCACGATCAGCTGATCATCTAGTGTAATAATCAACTTGATCAGCTGATCCAAATAGACTTCGAACATGAAACTAAATAATCACCTGACGAACAAAGAACCTCCATTCCCCTTTACCACTTACAGATCGATATGTATCAGCTCAGTACTACTCCGTGGATTTATTACGATGCAAGGGACGAACATAATACCCATAAATACTTATCCATCTAGTAACTGCACTATATCTATCTATCGATTAGTAGGTAGTCAGATGGTCGTAAAACTTTCTTTCTAAATGGAAAACTTACTTACCTAGCTATTTATCTGTTTAAGGATCAGATAGCTGAGTATTTTTAGATTGTTCGGTATTTTGTTCTTTGTGTATATGTATAGATCTGTGTATTCATAATAATTCCTACTGTGATGTTCGCTGGGCGGTGGAATTGCGGTAGAAGGATGGGGGGTTATTACGATGGTTTACTGTGCTGGTAGTATAAGTAGATCTGGAACTGAAGGGAAGAAATGCAGAACAGAAATCATGAAGTTTAAGAAGGATTCGTTTTTGACATGGACACAAGGAAAGAAGAAAGAATACTCTCTATGGCCCAATATTTAGGTAGTGATGAGAATATGAGAAAGACTGGGGGAAACAAGCACCGGGACCAGCACTTCATTCATCCGGAAGAAAATATTAGCGGGTGTCATCACCGCAAAGTCGAGTATTTGTACATGAATAAACAAGATGATAAGGAAATAAGGGAGTATCAAGGATAGTAAGAAATGAAAAGGTGAGACAAGACAGACAGATCGTAAGCCCATACCCAACTGGGTCAGTGCTGATGGTGGTGGTCAGAGCCTTCCTGGGGGGTTTCTATTGACACTGGACAAGAAATGATGCGGACAGAGGAAAGAACAAAAGCACAAAGGTCCGTGACAGTCGCTTGAACGGAATGATAAGCTCGTATAATGCATTGGGTCCGTGAATGCATGCATGTTGTTGTTGCAAGTAGTCAGTCAATCAGGTCTTGAATCGGAAGTCCTCGTTATGGGTGATGAAGATGCAGGCGAAAAGCACTCCTCGCACCTCGACATGATGCGCCTCGCAGGCCGCGGGAAAATAATGAAAACACAGGAACGCCGGCTGAACTGGAAATCAAATACCAAGATTGAGTCGCTGCGTTATAGGGTGGGAGGGGGGTCGTAAATGACATGGAGTGGGAAAAACAGACGTAAACAGTCAGTTCATATTGTCATGGAGAGCATTCACTGCCTCCTCAGACACAGCCATTGGCCGCTGCCGGAGGCCAAATCGCCGTGTCCCAAGGCTGTTTGCTCGCATCCGGTTCTGTGCGATCGGCGTGTAGCTCGCAGCCAGTTTGACTGATGGGCAATGATCCTTGTCTGGGAAGGTTCCTGATGAGGGCTGGTGGGCATACCATCATCGGTGGGCCCGTCACCACCGAGAGCGGCCGAGCCAATCCCCGGAGACAACCCGTAGCGACGGGAACCCGCCTGGATGTTGGCGCGGGAGGTTGCAGGAGCAAAACTCGGAGTCAACACGCTCCGGCGAAGCGGAATCGCAGACTGCGAAAGCGTTGGGGTACGAGGTTGAGGCAGTTGCGACGGTTGGGATGGGGTTGAGTATCTGATATTTCGATCCGGAGAAGAGTCCGGGATAGATTGCGACACCGTATACGCATGCGAGATTCGTTGCCGAGGCGAAGCACGGTACGTAGCTGTTGGGTTCGTGATGTCCGTCATGCTCCTGGGGATCGTTCGGACTTGTGGGCTCTGATCCGGGACGGCATCATCATCCGTATGCACTCTCTTGGTCCGTAACGAAGTCGAGAGTCGACTCAACCGTTTTGAAGGCGCCGATGATCCGGGCGATTGTGTCAATTTGCCGTCGGACACCAGCTCGTTGCTCTTGTTGTTGCTCGGAGTGTCTGGAGGGCCGTTTTGCGCCATGCTGGCCCGGCGTGCCTCTAACCGACTGGTGACACGGCTAGTGCTCTGTCGCCTGGACAGGCTCTCTGGTTCTTGATTCGTACTTCGCCGGTATGAAAGTGTGGGGGTGATCGTATCATCGTCATCGTGGTGGCCATTGACCTGCGGCTCATCCGCTGTTTCATCCAAGCCTGAAGATGGCTGCCTGCGAAGCTGCTCATCAGACAGGGCAAGGCAAAGCTCGGTCAAACTGCGACAGACACTGTCGGCCTTGCGCCTGGCTTGTCTGTCCGATGGACTGTATCCATTGATTACAGAGACACCCCCAGATGGGGCCTTGCTGGATCCGAGCAAGCTAGACAGCGCCAGCGCATCGGTAACAGTGACTTCCAGGGCTGCGTAGACCTCGCTACTCAACATTTCCTTTGACTTCGTCAACGCTGACTGCAGGAGTGGATGAACAGGGCTAGGGCTCGTATTTGGGTCGGGCTCGCCCGACGGCAGGCTTGAGTTGCGGCCGCGTTTCGGTGAGGATGACACCGTAGTCACAGTAGTTGTCGCGGTGCGTGGCCTCTCCCCAGAGGCAGAGGATATGGCCTCCTGGGATGACGGCGGAAGCTTCCCGGTCAATTCGAGTTTCTTGATCCGAGATTTGAGGTCCTCCAGCTCATCCCAGACGGTGGACGGTGCGTTCGTGGACAAGGTTGACTCCGTCCCATCCTGGCGGGACCGATCCGATTCATATCGGGCGCGTTCCGTGGCCTCGGAGCTGGAAGGTTGCCGGCTGCTTCGAATGGTAGAGAGTGTGGAATGCCGGTATGCTCGAGACTCGTGCAACGAGCCCCGTCTCTCGAGATGAGATTCAGGGCTGTAGGGAGATGGTTCTGGGCTGGTGCGACTCAATCGGCTTCGGGGTAGGCCAATGGTAGACCTGGAACCAGAAGCATACGCTAGAGTGGAGGAGCGACCATGATCGTCCAGTGGGTGGGCGGATGCTGAGTAAGAATATGGTACAGAGGAGTGAGGGGTGGATGGGGAATCGTTCTGTGAATGCAAGGGGCTGTCGTAGGTATTCAAGCGAAGTTGCTCGGGGGAAGAAGGGGTTTGTTCAGTCACACGGGAGGTGGAAGAACGGAGCCCACTGCCGGACATTCTGAATCGCGACTGTAAGTTTTCGCACACGCCTGGTCAGCTCACCGGATGACAATTATTGACAGGTAGAACAGGTCTTGTGTCACTTACGCGCCGGAGTTCGGACCGCCCGAGAGACTCGCGACGGCCAGAGTCCGATCTCGCGATGTTCAAGAAGACATCTTCATTCTTGGATCGGAAGTCGTCAGCGACTGGGGTTCTGTTGCCGTCGCCCTGACCGTAGCGGTCCAGTCCGTTCACGGCGCGATTGCGCTCGTCGGCCAGCGTTCTCCCTTGGGCGTAGGTCACGGTGGACGATGGCATGGTCCTGTTCACGTCCGGAATCGTCTGCTGAGCATAAAGGGACGACTTTCGACGCTTCGTTGCATTGGGACTCAACACGCGGGCGGTTGAGTGGGCGTCCAGGGGCAGCGCGGCGTCGCTATCCTTTTCTAGGGCCCGGCGCGGCGACGGAGGTTGCGAATCCAAGACGGTCTGGTCGCGCAGGTGGGACAGATGAAAATTGGGGACGGACCGCCGGGGGCTGTCATACAAGAATGAGCGCTGGGGAGTAGGGGTCGGGTCTGGATCCGCGGGCGTGTCGTCGCTGTTCAGGACGGAGGAGCTGAGGTGCGACGTCAGGGCTCGTTTGCGCAGGGGATACTGATATTCGAAGCTGAAGCGACTCTGGGGCAGGCGAGGGACGGGCGAGATGGCGGACGCGGAGGGGAGATGCGACGCAACGATGGTGGAGGCGGAGGAGGGCGAAGGCGAGGGAATTGTTGTGATTGTTGTTGGTGCTGAAGGGGAGTCGCTGGAGCCGGCGGATGGGTTTGTTAGCGCGGCTGCTCTGCCCGCGTCACGGGGATCGTCCGCCCTCAGCATCGTTGCGGTCCCCTCGGAACTACGAGGGCTCAGTGTGCCCCCTCGGGATCGCTGCTGGGCTCGCGGGGTTTCGGGTGGAGGACTGGCCCGTCGTCGGGGTCGTGTGGACGAAGATTCGGTCAAGATAGCCCCCGGAGTCGCTCCAGCGCTGATGGTGAGGGTGCGGGCACGATTCACAATCGAACGGCGACACAGGGAAGACGACGGGTCCTCGAGTGATACATGGATGGGCGGATTCACCGCGGATTCGGTTTTTCGCCGGCGTCGAGGAGTGAAACGCTGGTCGGTTGAGAGTAGAGAGGAGGAGGGGAAGGGAAGAGGAGCAGCAGCAGCAGCAGGACGAGAGGCTGCATGGCCAGCAGCAGTTGCGTCGGGGAACATCTGCACAACCTGGTCAGGCATCCACACGCATGGCCGATGTTCGATCAATCAAATCTATCGTCGGCCAGAGCGATCCGAGGCAACTGACCATGGGGAAATTAATATCAAACGCAAAGGACAAAGTAATAAAAAAGAAAAATTGAGTGCCAAAAGACGGGAATAATATGATCTGTTCACTGTGGTGGACCTACGGGGTGATCGTATTTATTATGAGTAAATTAAAATATCGACGTCCCATCTATCCACCTAATAATAATAACTGACTCGCCTGGAGGCTCGGTTCTCGGGAGAGAAGCCAGACTTAATACTCTACTAACTAGATACAAAACAACGGAGGTCCAGTGCTGGTGAGTAGTGAGTGAGTGGCTGGGAATTCTGGAACGGCTCCAAATGGAGGGGGAATCCAGGGCAGCCCGGAGAATAATCGATCTGTGATATCATCTGGGATCTATTTCGGATCCGATGTGACGGTCGCATTGAGGCTGGTTGCGTCTCCTGGATTCTGGGAAGGCTTTTGGATATCACTTGGGTTGGGTTTCAGCATCGTCCGTGGGACGGCAGGGCATCCCTTCTTCTTCTTCTTCTTCTTCTTCTTCTTCTTCTTCTTCTTCTCCTTCCACCCGCGATTCTCCTGAAGGAAGGAAGGATTCTCACGGTACCTGAGAAAGGGCAGAAAATCACTGCACGCTATTCTAGAACCAGTTATCCATCTTCCTTCCCGTGAAAATTTCTCCAGCCAAACATGCAGGTCCCAGTGAAGGGAACCACGGTTCGTTCGCAACCACCCTTGGTTGCGGTTCTGTCAACATACCATACTAGATCATGTTTGGATCGGTAAATCTTTCTACTACTAACGCTTGGACGCACACACAAATGCAAGGGGATCGATAGCGAAAGATAAAATGAACGAGGAGATGGAAGAGCGATTGGTATTCTACACACAAAGAACTACCTTGAAACCAGGAAATAATATTCAATTGTATATAATTAATGGCTCGACCTCAATTTCAGGACTGAATCACGATCATTCGACCCTTGATATACACCATAAGATTGGTAGTCTTTCAACATGATCACAATGGCAACCACAATTACGACTGGATGGTAGGCGCGGAATATCTCTCGTGACTGTCTGCTTGATCAGATCAGAACGGTCTCGGTTGTACTGGGACCGAAGCAATGTAAAGGCCCGAGCGAATTTAAATGACTCGCATTTATGTACGGAGTACGCCTCCATCGGACTAGAACCAGGTCATCCATAGACCCCGTTCTAGCCTACCTAGGGGCCAGATGTCAAAGAGCGATAGCAGATAAAGACTTCCGCGGCCGAATCCTTCAGATCTACGATCGGGCCTGCGACCGTGCTACAAAATTGGTCGTAGAGGCATCTCATCCCCGAGCTAACAAGACAAAACATCAGCTCTACCACATAACCCCGTGTGAGACCCATTCACGTATGAGATCTGCGCGGTGTATTTGCCTCTATTCGACAATGAGTCCCTAGAGTGCCGAGTTCTTATCTGAACCTAAGCCTGTGGAGGCTAGGGTATCTCACTTGTGTGTCATATCTCAAATCGAGATGGATCGATAGCCAGTGTAGCTTTATCAGGCGTCAGGACATCATGACACTAGCTGACGATGACAGGATGGTAGCGATGCTGCAATGGAGCGGAACAGCCCGTGCAGACATAGACTGCTAGCGGCAAGGCACGCTGCTCTGTGTCTCATGTTGTGCTCAGGATCTATGGATAATTCGGCACTTTCCGTACAAGAGCTCGTTGCTAGGTGAGCTCGAAACAGCAACACCCGGTCTCCAACCCACCTGGTTGAGCAAGGCTGCAAGCACCTGAACAGAGCTTGTTAGTTGGGGTAAAACGTCCAACAGGATTGGGGTCAAAACGCCAGATGATTCACTTGGGAAGCCATGAGGCTATAATGTCGAAACAATCTATCTGAGAGACCTGTTTCATATTAGCCGGTCTAGCTGCTGGTTTAGGGTCTGTTCTGTCAGTCATCGGCAGTAGATCATGATTATAAGGAGCTCCAGCGTCCAAATGATCCATTCCACTATTTTTTTTCTAGATATCATGCTGCCTAGAATTAATGACTAGGTGCTCAGCCGATTAGTCAACATTGATAGAATACCGATAGATAGTGGCCAAAGGGGGGAATTCGCCCACGTACCTCCTAATCAAAACCACCCCACAGCAATCACCGACGTGATGCCGAACGGGCGGTCCAAGTTCTATGGCTCTAACCAGAGTAGAGCCCTGACCCCATAGTCTCAGATAGACGTTGCTGCCACGTGGGATCGGACGCAGGAGGGTCAAGTTTCATCAAAGGGCTATTAATTCGTGACATCAGTTAAGAGGATAATTGGAGCATGCTCATAGGATAGATATTGACTAGGTCGATCGAGCACGGGAGGGGTGAAGGTTGAGTAGATAGATAGATAGGTAGTAGGTAATAATACTGACAGGGTCGCACTATTGCTGGTTCTATTTTTGAGCAGCAGTAAGCGTGTGGCCCAGTCGTGTTCGGTCAGCCGTAGTAGGATCCTGTAAATTAACGACGCAATGCAGCGCATATCAGGGAAACCAACGCGCCAGGGCCGACCTCACTTGGCCGACCCTGCTCTGTATGCCGCAATCCCATCGTGGAGACCGTCACTGGGCGGCATTGGATCACGTCAACTCGTAAGGATCTGCTTGTTGATGGGCGCTCTCCGGGCGTGTGACGGCCGACGGGGACACACGTGACTGGACGCCCCATCCGGAGGCGGACTAGTGGCCTACCATTGGGATGGCGTGTTTCAACCCGGGCTGAACCCCTCCACCTCCATCCCATTGGTTTGACTTAGCGCGCGCCCTCTCTGCCTGTGTGTTTCAGCTGCACTGGCCCATGACGAGGTTTGAGGTCGGGGCTGCATCCTTGGGTGAGAGCGTGATAGCTGGATAGCTGATACTGAAATTCGGTGGTTCAGCGCCGGTTGAAACAGCCAGGTGGGCGGCGAAACCTCTCCCAGACTCTTTTCTGCTCCCCCGATTGCTGAAAATAACAAATCATCCCCCGTCCAGGAACCAGAACCTGACTCTCGAGCGCTGCGGAGTACTAAGCACCAACCGTGCCGCGGTTTCTCCTCGTCCCCACTGCCAATAACGGACGGTCCACCGTTTCCAGGGGCTTGTTCTGCGATGGTGGATCGGTCCAACTTAGCCCCAGTCAGTCAGCCTTTGCGTTTCACCTTTGCCTGCGACCCTCAGAGCCGTTTACCTCTTCTCATAGGCCCGATGCCAGAGAGAGGTCCCTGCTGAATCGCCATCCGCATCTAGTAAAAAAGTGATTCATGCCCCTCAAATCGCTTCCCTTCTGATTCTTTGCAGTCTTTTCTCGTCTTGTTTTTTTCGGAGGGGGTTGCCCGTGCTTTTGTTGTTGTTTTCCCTCAAGCCGGCTTGACCAAAAAACCCTTTGATTAAGCATCCAGCAAACAACCCTTCTGCGGGAACCGTGCACACACAAGCGGGTCGGACACCCCCGATACAGTATTGTTTTTTGTGTGCAGAAGGTTGCTTGGATACGTATCCTGCTGGGTCTGTCTGATTATTATTAACCTCCTCGTGGGTTAAGCAGGCAGTTTTCTTTTCTTCGGTGACTTCTGGAAGTCTTCTTAAACCTTTCTTTTCTTCTGATCCTTTCTTATTTGACCTATTGTCCACTCCTTATACGCCCAGGGCTAAAGTCGTTGCGAGCTTTGCAATTGTTGGCTGCTGGTGCAACTGTCGCGGTGTGTGGATGAAAAATCATTTCTAGAGTCTGTACCGCAGTGGTTCAGATTTTTTCCAACAAACTGGTCATAAGAGCCACCTTCAGTCCTATCGCAACTGAAAGGAGGTATCCTCGAAGCAAGTGGAAGAGCTTTACAGGTGTGTATATGATTTCGTTATTATTCTGCATGTCGTTTGAATTACGTCGTTGCTTTCCTTTTCATGTTGCCTTTATGTCATCTCTGGGTCCCTCGGCACTAGTTCCCCATCGTGCCTCACTGCCTCTGTTGGTTTGTTCCTGGACCGACTTCCCAGTGGCACCCGGATGTGGGGACCTTTCAATTTTTCTTTTCTTTTTTCTTTCATTTCTTTTTTCCACCTTGCACCTGACTCTCCCATGGAGAGGGACCCAAAATGGAAGACCTCGAAAGGGAAGGGCCGAACCAGAGCAGAAAGAATGGGGATTGGGAGAGAGAGAAGCCTGCCATCATAAATGCAACGGGACACCGTATGGAATTATGAGAGACGACACCCAGGGTGTCTTTGCTTCCGGGTGGCTTCTTGATCACCATATGATTCCTGCACCCCCTGTTGTCGTATCAGAACCTTACCCACTGGACCATCACTTCCCAGTTTTCCGTCCAACTCCTTCCGTTCCCTTCATCCCCCGGGCGATGGGGCCAACTTGATGGGTTGCTTGTCCCAGCCAGGTTGGGGAGGGAGGAGAGCATGGAGGAGAATCCTGGGATGGGGACTGACATGCCAGTGTTGGGATGAATCTGGCATCTGATTTGCGTGCTTTTGGCGCCCATGATGCACATTCCAGCCTTCCACACCAACCCGGGCGGCTAAATTTAGAGCTGCAGGCGCTGGATGTTCTGCTTCTGGGGGTGCTGATTGGCCCACTGCATCTGGGTGACCGGGGCTGTCTTTCCCCACAGCACGGCGTTAAAGGCGCTGGTTGGCTGCTTGACAGCAACGCGGCCGGCCGGTCCCAATCAGGGCCTCCGCCCTTTCCCTTCCCGTTCCAAACGAACTACTGCTGTTGCAGTCTGGCAGTCACGTCCGGTGGTTATTCTTAGTGCTCCAGCCCATTATTATTTGCTGCCGTTGCTGTGACTGCCGCCGCTAGTCCTGCTACTGCTGCTGGTGCTGCTGGTGCTTCACACGGTCACTACGCCGCTACGGTGCCTGCCATCTGAGACGGGCTCTGGCTTTTGGGGAACCGCCGCGACCGTGGACCCGACCTAGAGTGCCCTACCTCGTACCTCTACCAATCTCTCTCTCTCTCTCGTTCCTTCCCTTCTGGCTCGACTCGCTCTATTCTCTTTCCCTTCCCCCCTCCACCACCACCTTCTCCGTCCTCTTGCCTCTCTCCCCTCTTCTAGTTCTTTTTCTTTTCCTTTCTTTTTTTTTTTTTTTTTTTTGGACACCCCCTCCCCCTTCCCCTCCTCTCCAGGGACCTGCTTATCGACCTGCCTGTTTCTTTCCTATGGGTGGGTGGGCAGTCGTTCTTTGCACCCTTCCTACTACTCTCTGCTTCCCTGTGACCGAGATTCCCACACTTGATTCTTTCGTCATTCCCCGGAGGAACGACTGCCCACACAATCATTGGGCGGCTATTTCCTCCCAGTCGCATTGTACCCTCTGTCCAACAACTCGGACACCCTTGTCCTCAGCTTATCTCTGTCTTTCGTCCTTGACATTCTCTCCTTGATCTGATTTTGACTTTTCGCTTCCGTTTCCTACCCATGTCGCCGCTGTTGCTGCCCGTTGAGGTCTATCAATAACAATCCTTCGCCTCCGCATCACTGACACATCTCAAAAGAGGCAACAGTTCTTTTGCGGCATTCCTTGGTATGTTCCCGGTCTAGGACCTTGTTGGGATTCCTCTGAATTGCTTTCGCCTCGCCTTGTCTATTCTCTTATTCTTCTTATTTTCTCCTCTGGTTCTCTCACGGACTCCAATAGCTCTGTTGATTTCATTTCTCAAACTGGCCGATCGTCATTCTGGTTTCACCCTCCTTGCAGCCCGTGCTTGCTTCTACCATCGAAGGTCAACATAAGCTGAAACATGGAAGCTGATTGTCCTCTGTCCAAAAGGTCATTTGCGCTGGTAGCAAGTGCGACACTGTCTTGTCTTCCCCGGTCTGGCTGCAATTCTAGTTGTGCTACACTTTTTGCGCCAGCCATCTACAACAGCTGCGATTCTGAGAGGGTGTCCCCTTTCAAACGCAGGTGTACCTCATCAACCTCAGGCTTCATGATGCCTGTTCAAACCAGCTCACCGACACTCCCGGACTCGTTTCCTTCTTTTATGTCTGTATTTGGGAGGTCGCCCGAATTTTCCGACAAGGAGGAGCGAACTGCAATCATCAAACCTCTTAGGGTTCCAACCAATGTCACCGTCAATACATCGCGTCGCCCACTTCCCTTTAAGCACCGTGAAAGCATATCGTCGATGACATCAGCCTCCACTGATTCATCGCCGACCACCACCATCTCCACGTTTGATCCTCCTTCGGCCGTGGACACATCTCCGAGTTCTTCGCCTGAATCTCCGTCGTCGATGCCTTTATCATATCCCACCTTCATGCCACTCGCACACAAGCCCGAGTGTCCTCCGCACTCTGCGGCTCCGGCCGCCATCCCCAATCCGTCGACGGATACGCCAAATGTCGCGCGACCCGACTCGCCCGGCCGGCGCGCAAGAAACCTCAAGAATCTCTCCTTGAGGATGCCTCTACCGTCCCAAGGCTCACGCCCGCCCATCGCAACAGCATCCGTTGTCGAATCTACTTCCCAACATCATCTTTCTGCCCCGCCTTCACCGATCCACGTGCCCCCAAAGGGCATGCGCCGAAAACCCGCAAACTTAACGATACGCACCCCCGGATTCGATCGGTCGTTTTCCAGCAACATGGATGAGATGATTCCGCCAACTCCACACGCCTTGCGCCACACGGAATCCTCGCCGTCTCTCACATCCGTTTTTTCCCCGTCATTTGGGCCGAAGGGTGGCATGCAACTACCCCGACCGATGACCCATCATGGCGCGCGACGACCGTCTGCTACCTCAGAAAGCAACCTCTCACCACTGCAAACCGTGCCGGACGAAGAGTCCGCTTCTGGTGGAGTGCTGCACGAACTGGCGGAAGAGGACGACCATCTAGACTCACGAGAGTCGACGCGGCGCAACGAGCGTGGATACCCGAACGGACCCATTCAAATCTATGACTCCGGTGTCTTTCTTTACCTGGAGCCGACTGCTCCAGAAGCCTCGCGATTTGATGTTGTCGTGAACGTGGCAAAGGAGGTGGCGAATCCGTTCACCAACACGAGCGGTGGTACTGGCACGGTGGTGAGCACCTTGCGCAATGGGTTGGCACGTTCGAACCGACTGTCGACTGGGGAGCCATGGACGGCTATGTCTGATGTCTCCTTCAAGTCTGCATTTGAATACCCTCCCAGCGACGAGTCTTCGCCTGCCACCCCTCAAAACGACTCGTCTGGACCGGAATATGTCCACGTCGGCTGGGATCATAACTCGGAAATCCTGGATGATCTCTTCCCACTTTGCGAGCTTATTGAGTCCCGGATCTCCGAAGGGAAGAAGGTCCTAGTGCATTGCCAGCTCGGTGCCAGTCGTTCGGCCTCGTTGGTTATCGCATATGGTCTCTACAAAAACCGAGAATTAGATTTTAACTCGGTATACGAGATGGTCAAGGAGCGCAGTCGCTGGGTGAGCCCTAACATGAGCTTGATTTACCAGCTGACCGACTTCCGTTCTCGACTACTCCGGGGCAGCCTCTCGAAAGCTGCCCCGGAGGAGTGGTTTGTTGGGGGAGCACGCAGGAGCTCTGAACCCCAGCCACCACACACCGGAAGGACGGATGCTTCGGAAGCCAGCACTCCGGGTTACACGAGTGGCTGCTCGGATGCCGAGCAATGCTCATCGAATGGCCTGTCGCAGGCATCCCTGAGCTCTCTTTCGGCGCCTTCCACAAACCAGACCACGCCCATCTCGATCGAGAATCTGGGCTTCTCCCAAACCCTGTCTCACAAGCGTAGTCTGTCTCCACGACCTCTACCTTTTCGGCAGGCCTCCTACCAGATGGGGTCAAACGGTCGGACTCTACCCCCCGAACCTGCCGCCCCTTCATGGCGCCCCGAAGGCGGGCCATATTCTTTGGCCAAAACCGACATTTTCGTGCAGGACGCTGCCGAGGGAGCGAACTCCCTTTTCTCACCGAGGACCACTGGGTTCATGGCCGCGCCTCTTTCGCGGTCCATTGCCGATTGCCTCGACGATGGCCCCCATGGGCTGCGCTTCGGGTCGCGAGTCGCAGACCCGCGGTCCCCGCCTCCCGGGACTGAGCGCCTGATTATGAGGAATATTGATGAGTTTCTGTAATTCTGCCCTGTCTAAGACCTTTTTGTGTCTTGAGAATGGGCTTGCACGTCCGAGAAATGATTCCATGACCATATACACACACCACCTTGAGGTTGACTTGTATCAACCTCGTCCCATCTCTTCGGCCTTTTTTCGTGATCTCCTCGATCTACATTCTTTACTTTCCTTTCACTGTGGTGATCTTCCTTCTCTCATTCATTCGTTGATGACTTGATGACCAAAGCGGGCTTACGGTCGTTATTCCATTCATTCATACATGTTGCCCTGTGCAATTCCCTTCCCTTGGTCAACCAGCGGTCCATGTTGCATCCGACATTGCATGCTTTCTGGTCAACCGGCGTCCTGGGTGTTAAAAACATGATAAAGGCGGCGATGATCCGTGCCTGGTAACTTGTAATATTATTTTATGTGCTTTGTGCACGGGTTTTTCTCGTGTTCGTCCACTCTTTCTGTCATTTCTCAAGCATTTCAGCTGCGAAATACCCTGGGCTAGTTGATTGAATAAGAGTGATTTACTGCAAGTTGCCTTTTAAGTAAATGATGCTATATCCTCGATACTGCGCGTGCAGATATCTCTACTATTATTCTTTGCGTAGATTAATCACCCTATCACATGTATTGTACATAATAAATCTGATAGTTCTAGACCTATTTGTTATCTACTATAGCATTCGAGGAGTTTGAGAATCAGGTACTAGATACAATGGCAGCCCGCCACGTGCGGCTCCAGTTCGTTCCAACGTCATGCGGGCTCCGGAATTCGGATTTCGGGGACCTCGAAAACTTTCCACAACTTCCAGCAAGCCAACTTTGCCTCCGGACCAAGGATACTCAACACCCAGAAACCATGGCCGACGACAGCCATCATCCAGCGCATCTGTCGCCCAGTGAACTGGGCACGAAGGATTAGTGAGTTTTCCTGTGAAGACGGAGTTGAAGTTTTATCTTTACCCCACCATGATACCCCTCCTTTTTCTTCATGGAAGAGGGGGAGATAGATGAAGAAGAGGAAGAAGAAATCTACCCATCCTCCACCAAATTCAATAATGAACCACTGCAGTGAACTAATACATATATTCCAAAACAAAGCTGGGAAACATTCTACGCCCGAACCCTCTCTCACATTTCCACGAAACATAACCCCACCAACGCCAAACCCACCACGAATACTACCAAGAACGAAGACACCGACACCAACTCCGACTCAGAAACAGATGATATCGACGATGACTCCGACCCGGGCACATCATGGTTCTCGGAACATAACGCCCCTGATAAAGTCCTTCAGTTTTTGACCGATGAGGAGTTTCCGCTTTCGCCTGCGAATACTATCCCTTCTTCTGGGGGGGTGAATGGGGATTGGAATGGGGATGGGGAGGGGGATGGGGAGGGGGATGAGGCAAGCCAACCGAGTATTCTGGACCTAGGGACGGGTAATGGTAGCATGTTAGCGCTATTACGCAAACGAGGCGGGTTCAGGGGTGATATGGTGGGGGTGGATTATTCGATTCGGAGTGTGGAGTTGGCGAGAGAGTTGCAGAGGTTGAGGATTCATTCGGCGTATTTGTCGGATTCGGAGGAGGATGGATCTGGATCTGAGGATGGGAATGGGGATGGGGAGAAGGGGGAGGAGGGTGGTAGTGGTGGTGGGAAAGATACGAATATCCGGTTCGAGGAGTGGGATATTTTGCATCATGGGGATGTTATCACCACCACCACTGATGGCCAAGGGGAGAAGGAGAAGGAGAAGAAGTTGGATTGGTTCCCGTACGACAAAGGCGGGTTTGATATTGTGCTTGATAAGGGGACGTTTGATGCAGTGTCGTTGTCGGATGAGGTTGTTGTGGAAGGCGAGGGGGAGGATAAGGATATGGCTGCGTCGGGGAGGAAGATCCAACGGCGCGTGTGTGAACGGTACCCTGGGATTGTGAGGGGGTTGGTTCGAAAGGGAGGGTTTGTGGTGGTTACGAGTTGTAATTGGACGGAGGAGGAGTTGGTTAATTGGTTTACTTCTTCTTCTACTTGCACCAGTGGTGGTGGTGGTGGTGAGGGAGATCGGTTGGTGGTTTGGGGTCGGGTTGAGTATCCTCGATTTAGATTCGGGGGGAGAGAAGGTCAGGGGGTT
Source organism: Aspergillus sclerotioniger CBS 115572 (assembly GCF_003184525.1). Lineage (NCBI taxonomy): Eukaryota > Fungi > Ascomycota > Eurotiomycetes > Eurotiales > Aspergillaceae > Aspergillus > Aspergillus sclerotioniger. The sequence continues at coordinate 252,485 of NW_020291021.1, forward strand.
TGTACGGTGTGTTTTCAGAGAGTGGAGGGGGAGAAGGAAGCTTAGATGTGGGCTGGGTTGGGTTGGATTTAGAATAGAAGATATCAAATAGATCAATGGGTTGGTGGTTGCTTTTGGTTGGTTGGGCATGCAGGTGGCGTTTCTAGGCATGGCTCTGTGTAATGAATGAGATGGTATAGATGGAGGGTATGGATGGTTTCTGGAGGTGTTGGTCTAGATTACTATAAATGCAAATAGACCATTATTATAATCGGGCTGTATCAGGTTCAAAGATACTATTCCTTATAGTACAAGTAGTATGGTGGTTAAGTCTATAACTGTCTCGCTATCTATGTATGCTATGTTTGTAATGTATGCAAGTATGCAATGTGAATCACCACACCTCGTGAACAGACACCAGAGTATCTTCCTTGACGGCCTCCTCTCCATGTCTCTTCAAAAGCGCAACTACACACCACCGTTTCCTATTCTCCGGTCCCTCGCCCTCCCGCTCAGGCATCCATTCGCGACGCACCTCGCTTCCGTCGTCCTGGGCCGAGCTCAAATCCCGCTCGTAGATCCGCTCAATCTCCAGTCCCAGCTGCAATGCCGTCTCGAAGAAGCCCGCCACGATCGCCCGTCCGGTATGAAACGAGGCCACAACCCAAACTCGTCCTCCAGAGGCCAGGAACCAGCGCATCGTACGCACGAGGTTCTCATGCTGCGAGCGCATCCAGTAACAGTCTGCCGCGATGATGCGGGTAAAGCAGCCCTTGTTTTGGACCGCCCAGGGGTCGGCCTCCAAAGTACCCCATTCATGCGGCTGGATGGTCACATTCGTAGAGGTTGGGGTCTTGGGGGTCCGCAGATTGTGCGTCATGTTGAACCCGATTGCTCCAGACAGGGCCGGGGAAGAGGGATGGTCGGTGGCAGTGACGGTAGATGCTTTGGCAAGTGCACAAATGACGGATGGTAAAGCGGCACCTAGAAGCTCTCGTCAGTTGTTCTATTCAAGCAGAATGATTTGAGCATAATGAGGAACCAACCAGCGCCTAATTCCAATACCTTCTCTCCTCTCACGCTCCACATGGCAACCTCATCCGTTTTACTCAATTGGCCGCGCGATTCCAATTCATCTGCCTTCTCCACCCCCTCTGCAACGACCATGCCCGCACTCCAGAGAAAATGGGCGAAGAGCTTCCGTCCCTCTTCGACCTGGTTCACCGGGTGATCGGAGGAGCGGCTCTGGGCCGGGTACGAGGGAACCATGATCTCGAGATCGCCATAGCGCGGAGACGAGTACAGGAGATGCTGGCCAGGGTCGCCGTGGAAAGAGGGGGCGTCATCGGGAAAAAGGTGCGGAAGGAATGCGGCGAAGAGGTCTTCGGAATCTTCATCCGAGTCGGCTTCCTCGTCAGGGTCGACAAAATCGGGCCGCGGGGCGGAGGGGGAAGAGGAGAGGGGGAGGAGATGACGACGAGGAACAGGGCGAAGGCGTGCGTGAAGCATCTTGGTCTTGTCTTGTCTGAATTTTTCCCTCCCCCGGGGTTATCTGTGGTGGGTTGCGAGAAGAAACGGATGTTTGAGGTGGTTCTATAGATCGGGACAGGCCCTCCGAGGGAAATTAAATGGCGTACCCACCGCCACCACCGCCACCACCGCCAATCGGAGTCCCGGTTCCTGGCTGAAGTATACAACCATCCTTGGGACCCTGGAGAAATTCATGATGTTGGGGTTATGGTGAGGGTGTGTCTAGGGCTTAGGCTGGTGGCTCTAGGTGCTCTGGAAGGACTCGAGTCAGTATATGATTGGATTAAGCTATTCGCCCGTCCGGAGAATTCTTGAAGCTTATCTTCAGGTGCGGTAGACATACCTACATAGTAAGAGTTACGGTGTAGCTACTTCGCTAGCTATCCAAGCTGAGCACCACGGAAACAGCTTGATAATGTCGATGGATGCTCAAAGGTCTTTATGATGCTTCCATAATCTAAACGAACTGCAAGGAAGCACCCGTGTAAAGCAACCGTCGCATAGCCTGGCGCGGACTGTGGACTAAGTAGGAACTCACTTGTCAGTTGGATCGAATCACCGCAAATCATCAGGCCGATCGACAGGCCGATCCTGACTTGATGCTTACCTTACTTTACTGTACCTGACCAACGCTCGTGGTACCGTTACTGCAGAAAGTATCGCCATTTGCACGTCTGCATCGGTCGGATCTACTCCCGACTACATGTGTATGTCTCGGACATGTCGGCCCACGTTCCCTGGATTTTCCTAGGTCTGTGATCTTCGGTATTAGAAACCTACATCATACCTACAGAAAGCCTGAGACACTCTCATTGAGCGGTCATATGCTAGATGAATACCAAGTTGGGTCTATACTGTATATCGCCTGCTCGTTCTGGCCATGGACGGAGGAACTGTTTCTCATCCAGTATAATCTCCAATCCATCTGCTCGCCCATCTGCTCGCCCATCTGCAGTCGAGTCAACTGGGTAGCAGCCGTTCGACCCGTCAACTCGATGTATGTTTGTCCATAGCCACAGTCGCAGTAAGGCACATGCCACCCCATCATGAGTGGTCGCTCCTCTCGATCCGAATCGTTGGCAACCTGGTTCCGCCTCCAATGTGCTTCGAAGGATCGAGTTAATGCGAACCGGGCCCGGTCGCTGAATGCGCTGTGAGAGCCAAGTCAGTAGTGATTGATCGGCTCATGCAACTCATGTTGAGTTGTTGACATGGCTCGTCCGTCAAGCAACAACGCGTCAACCTCCGCGTTGCCACTGACCAGGGCACCTTGACCTTGCTATGGAGAATAAGGGCGATTCTATGGTCGGAGACCATCTAGGGTAGTCATCATGCCAGACCAAAGGCAGCCAATAGTGCTGAAACCGCAAGGGCGCGCTGCGGACAACGGAAGTCATTCTCAAAGGCAGCTGGCAGCTGGGCCGTCACGATGGGAGATCGGGTACACCGTACAAGCGCGAAGACAAGCGCCAGGAACAAGCTGGCTTCTGATAACCCGGTGGACGCCAGGCACATTCCTATTTGTAAGATGGACGGCGGTCGCTATCAAGTGATTTGGGCCTCCTGACGGTGCTAGGCCTGGGTAGGTAAGTTGGCTGGGGGGTCGTGGAGGGGGTCCAAGATAAGGCCGTGTCACCATCATATCATACGCCCTCCAACTTACCGTACCGGACTCCAACCCGGCTGGCAGTTCCCCGGCCCCTCTGCCAATCACCCGTACGGTACGGTCATCCCAGATGACATCATCCCCCCACCCGCAGGCCCTAGACCGGTCCATTGTAGGCCGATTCCTGCGTAATACCGTATCGTCACGGCCACGGGCGGGCGCCCCCGATCAGCGTTGAGTGATTTTTGGCTGGAAGGAAGAAGTCATTCATTGTACCACATGAATTGTAACATCTTGGTGGTAAGAGGGACTTTTTTTTTTCTTTTCTTTTCTTTTTCTTTTGTTACGGACGGCCATTATACCTTCTTAGATCACTTTTTATTTTTCTAGACTGTCTTACCTATCCATTCTTTGGAACGTTAAATAAAGAAAGACAAAGACCAAAAAAAAAAAAAAAGTTGGGATTGTCATGATTCATACAAGGGCAAGGTGGGCTGCTGCTGAACGGCTGATCAGTCCAACAGGTGACGACGGACTGGGAACGACTGGCCTTCTGCCAAATATCCTAGAAATAGAATCAACACCGGAAAAGCAAGAAATTGAAACATTCCATGAGCTCTCCCCGACATTATCCACTTCGTGGGCCACTTTTTTTTTTTCTTTCTTCTTCTTCCATTTGTTTATTATGATGATGATGATGATGATTTATTTTTCTCCCATCCAGTTTACCCGGGCACCAAACCTGGGCCTCCCGTCCATCCAGTCCACTTCTCGGAACCCCGATGCAAGTGGGGACTCACATCACTTGCCTGGTTGTTCGCCTTGCTGGCCGGTTAGTCAGGAACAAGGGCAAGCCCTGACCAGGATAGCGGAAAAGTCTGAAGGAAATCTGATCCTTTGAAGAGAGGGCCAGCTGCATGTATGTTTCGAGAGATGGTCAGTTCGACTGCACCTGAGCGGCGTATTTTTTGGCATGGCCGAGATGTTATTTGCCCGAAGCTGACGGAGGGATGAATGGCGAAATGAAATGGAGCGCTTCCAGTCAGTAGTGAGTGTCTGATCGCCCGAACCCCCGCATTGCTGAAGCCAACTCCTGGACTGGACTAGCGAACCCAAAAAGGGCCAAAATGAAAATGGCGACCCCCGCAAAAGATAAAGTCCAGGAGCCGTCCCAGATTATGATATTATTATTATTGGAAATTCGATGCGAATCAAATTTATCTCGTCATTAATCAGAAAATGAGCCAAGTCTGTAACATCGGTATTACTGGCGACTAAACTGATCGGGGAGTGGTAAGCTGGTAAGTAATCACTGCTGTAACTGCTGTAACTATTGTAAGAGTTGTAAGAGTTGTAATGTAATGGGCTCTTCTCTGCCAATGACAATTGCGCGCCCGTCCCAGCCAGACTGCCTCGTGCTGCCATCCAATCCGTCCATCAAATGTTCTTGAGTCTCTCCATCGCCCTGCAGCGTGCTTTCGCTCCCTCACGACCACAACTCACTAGTACCGACGGACTGACTGACTTTCTTTCGACTCCTCTTTCTCCTCTTTCTCGCTGCTCACTGCTCGCTGCTACTTCTCCCTCTGTCCTTCTTCCCTCCTCAGCCCCCTCCCTACCTCCCTCTCTCCACACCCATAGTATCCTTCTCCCCTTTCTTTCCTTCATTCATTGATTGATTGAATTGATTGACTTGTCTTGCCCTCCCCTTTATCTACTATCTCGGCCCATTGACTCACCCTCAATTGCTCCGTGGTTGATTGATTGCTTTGGCCCTGAACCTTTTTCCCTTAGCCTCGCAGGTACCTGGTCGCCCGCTCGTATCCCTGGGATTCGCCTACCAGTTAAACTAGCTTTCCACCGTCCGACGACTTTCTTCTTTCCTTTTTCTTTCTCCTCTGCTTTTCTTCGGCTTCACCTCTCCACCACCCGCTGTCTATTAGCACTAAATCCGATCATCGGTTGTTTAACCACCACGCTCAACAAAGGGCTCTCGCGGAATCGCTGGCCTGAGAGTCCACGTACTCAAAATGGCTTCATTCAAGGTAACATCTTATTCCCTTCCCCCTACCTTCATGATAGTGAGGCGAATCACCCCCCTTCCCCAGTGGGTCAGGCTAACGCTCTCATACAATTTCCCAGGAATTGTCCCTTTCCCGCCCTCTCCCCCAATCCAATTCCCGCCACCACTCTCACTCGATCTCGCTCGGTGCGGTCAACTCCAATTTCCGGGTCACTCGCCGGAAGAGCGTCACCACTGCGGCTGCCGCAAACGCAGCCGCGGCGGCGGTCGCGGCGTCGATGAAAGAGGTTCCCGAAGATCCAACAGGAATAACTATGCCTTCGCACCGGCGGGGAAGCCGGAAGGGCCTAGAGTCTAGCTCGGTCGGAGCCCCCTCCGGTTTCGGCTCCTATCTGTCACGAAGCATCAACAGTCCTAGCCAAGAACCGCCGGTCGCTCGCAAGCCATCGCCCAACCAACCCCACGATGGATCATCCACAGGCCAAACAACTGCAGATGCCAGTAACCCGAATTCCAAGCCGGTTAGCACCAAGAACCGAAACAGACGGGCCAGCGAAGGATCGCACCTGGTCAGAGGCGAAGGGAAGCGTGCCATGGCAGACCTTCGCTGTGATCGTTGCGGGAAAGGGTATAAGCATGGCAGTTGCTTGTCCAAGCATATGTGTGTATCCTCCCCCCATGCCATCCTGCCGTCTGGCTCGGTCCGGAGCAATGCGCCATGTCGGCTCTGTGCAAGGTCGCCCTCGTGGTCATCCAGCTCCCCTTGTTCACCTCCTCTCTTCTCTCTTGTGCTGGGACGCCGTGGGTTGACGTTTTATGGAACTTAGGTGGGAACATAACCCTGCGTGGGCAATTACCTCGAAGCTTTTGATCTCCAAGCACCAGCAGGTCCAATTGCTGGAGGCGGCCTCCGTTCTCGTCACCATGACTCAAGACGAGCCGGAAGAGAATGGAGAAGCCGAGTCGGATCTTTCTTCCGCGTCACCAGATGCATCGTCGGAGCTCCGAGACGGCCTCAGCTCTGCGGAGACTACCCCGCCTCCGATGGATGAGGATGATGATGACGACGATGAAGATATGTCGATCGAGCCCGCACCGATGGACAAGCGATACAGCGTTGGCAACTTGTCGGCCCACTTCTCTCATTCTTATCAGTCCGGTCCCTCGAGCTCCTTCACCGGGAGTGCCCCATGGGCGTCACCAGCATTTTCGCATTTCCGTCACTCCAGCATCGACACCCGCCCATCAACGGCCGAAGCTAAGCTGCACGAAGACGATGAGGCGGATCTGGCTGCCGCCATCGGCCTCTGCAACTTTGGGACTCCGCGCATGGGGCCAGTGCCCATGTCTCCCAGCGTGCCCCCGGTGCCTCCACTTCCGACGCGTTTCCTGGATCAAGGCAGCTCTGCCGACAACCAAGGCCGTAGCCTGGATCAGTCGAGATCCGATGCAACCGATGCGGCTTCCTCAAGCACGACCCCGAACATCTTCCTCTCGCTGTCATATAACCCCTCCTTGTCTTACAAGGTGTCCGACGAGCGAGAAGTAAGAACCGGCAATACCGACCGTGCCAAGCGGCAGCATCGCAATGCTGACGTCGACTTCGGAAGCCGTCCGGCACAGGCAGACGATGACGATGACGGCGTCTTCGGTCGAATGGAAGAGTAGATCTTCCTCTCTTTTGTAGCTTCAACCTCTTCATTCTGGTCCGCCCATCGCAGGCCAGACGCTGTATTGCAGCCATCGCTTGATGACATGTACGAGCTTGCGCGACTTTTGTAAATGCCGATATTCTTTGACTAGTTGTGTTGACTGGAGTTGGAACACCCCCTTTGCATGTATGCCAGTTTCCCAGGATTGTATACCTCGGCGGTACCGAATGGGTCCGCCGACCACAATGTCCGTTTATACCTATTTCATTTGTTTGAACTACTGTACCTATTAGTCGTTGCATCTCGTACCACGTCATGTGTTTTTGTCTTCCTCTTTTGACTATTTCGTTCGGTGCCTAGCCGATTCATGATCTTGCATTATTCACTTTAGGATACGGAGGTGTCCGTGAGGGTGAAGCCATGTCCTATATCCGACTGACGAAGATCAACTATCATCATATACTGTGGCCTGCGACCTAGTTGCAAAGCTCCTTATCGACATGTTGTAACTCATTGAAAAGGTGTCTACGTAAAGTCTCGTAACATCTGGATTAAATAACATTGGAACTTACATGAGACCCTAAATGAGAGTGCCAATATTTAAAACCAAACCGGATTCTATAAAGGACCTTCAATCAAACACCTTATTTACATCTTCTGAATGGTCCTCCCTATATACCCACCCCGCAACCTCCAACCTAACCTACTTACCCAACTTGCAATACTATACTACTACTTACTTACACCCTACCTACCTACCACCTCCACCACCAACCCCAACCCCAACCAAATCAAATCCACAACTTGAAAAAAAAAAAAAAATGTCCCTCCCCCTCTACATCCCACCGTGCATCCACACCCCCGCACACAAACACCACCTCCCAGCACCTAACCAACCACTCCGGATCCAAATCGAGGGCCCTCTAATCGCCATCCAGAGGCTTTTCCCCCCCAGATAGTATGATCCCCTGGCATCTAGACCCTGACTACCTTGGAGGTGAGATACCATTCCCGCAACCAGCGGGACCAGAGTTAGCGCGGTTAGTGTATAAAACCATCTACGGGCGGGATTTTCATCCGGGGGATGCGGTAGTCAGGGATGAGTATTTGGGGTGGGTGGTTGGGAAGTTTCCGGATCGGTGAGTACTGTTTTTATAAAGTGCCAGGGGGAGGGGAGTGATGGCAGTGGGTTGGTGGCTAATCTGTGTAAATTGAATCAGGGTGATTGATTACTACGGGGTGACTTTTGATTATCTTGTTCCGGTGGAAGAAGGGTTTAATCCGGAGGTATTGCAGGTTAATATCATTGAGGTTGAGGATGATGGGGGCGTTTATGCGAATGAGTGGCTTTTGTTTGAGGTGGATCCGAGGGAGTTTGTGGGGAAGAAGGTATTGGCTGTGCCGAGGTGTTGTCAGAAGAGAAAGGGGACGCAGGATCGTTGGAGAGTGAATGCGTTGGTGGATCGGAGGGTTCATGGTTATGAGAGTTTGAAGGGGCCTGAGGAGTTTAAGTGATTGTGTTGCGTTTGGGAGGGGATGGACATCAATATAAAAGGTGGGATATTCTGCTACCATTAGGAGCCAGCCACAACTAACCACAGTTGAGAATGTACATTGAGGAAAAGGTATTACACCATGTATATATTCGCCAACCGACGCCAAACACAAACATATTGGGTTCTTCCCCAGAATAAAAGAATCCTGCCACGGGTCAAGAAAGCCAGAAGTATAAGAAATGAGGGGGGATGAAATGGTAGATATGGGAGAGATGATGGTGGAGTGGCGTGAAGAGTGAATATGTCCGAGACTTTTGTGAACGCCAAGATATTCGACAGGAAAGAAGATTAGAATATGATCACAGAAACAAGGTATGTGCTGCTAAACCCCGGGACTCCGCTAAAGAATATGGACTGAGAATGTACCCTTCGTATGTTTCCTGTTCGCCGATCAATGTGCTTTGTTTCGTCATTTATGATCCGTTCGGGGGTGCGCCGGCGTCACCAAACACTGGAAAGTTGTTCGACATGTCTGCCCAGTCCCATTCAATGGTCATTGGCATCTGCCACAGATCCTGCGGGACGAAAGGCTGTTGGAAGGGTGCCAAGGGGGTGTCGGGACTGGTTGTGAAGGCTGCTTGGTCGCTGAAATTGACACTTTCCAGGTTATTCGGGCTGAGCATGTCAAAGTCGGGTCCAAGTCCTGGCATGCCGTGCATGCTGTCCTGAAGGTTCGCAGTAAAGCCATTCGCTCCGGATAGCGGCTGGCCGGGTGTGAAGTTTCGGGTCTCATTAGGCATGTTGGGAGTGGGCTGGTTTGGCTTATTAGAGAACGATGGCGAAGAGAAGGGAGCCGCCGTAGGTGGTTGCGGCGCTGCTGAATCTGCTGGCTTCGCGGCCGGTGTAGTAGTAGGTGAATGGTTGTCTTCCGAAGTACGCCGTTGTACATTTCTTGGTTCATCAGGAGCAGCCTTGCGCTTCTTCTTGGAGTGCGAGTCCCTCTCGGCTTTGTCGAGGACTACTTGGGCGATTCGTTCAAACTCGCCACAGAGAGCGAGCATGCGCTTGACACTTCCATTCGACTCGTCGGACACAAGAGTAGACAAGAAATTGACTACCACATTCATCAACTTGACGTCGGAGCGAGCCCGGGCATCATTGGGGTTTTGCAGGATATTAGCAAACAATGTGACTAGAGAGGAGACTGGATAGTAAAGTATTAACCTATTCTTTGTTAGATAGGTCTTTTCAGAGTAGTCTAGTCAGTCACGACTCACCAGACACAGGCGAAGTCGCCTTGCGGTATATATTTAATTAGGTTGATGGACGCTCGCGCTGCAGTTACGCAGAGAACTGCAGACATGAACACTCGGGGGTTCAACGGTCTCGCATTCAGACCCTGAATTGCGTAATTGGATAATCGGCTCGTCCAATAGCCATGGTGAACAGACATTCGGTGGATTGTAGTCAAGCAATTGTAGTACGCAAAATGGAGAACAACGACGTGCAGTATGAGCGGTGTGTAAGTTGCTTTGATTTCATTTTCGGGCCGGAACTCCAGAGGAATGCTGTCCTTCCATTCTTCGAGTTCCTTATCGAGATCTCCGATGGTGTTCAAGAGCTCACCATCCGACTGTTTCGATGCTTTGGCAGAGTAAAGTCGTTTGTACACCCGGCTCTCGATAATGGCAAAGCGACACATGGATCGGAACAAGTTGAACTTGCCCCCGTCCGACAATGGGACATTGCCAATATTGTCCGGGGGGTCATCACTCGGTAATTCGACGTTCATGTCATCGTCATCTTGAACAGGTGGACGACCGGAACGGAGACAGATACTATCATTGCATTAGAACGACCGACGATCAGACCATTGTGGCCCAACTTACTCCTTATCGAGAAGATAGGCAATCCAAAACACCCTCTTCCGTTGTTCCACCTCCACCGGATTCAAGCCAAAGCCCGAGCCTCGTTTGTGGAGACCAATGCTGTGGGAGAGTCTGATGGCGGCCGCAACTAGGAAGAAGGACGGCTGAGGGTTAGGTGTTCCCTGCAAGAACAGTGACTACGAAACAATGAGCTTGGCCATGTCAAATGTATTTTGAGGGTTAAACCACTCACCATGCCTAGCAGCGCCTGAACGCTTAGCAGATCCGTATTCCGCATAGTAAGCTCAGTCAAAACAGCCATGGCGTTCTTCAAGTACAGCCACGCCTTCTTATCATCTTCTTGGGGAACCAAGTTATTCATAACTCGGATTCTGTGCGAGATGGCCAGGACAACATTGATACTAGCCCACCAACCGGAGCCTTCATACGGATCTCGAGAATACTGGCGCTCCACCAAGTGCATGAAGGTCGGTTCATGAAAAAGCGGGAACATACAGTTGAAGTTGGCAAAGAAGTCTCGGAAGAGAGAAATGGCCTCCTCCTTAGGGGGCAATGGCTTGAAGACGCGACGAGCAAAGATATCGCTGAAAATCTCCGGCTTCCAATACATCCACTTGTTGTCGTCAATATAGGCAGAAGATATCATGTCCTGGAACGAAGTGTCGCCCGTCTTCTCATTGACCCACTGGATACCCTTGGGAGAGAAAATAGAGAAGCCCGAGGAGGACCCTGTCAATCATTAGTCCCCCAATTCATGCGATAGATAGTCGAAAGCACCCACCAATATATCGCGTTTCCCCGCAATTGTTCGTGACCAGTGAGCACATCATATCCGACAAACCCTCCACCTCAGGTTCTGAATCCTTCTGAGACTCCGGCGACGTAGCTGCCGTGCGTGGACTAGAGTGCGAATCAACATGGGGAGTCGAGTGGTGCGACGATGATGAAGTCTGTTGAGATTGGGCGTTGGGCTGGGGAACATTGAACTTGTTCGGACTTCTAGGACCATTTAGCGCACCATTTGCCAACGATCGATCAGCCAGACGCTTTTCCAGTGTCCCCAAATCGGTCTTTCCGCCATCGTCCTCGGACAAGAGGCCAGAGAGACGAAGCAGCGACTCCATCCTTCCGAGCCGATTTTCCAGGCCCTCGATATATTTGGCACTAAGCAGCAAGAGATCTATCAGCATGCAGACATTGACTCCACAGTGCAAACACGCATACCCTTTGGGAGGATTCCGTTTCTTCTCGACCTGAGTGAATATACAATCTGTCTTGTAGTTGATGCAATGCGAGCACTTCGGCATTTTCCCATCGCACTTGATTTTCTTTTTTCGGCACATATCGCAGGCCTATGCGGAGAACGATCAGCGCACTGAGTTTAAGGCCCCGCCAGCATGCGCATCACAATCCACTCACCCTTGCGATTCTTCGTCTCTTGGCATCATTGCTGTCTTCTCCCGCGCCCATTGACGGTTCATCCTGGTAAGACATATTCTGTTGAGCGGAAGCCATCGGCGAACCGTCAGGTCCATAGGCACCAAAAAATTGCTGCTGCTGATTCATGAGGATGGGCATGTCGAAGCCCATCCCATCGGGCGCGTCTCCGATGCCATCCATTGTGACGGAGCGACAATACGGTGACGAGTAAGGGTCCGACGAGCTCGCCAGCGACAGAGTGGAGTTCCAGTCCAAGCGGGTATGCTTTGAGCGTGCTGGGCGATGCGGGGTTCGTCCCCGAAGACGTCAACGTCAGATGCGGTGTAGCGGCCGTTTGGGGGGTATGAAGGCCGAAGATCGAGATTCCGATAAGGAATGACTAGGGTGAGGCGGGTTAGAGCCTGTAACCGGTGGGGAAAGGCTTCTAAAAAAGAGGCCAAAGGGGGGAAAGAGAAATGATGGAATAATGGATGAAGTGTGGCTTACTCAATCCAATCTTTCCCCGATAGAGGCACGTGGCGAGTCTAAGACGATAAGGAAGGGACGGGGTGTAAAAGAAACGTCGCAGATGATGTCAAAGCCTTAGGGAGGGGTTAAAAGAAGGAATGGACAGCTCTCAAAGCAATGGATCATGGGGCATGCAAAAGAAAATATGAGTACGACCGTCCAGCTTGGGATGCGAGTCGGGGAGTCATCGAGCGAAGTAAGCTAACGAAGGTTCGATGGTCACGTAAACGGCTGCTGCCTTTGGCCTGCCCTAAGGGAAAAGTACTAAGTAGTATTCTGTATCAAGATTGTCGGAGACTGCAACTGACGGACTTAAGGTCGCCAAGATCGTCTCTAGCCTCAAATATCCCCGAGAGGGTTTGACTTTTGAGATGTTTTAATTAACATTCAGGACTGCAAAGTGCAATAGTCTGGTTTCCGAAGCTTCTGACTGCCCCTGTCGCGATAGGATCCTCAGCTAGACCCTATCTAGACAGCGAAGGCCTTGCTCTTCTGCTCCAGTGACTGGGCCAACACGGAATCCGCTACGACCGGGCTCCGTTGTAGACGAATGAAAAACCCGTGGTGGCGGATGGCGTCTCTCCGTCCCGGCCGGTCTGGCCTTGGCACGCCTGCCCGTCGGACTTTCGGACTTTAGCAATCCCGGCCGCTAGCTTTCTTACCCTGTAGGTAACCCTGGGGTGCATGTTTCTTTCTTTGTCGGTGGGGTTCTTTGACGTGCTTACCATATCGTCCGTGATTTAGGCTACCAACTTAGATATACTAAGAATTCAGGGGTGATTATTGGACCTCTATGGAGTACAGACTACTGACCCTACCTAGATTCTCAGGATTCTCTGGCGCAATGCGCGCTTAGCTACTGTTACTGCAACACGCTATACAGAGCCATAACCTACACAGCAAGTCGCCGTTTAATCACAAGAGGAACAACAGGGACGAGGTCCTGAACCAACTCTAGTGCTGTCATACTTTATATGGCACGGCGGAGCAACCGAATATCTTTTTTTAGCCGATATACTTTCGACTGCTCCACAGCTCTCAAAGGCCCTTGCTCAAAGCGTGCCACTATCATGTGATAGACGTGTAGTTGTATATTCAAGAGCGGCGATCTCATCAGGATATAGTGATAATACAAAAGCCCCCCGTAGGGAGCACGAAGACATATCTTTCATCTTCGAAAAATCCGACCAACGCCTCGCTATGCACCCAAAGAAGAAACTCTCTTGTACAATAAGAGATACTTAAAAGTATCCTGTGCATGTCCGTGTTTCCTCTTCCAATCCACAAACGCCCCGAACAGTCGTTAGTGGAGGATCCGTGTCGGAAGAGACTTAAGTGTGTTTGTCGAGGAACTCCTTGGCCTCGTTGATCTTGGTAGCCAGATACGGGCTGCCACCACGATCGGGGTGGTTGAGAAGCATGAGCTGACGGTGCTTCTTGCGGATCTTGTCCTTGGTCATGGTACGCTCCCTGTTGCTTCATTAGATACCGAAGAACACGCAATGTATATCAGACTGAACTTACGGGAGTTCCAAGATCAAGGAGGCTTCACGACGAGTCATACGCTGCTCAAAGCCACTGTATGCTAGTTAATACTCTGTAGCGGTATGGAACTGTGTCCTCGAGAACCGGAATGCAACTGACCCCTTGTAGAAAGCCTTTCCCATGGCGTTCACACCTCCTTTCGACCGGCGGTAGGCAACAAGACCGGCGCGACCCTAGTAGAGGAAAGGGAACTATTAGCCTTCGGGCATCCATGTGGCGGATATAGTCCCCGGATTCTCAGCTCACCAGAAAGGCCGCAGTAGCGACACCGAGACCGATAGCAAGAGTAGACATTGTGAAGCAGTCGAGCGACTAACTCAGAAGTGGGTGGAGAGGGTCAGGACACGAGAGCAGAAGGGATATCGAAGGAGTGACGTTGGGGAAAAGCGGAAGTCCAGATAAAAAATCGGAGCGGCGCCGCATTCCCCGTTCTGGTTTAGCGCCGGCTGCTCCACGCTTCAATTTTTGATGCGGTTCCTGTCCTGATCATCGGAGATCTTCTCGACACGACAGTGGGATCGAGGAGTTCTTTGCGGCTTCAGACCTCATCTTTCGGTGTTCTAAGTACTTTATTACCCGCCACTTTTGGGCTCACACACTTCAAGAATTAGCCCAACATGAGGTGAGCATATGAGATCTTCCTCTGCCGGGCGAAAATGTCCACCGGCAAGGACTTTTGACTAACTTGCCTGATAGAGTTGAAACGTGCCACTTTTGCTCCAGGCCTGTTTACCCTAGTAAGGGTATCCAGTTCGTCAGAAACGATGCCAAGGCGTTCAGATTCTGCAGAAGTAAATGATAAGTATTGCCCCGCCGGTCTTATCAGGTTTAGGCTAACTCCTACCACCCATCAGAACTTCAAGGCTAAGCGGCAACCGAGACGTGTGAAGTGGACCAAGGCCGGCCGCGCTGCCAAGGGCAAGGAGATGATTGTCGACTCGTCGCTGGTGCTGTCCCAGTTCGCCAAGAAGAGAAACGTCCCCGTCAAGTACGACAGAAACCTGGTTGCGGCTACGATCAAGGCGATGGAGAGAGTGGAGGAAATTCGGCAGCGCAGAGAGCGGGTCTTCACGAAGCGCCGACTGGCAGGCAAGCTTGCGCGGGACCGCAAGCGCGAGGAGGATCGCAAGGTGGTCATGGAGGGCGAGCACCTCATCCGCAAGGAGCTCCGCGAGCGGGAAGAGGGACAGCCATTGGTATCCGAGACGACCAAGGCAAGCAGACTGCACGGCGAGGAGCGGCTCAGACAGAAGAAGACCCGGATGCTGGTGGATGGAACCACCCAGGAGGAGATGGATGTCGATTAAAGGGTATGCGTTTCTTACGGTTCTTTCTCTCCGGCTGTCTGGTCGGGTTCGATACCTTGAGGTTATGATGGAGTTGGGTTTGTTCTGTGTTTCAAGCTTTTCCTATCCAAAAGTATCCAGTGGTCTCTGCGATGAACTTTCATGTCCAAATTCGTTTCTTTGCAGGTATCATATTGACTTAATCATACAAAGACTTGCTCTACACCCTTTTTCTGGCCGAGTACCGGTCGAATTAACACCGGGGGCCCTGACTGTACTAACTGGACGCATGAGGTGGTTGTTCCCTTTTTATGCTCTGGAAGAGTATGTAGTAGGATCAAGTCTCGTCCCCACTGAAAGCATCTACACTGTAAATCACTGTACATCACTAGTAAATGATGTTAAATCATGAACAACCTCGCTGATGATCAAGTCCACCGACTTCCTTGGGGTTCTGGCCGGTGGGCGGCGGTGGGCGGATGACTCAGCCGGCGAACGGAACGAGGAAAATCGAAGGCGGGAAGCGTGGGAGTGAGCGAACGACTTACAGGCGACATCAGCTCCCTCAAGAGCTTTCATCTTCCCCGCCACCTCTTATTCCAACGGTGCCTCTATGGCTGCAATAGCCTCGACTTGCCATTGAGATTTTAGAACTCCCCGCTTTACCTTAGCCTCCGGGCTCATCTTCCTCGACCATGGCCTCCTCCATGCTCCGCCGGCCAGGCAATCTTGCTCGATACTCAAGGAGAGCTACAGACTGCATCTACCGCGCAGGACCGCTCTCTGCACACGGTCCACAGTCAAGACTTTCAACTCTTATCCTTTCACACCGAGCCAGAACGTATGCTACGCAGCGCTCCGGTGGCCCGAAACCCCCGAATGGCAATGCCAACAAGAAGACGGCAAGTTCAGGAACCGGATCCGGGAACAATGGCGGAAAGGCGAAGGCGGAGGAGGAGTCTGTGCTCAACAAGGAAGATCAAGAACAGCTCGATCAGTTCATCGCGCACTTGAAGGAACGGGCGCCCGCTTCGCAACATTTGATGATTGAGGACGCGCGAACGGTGATGTTGGCACATGGAATTCCCACGCCAGTGAAAGATTTCATTGATACGCATATCAAAACTAGGCGCCCTGCATCTGTCATGACTTATATGATGCTGACACGTGAACTATCTCGTTTGCTCGATGCTTTCGCCGTTCACGCACACAAATTCGAGCAGGAGAGGTTGAAGAAAGAGAACCAATCGGAAGAGGGAAAGGAGGCACCTACGACAGAGGAGGCGTCTAAGAAGGAGGAGGCGTCTAAGAAGGAGGAGGCGTCTAAGAAGGAGGAGGCGGTTAATAAAGAGGAGGCGTTCAAGAAAGAGGAGACACAGAAGGAACCAAACGAAGAGTCACGAGCGCGACAGGAAGAACGGCTAAAACAACAACGGAAAGACAAAAAGCAGTCCGGCAACAAACCGCCAGAGCCTCAAGAAATGTTCTCTTTCAAATTCGACAACTTATATCTTTGGGCCGGCGTGCTTGTCAGTTACTATGTCTACCGCAGCATCTTTCCCAGCGAAAACACCAACGAGATTACGTGGCAGGAGTTTAGATCGAACTTCCTCGAGAGAGGCTTGGTTGAGAGGCTGGTTGTCCTCAACAACTCCCGGGTTCGGGTGGAGCTTCACCGTGATGCGGTGTCTCAAGTCTACCCCGAATCGCCCGCTGCTTACCCTGGCTTCTTCTACTATTTCACCATCGGATCCGTTGACGGCTTTGAGCGGAAACTGGATGCAGCTCAGGAGGAACTTGGAGTCCCCAGTACTGAACGGATTCCCGTTTTGTATCAGGGAGAACTTCCCTGGGCAGCTACGTTTGTAAGCTTCGGCCCCACGGTGCTTCTCCTCGCAGGTGTATACTTCCTGTCTAGACGTGCAGGTAGCGGCGGTGGCCAGGGTGGGATTTTCGGCATTGGTAAGAGCCGTGCCAAGCGCTTCAACCAAGAGACCGATATCAAGATCAAGTTCTCCGACGTGGCTGGAATGGACGAAGCCAAGGTGGAGATCATGGAATTCGTCAGCTTCCTCAAGAGCCCGGAACGATTCCAGAAGCTTGGTGCCAAAATCCCCCGTGGCGCCATTCTCTCGGGTCCTCCCGGTACCGGTAAGACGTTGCTCGCAAAGGCTACAGCTGGTGAATCTGGCGTGCCTTTCTTCAGCGTCAGTGGATCGGAGTTTGTCGAGATGTTCGTGGGTGTCGGTCCCTCTCGAGTTCGTGATCTGTTCGCCAACGCGCGGAAGGCCACGCCGTGCATTATCTTCATCGATGAAATTGATGCCATTGGTAAATCGAGATCCAAGTCGAACTACGGCGGCAATGATGAGCGTGAGAGCACCTTGAATCAGATTCTTACCGAGATGGACGGCTTCAACACTTCCGAACAAGTGGTGGTATTGGCTGGTACCAACAGACCCGACGTTCTAGATCAGGCTTTGATGCGTCCCGGACGTTTTGATCGGCATATCTCTATTGACAGGCCCACCATGGATGGCCGCAAGCAGATTTTCGCCGTTCATTTGAAGAAGATTGTGACGAAGGAGGACCTGGAATACCTTCAAGGAAGACTTTCGGCTTTGACCCCCGGATTCGCTGGTGCTGATATCGCAAACTGCGTCAACGAAGCGGCTTTGGTTGGTAAGTTAACTCTCTCCTATGCAGAAGAGGTACTCTAGGAATGTTTGACTAACTGTTATACAGCGGCCCGTGAAAACGCCGATCATGTCACCATGAAGCACTTCGAGCAAGCCATCGAACGTGTGATTGGTGGTCTGGAAAAGAAATCCCTTGTGCTTTCGCCCGAGGAGAAGCGCACAGTCGCCTACCACGAGGCCGGCCATGCTATCTGCGGCTGGTACTTCCGTTGGGCTGATCCTCTCCTCAAGGTTTCTATCATCCCCCGTGGCCAAGGGGCCCTGGGTTACGCCCAATACCTGCCGGCCAACGGCGACACCTACTTGTTGAATGCGAACCAGCTCATGGACCGCATGGCCATGACCCTGGGAGGACGTGTCAGCGAGGAGCTGCATTTCGATACCGTCACCAGCGGAGCTAGTGATGATTTCAACAAGGTCACCCAGATGGCCACCGCCATGGTGACGAAGTGGGGCATGTCGTCCAAGCTGCGCTACATTTACTACGAGGAGGACCCGAAGAGCCAGATGCACAAGCCCTTCTCCGAAGACACGGCCCGGGATATCGACGCCGAAGTCCGCCGAATCATCGACCAGGCCTACAAGCAGTGCCACGATCTCCTGACCAAGAAGAAGAAGGAAGTCGGCATCGTGGCCGAGGAACTTTTGTCCAAGGAGGTCCTCAGCCGTGATGACATGATCCGTCTTCTCGGTCCCAGAGAGTGGCCCGAATCCAACGAGTTCGCCAAGTACTTTGACGGCCGTGGCACCATCGCTCCCCCGGAGCCTACGCAACCCGGAGGCAACGATGGCCGCGACTCCACCCCTATTACCCCATAGATGATGCATTTTTGGACTCTGCATTCTTTTCTCTCGAGCAGGAACATCACGGCTGACGAAGGATGGGGCGGGGGGTGCATGTCATATCATATATCGTTTCTCGCTTGGGTTTTGTCTTTATTGTGAACACACGGAGCATCTCCTTTCCAACAATTTCCCTCTGCTGCTTTCCGGACTCTTTCATGCTTCGTTTTCCTTTGCAAGGTTGTTATTATAAATAGGACCTTGTTCTTGCGTTCCCTTTCCCTTCCCCCTCTCCTCTTTGCCCCCAGCCATCCCTTCTTCTCCTCTCCTCATGCGCTTTCCTTCTTCAAGAAAGCCTTCTCTGTGTATTGTATCTGTATAGTAGGTAGTCTTATTCTTATTGGGGTTTCTGATAACTAGACGGTAGTGGAATTGTTCAATGGCATTTGACTAGATCCTATTCTATTTCTTCCTCGTATGTAGGCATTATTGTTTGGATGATTTACTAGAAGTAGGTGGCCTACGTCATGGGCCCTCCAACTTCGGTTTCAAGATAACAGAGTAAGGTATCGATTAGTAATAGGAAGTCGATTCCGTTAAAACCCTAGCTAGTCCAGTATAGATAGCACTTGACTAGCTCTTCTACAAAACCCTCAAATCGAGGGGTGTTGTCATGCCTGCAAACCTGGCAGTTTCTGTTTGCATTCTTGAGGCTGAGGTACAATATCGTCATCGGGGATGAGGTGTAACGTAGGACCTACTGCTTTAGGAAAATCACTGTAGTGGAGCCATGGAAGTCTGTGTAAATTCTTGTTTACTTTTTTCCAAGATAGCTTATACAATATCTGATCCAAGTTTATAAGCCCTGCTAGAAAAAGTATCCTGTAAATCGCTCATGAGACTATACAGTAGCCTGAGGCATGATATTACAGCCTCAGGCATGGATTCAGGGTCTTGGGCATACATTCAACACCTTGGGCATGAATATAAGGCCTCGAGCATAGTGTGTCCTGAGCGGTGAAGGTCTGGTAGTAATGAAACCAGGCGTGGGATGAGATTTGTGTGGTTATAGCGGCGGTTGTAAGATGCTGGTGTGGCTGTAGCGCCTCCCTATCGTAACACATAGATGCAGGAGGTTCAGATCACGTTCCTTCAGGTTAAAGCTTCGTTACTGGCTTGGCTCTTCACACCACATTAAACTAAATGTAATAGACCTGGCTAACATGAACGCAAGACAAAAGACCGCCCAACTGGGGTGTGCTTCTCCAATGGCCAAACTTTTCATAGATTTGACAAGGATATCCAAGAGTGAAGATGATAAAGGTATATGCAAAAAGCTAGATGATATATGTTTTCCGAGAATCCAACACCAAAATATGTACTCCAAGTAACTTAAAGCAGAAAAAGAAACCCCAGATAAAGAATATAATGAACACCCACAACCGAGTAGAAAGGCTAATATCGGCCTAATTCATTAGGCGCACCCTTACATCACTGGCTCTTCTTGTCCGCCTCCTGAACGATCTGCTGGCCATTGTCAATCTCGGTGACAGCCTGGCGAGCCTTCTTCTTGCCGCTGCGCTTGTACTTAGGCTTGACCGACAGACGGGGGACAAACCGTCCCACGCGAGCCTGATACTCGCGGTATTCGGGGTACTTGCTGGCGCTGATCGACTCGGTGAGACGAGTGCTGCCCTGGAAGATGAGCAGGTAACCCAAGACGCCAATGCCGGTCCACTGGACGTAGGATTCGGTGCGGTAGCAGTTCCAGAGATACAGGGTGAGCCAGATGAGCTGCTCGGAGAGGAAGTTCGGGTGGCGAGAAAGGGACCATAATCCACTGACGACGAATCCGCGCTCCAGATCCTCAGGGTCGAACTGCCCCTTGTACTGGTCAGGGATCCGCGCCGTCTTCTGGTAGCTATGTTTGGCGGTCTGGAAGTTCCATTGCTGCTGGTCGGCAAAGTATTCAATGATGATGAAGAAGAAGGCGACACGGGAGAAGATGAGGTCAGGGAGCTCAAAGGACTTCTGATCCGACAAGCGGGAGAGAAGGAGGAAGTTGTAGGTCGGGGCCGTGATGAAAAGCAGCAGCAAAGACTGTGCTAGGCTGATAAAGAGGATATTGAATAGGAAGAAGGCAAATCGGTTGTTGACCTTGGACCGCACGATCTGCCAGCGGTAGTCCTCCGAGCCGATGGAGTAGCCACCTCGGCGCCAGTAGTTGAACGTCAAACGAACCTGCACGGATTAGTACACATGCAACTAATTGGTAGATGATCAGGGTGGCTTACACTCCAAATCAAGATGATGGCGGCGATGATATCCAAACTCTGGGTCCGGAGACCCGACAAGCGTGCCCAGACAGCAAAGTGCACATTGTACACGGATGGGAGGATGCTCCAGAACCGGTCAACCTGGGAGTAGTTCCGGTTGATCTCCGAGGCGATCAGGAGGATGATGGAGAGGAATAAACTGAAGCCAAGGGCCGTGATAAAAGGGTTGGTGGAGAGATAGATGTCCTTGAGGATGTCGACATCCTTGGCCGCCGCCGCCAGCTGCAGTCGCTCGGGAAGCGCTGTGATTTGCGACAGGAAGGGTAGGACAGTGTGGCCGAAGGATGCACAGTCGGCGACGGACTTGACGTCAGGGAGTGGTAGCGCCATCTTGGTAAGCTGGACTGGAGTCAGTTGCTGCTGGGGTGATGGGAAAGCTCTCGCATGTGAGTGGAGAGAGAGCTCTGGTGGGAAAAGGTGGGATGGGATTGGGAAAACAACAACAACCGCCGGGAACCCAAACAACAAAATGTTATGGCAACGGTGGTGTTGCTGCCTCAGGCATAAAGATGGCAAGGCACCAAGGCACCATCCCCGTGACTCGCGTCTTTTTCGCGTTCGAGGCAAGTAGGTACTAGTTACTGCAATACGCAACGCGGCAATGTTCATTAAATCCCTCTCCGGTAGCTTTTCCCAAGGAGGCTCTGTAATGGGCCTGCTTTAGTCTTCCAGCTCAACTCAGGCCTGCTGTCATGCCAGTTCAAAGGGTGCTGTGCGTGGCTGAAAAGCCAGCCATCGCCAAAGCTGTGGCCCAGCACTTGTCCGGTGGCTCCTTTCAAACAGTAAGTTGCCAGTGTTTCCTAGGGAGTAATTGATACTGAAGTAGCTGTAGATATCCATCCGGGGCAACCAGTATGTGAAGAATTATGTATTCGACTTCAATTTTGGAGGTCCTTGGGGCACCTGCTCCGTGACCATGACCAGTGTCATTGGCCATTTGACAGGACTGGATTTCGAGCGTCAATACAAAACCTGGTTGTCCTGCCCACCAGCCGCGCTTTTTGAAGCTCCAGTGCGCGAGTCGGTGGCCGAAGTATATAGTCCTACGCACCTTCGAGTATAAAGTCTCTGCTGATATCTGGCGTCAGGATAAAGTAGCCATTGCGGCCAATATTCAGGAACAAGCCAAGCGATGCAGAGCCCTTTTCATTTGGACTGACTGCGATCGAGAAGGTGAGCATATTGGAACGGAAATCCGCAAGCAAGCAAAGGAAGGAAACGCTCGCATCCTCGTTAAACGGGCCAGGTTCAGCAACACGGAGAAAGCGTGAGTGCCAACCCCCTTTCCATATTCACTGGGTCGTTGACTTGCAGAATAAAGCCATGTGCTCAATGCTGCTCGGACGCTCATTGAGCTAGATGACCTCCAAGCAAATGCAGTAGCGGCCAGAATTGAACTCGATCTCCGGATCGGTGCGGCGTTCACTCGCTTGCAAACTCTTCAGTTAAAACCTCTTTCTGCAGCTCTGCAGGAAACCATCATAAGCTATGGTACGAGCTATAGTTATGTATATGGGCTACTCTGTGTGTCTGCTCTAACCATCGAACAGGATCCTGTCAATTCCCGACACTCGGCTTCGTAGTTGATCGCTACCTTCGAGTGAAGAACTTCAAACCCGAAACGTTTTGGGGCATCAAGGTCATGCATTCACGGGATGACATCAAGGTCAATTTTCTTTGGAAACGCGTCCATCTTTTCGACAGGGCAGCGGTGACGGTGATGCTGGAACGGTGCCTGGTGGCAAAGAAAGCCAAGGTCACCAAGGTCAGCCAGAAGCCCACCAGCAAATGGAGGCCTCTGCCGTTGACGACGGTGGACCTGCAAATGATGGGAAGTAGATACCTCCGCATGGACAGTCAAACAATCATGAAGGTAGGGCGTGTAGTCTTTGCGATGTATCTGAGCAACGGCTCACACTATCCAGGTCGCAGAAGCCCTCTACACAAAGGGGTTTATCAGTTACCCCCGTACCGAAACAGACCAATTTGATAAAGGAATCGATTTGAAGAAGCTAGTCGAAAAGCAGCTACCAGACGGAAACTGGGGTCAATATGCTCGGCAGTACGCACCCCCCAGGTTTCCCTTTCCTGCAGTCACTAATGTTTGCAGTCTCCTGGACGGCGCATTCAAGACCCCCCGAGCAGGTCGACACAACGATCAAGCCCATCCACCCATACATCCCATCTGTTGGGTCGCACCCACCGCTCTCACCGCCGATGAGAAGAAAGTCTACGAGTTCGTCGTCCGACGCTTCCTGGCCTGCTGCTCCGAAGATGCCAAAGGTCAATCGACCGAAATCGAAATCCAATACGGCGACGAGTTTTTCCACGCCAAGGGCCTCCTGGTTCTCGAACGAAACTACCTGGACGTCTACGTCTACGACAAATGGGAGAGCAGTCAGCAGCTCCCAAACTTCCAGATGGGCGAGCTGTTCGAACCAACTGAAGCCAAGATCTTCGATGGAAAGACCACGCCCCCGAACTATCTGACCGAACCGGAGCTGATTGGTCTGATGGACGCCAATGGAATCGGCACGGATGCTACCATGGCCGAGCACATTGCCAAGATCAAAGAGCGACAGTACGTTGCTGTTCACTCGCGCGGAAGCGGTCGGAACGCAGTCAAAGAGCTGATTCCCACTCGGCTGGGCATTGCTTTGGTGGAAGGATACGATAATGTCTTTGCTGGTATGCCCGATAGCCCTTCTCTGAGCAAGCCGTTCCTCCGTAAGGAAATGGAGCTCCGCATGCGGGAGATCTGCGCTGGCTTGCGGACTCGACAGCAAGTGGTGCAGGAGAGTCTGGATATGTACCGAGAGGTGTTTGTGCATACCCAGCGGCGGATCAACAAGCTGAAAGATGCTTGTCGAAAGTACCTGGTCGAACAGGCGGCTTGATAGTTGTCTTGGATTTGGAGTCGCATTTGCAGTGACTGGACATGATGATGATACCCTTGGACCCGATAGTCTATTGAGATGAATAAAATACATTCGTAAGCATTGAACGCGGTCGAAACATTCACCCAAGCCGTATCATGGACTTGGCCGTGAATATCATGCAAAGGAGAGTTCCTCCTCAGGTGAAGGCAAGTAAAGGCAAGTGCCGGGATTCCCCCCCAGCCACATATATCCTTTCCGCCTGCCCTTCCAGCCAGCTCCCTCTTCTTTCTGCTTCCTCTCTCTTCTCCCCTCTTCTTCCACAACCTATTGGTTATCCTCCTCATCATCTTCATCGTCGTTGACATCTTTTCGAAGCTCTGTTAATCATGACTCCGTGTGCTACCGCTCTTCTGTCACTCCTGACAGCCCTTATTGGCATCCTCTATCCATTGTCTTCGCCTGGGCTCTTACTTTACCGTGAGCCAGAGCTAGCTCCATTTCCAAACTACACCCTTTCCTACCTCGATGATCCTATTTTCTCGCCCTTGGCTTCTCATATCGCAAATAACCCATATCCTTGGCGTGATAAGCGGCCTTTCAGAGAAGCCAACTCTGCGCTGCTGCTAGGGGCCGTTGAGGCTCTCCTTAAAGCTGGGGCTATCGAGGATGATGACGCCAGTGATATACTGGTTACTCCGGAAGAAAAGCCAAGTGAAGCTAATTTATCTCTGTCTGGACAAGCTTCGCAGTGGCTCTCGTGTATCGCTAATAACCTGCTTCTTGCTTATGAGTCAGCTACGCGGCGTATTACTCTCGTCGTCTCATGTATCGCTAATAACCTGCTTCTTGCCTATGAGTCAGCTACGCGGCGCATCATTCTTGTCGTCTCGTGTATGTGCCTCGCATTCACGTTGATTATCGCGGACCAGAAACGGCCTGAAATATCTGAAAACGACGTCTATGAGCATGAATGCGACGCCCAGGACCCAGTTGTTTATACTATCCGTCTCGTGGAGGAGAAGGAAGTGCAAAGTGATGCGGCCCTCGAGGAAGAAACCTTAATCACCCAGGACTCATTTTTCAATTATAACGGAGACCAGGTGAGAGAAGATATATTGAGGCTGCTTGGGACCGTCAAAGAAGAGGCGTCCTGGCTGACAGATCGCATCAAACTTCTATCATTACGGCTGAGCATTCACTCCGAGCTCCTGGAGGGTCAGATCCTTGAAGAAAAACAAAGATCCAGTATAGCACTTCCTCCTAAGCGGGCCCGCATGGTCGGAACAATCTGGGAAGTATTCCAGGAACAGGTCACAAGCCAGTTCGAAGAGCAGCTGCTCTTGCTAGACGAGGCCACAGCACAAATCCAACAGGCATGTGAAAATCTGCCCGATCCACGAAGATACGAGGGTTTCTGCGACGAATTTGAAAGTGAACTCCAACACACGGTTGATCGCATCAATGACCTGCGAGAGCGCGTGGTCGGTGCGAGACAGCCCTATGCTAACTCCCAAACCCCCTTGGCCACTACGGGGGGATCTGCAAGTTCCCATTGGGAGCCGGAGGACATGGACGAAGACCTCAGCTATGGACGAGAGGGAGCCCAGTCCCGGTTTGGTTTCAGGGAGCCCTGTTTATCACCCATAATGGAGGAGGGCTATAACATAGAGGAGTACGAACCGAGTTCTCCTCTGTAGAGCCATACGGCAGACAAGGAACCTACCATCTACAAAATATCTTACCTATCAAACAACATTGATGTTTTGGAATAAAAGTCTCCTCAGACCAACGATGGCGATGGGCTTTACAGCTGTATAGCTGCTTGGTTGTGGTAGTGATAGTTGCCATCGAATTGACGCTTTCCCAGGCTTCAGCGGTGGCCTGGGTGGTAATACGGACGCAGGTCTAACGGGAGTTATGGCTATTCATGGCCACTCAGTCAATACATACCGGTTTGTGCGTGTTGGCGTGGGTTAGTGTGATCCAACGAGACTTGCCTGAGTTCCTGCTAACTATGGCTAGATACTGTCGGGCCAAGCCATCCAAGTCCAGAGCCAACTTTGGATTGAAATGATCTACTGGCAGCTTTCTAATCATTCACTTATCAAGACCATCATTCCAAAGATGTGTTCATGGTCTGAATCCGGGGGTTACACCAATATTGGTCCCTCGAAGTTGTTGGTGGGAATGTCTTGAGGGAAGAAGGCTCGATGAAATCAGCTTCTCCTACTGGTGAGTTTATCTTTCGAGTATTCTTGTCATCTGTTATTAACTAGCTTGAAGAGACGTGATTATGCTTCACCTGGGATCACTTAGCATGTTCAAAGAAACACCATACGCACTCTGTTCGGCGTGGGTTCGTTTTCTAATACCGAGCCGTGATAGTCTGAATAGGCCAAATCACAGATGAGCAGCGACGCTCTCCAGTTAATACCATGATGTGTCTAAATGCTGGCATCAGGGATAGACTAGGCTGGAAGAACAACAATACATTGTGGGATTCCAGCCCGCTAACTCCATATGAATTCGAGTGCCATATTTCAGTGAAAGGAGCAAGATAATAATTTCAACCCACCTTATAGAAATAGATTCTCAATATTGACACACTCCAACTGTTCTAGTCATCCCGTGGATAGACATTCTAAAGAAACGCTTTTAGATGCCATTGTATTTCATAGAAACAACGGAAACCACAAATATAGTTCCCCCATGGCCCCCACAAGTGTACCAAGAAGCGATTAAGCCAACCCCACACTCAACAGCAATAGTCACCCCAACCACAACACCAGACTAAGCCATCACCTACAGCCAAGTGATCCCCTCTCCTCTATATGTAACATTATGTAATCAAAAATCTCATCAAACTGGGGTTATAGCTCAGTGGTAGAGCGCTCGCTTTGCATTCCTACAGCTAAAATGCGAGAGGTCGAGGGTTCGATCCCCTCTGACTCCAACTTTTATTTTTAACCCCCGTTTTCCATCCCCCTATAACTCCCACCCACCCCTCAGCTGGATCAACCTCTGTTCGCCAGAGTCTCGCCTCACGCAGCCGCTGGTCACTCCAGATCCACATTCCCATTGCCCATAATGCCAAGTCCACTACGGTATCATTTTCCAAGTAAAACTCAGATATATGAAACCGTTCCCTCAGTTGCGAGAACCAATGCACTATGTTGCACCGTCCTCCCCGTCCAGGCCCCGGGCCCCAGAACTGAGTCAGATCATTAGGCTGGGCTGGAAGACTCCACACCCACAAGTTGACATCGGCCACGAACGTGTCGGGCATGCAAGTGATCAATTCGGACGAGCCCTGATTCTTCGAACATGGAATATCCGTCCGGCTCTTCCCGTACAACTTCACCAGACACTCGGACACAGATCGCATCTCCCTACCCGCTGTCACTTCTTTGCTACAGCTCCAAGCGCTCATGAACTGATCCATCAGGTGGCCAGAATCATCCGGCGGCCAAACCCCAGCTCCGATGAGGTCGGTGTGCAGTTGCAACCTCCATAGAGCGCGGTAGACCCGATACTCCTCTATCCACGAGGGCGGGTCGGCGTGCAACAACAACAAGTGATGCCGCGTGGGTTGGGTTTCAATTCTCATATCTCGGCTTGAGCATCGGGGCTGGTTATCTTGCAGACATCTAACAAAGGATGTCAAACACGCGCAGGCTAATCGGCGGATATTCGCAGCCACGCGTATCATTTCCCGTAGCTCGGTTCGAGTCATCGTACACTCATAGGATTCGGTTCGATCTTCATTGTCGTTGCTCACGAATCTGGCGATGGTGTCGTTTTTGATGTATGTGGGGGAGTGGCGAAGGTTGGCACAGAGCCAAAAAAGACGGTCCAGCTTGTGGCTCATGATGGGATCATTGGCTAGGACGCACTTGACGATGTCCAGAGCCATAGGATTCGCTGCTGTGTTTGGATCGTCGTGGCCCGGCTCGAAGAGTGCAGCCACCGTTGGGCAGGTCTGGATCAGATGTTCGAGACTAACCCAGTCATCCACATTCTCGAGGATAAGAACATTTAATTCCAGGGGAAGGGCACTGAAGTAATCCATGTTATCAAGATTTAGAACGTCTTGCTTTTCGCTCGGGTGTATCTGTTCGTGGAAAAGGGGAGGAGGGAGGAGGAGGAGGGAGAGAGGGTGTTTCTGAGAACATAGGTGAGTGTGAGGTTGAGCTTGAGCTTGTTAACCTGCCATCTTAAATAGAGTGAGAACCTGACGAGTCATCAAGCATTGAATGATCCCTTGTCTGTGTTCTTCTGTTCCATTCCAGTGTGGTGGGTCTTGTCTTTCTTTTCTCTTTTCATCTCAAAGTGAAAGACCGACTCACCTGGTAAAGTTTCCCATAACTGACTATCACATTAGGTAGACCAACTACTAGTAGCAGAGTATATCACCCAGCTTCTTCGGTATCTACCACCCACTTGTTTATATTTCCGTTCCAACGATAGAATATCTCCTTTTATTCAACATCCTGCGTTCATTTACCGGATTTCTTCGTCTTATACCCAACATAATACCCTCCTCGACCACACCGCACTCATCTATCCTTTAGACGAAGCCAGAGAAGGGAGGGAAACACCCAGACCAAAATCTGCTAGTCTCGACTACAATCTGCGATGTGCAGATAACCTTGGTCTTAGGCCGGGATGTTGATACGGTTATATCTATGACCTATATCCATAATTAGCATCCCGATACCGTTCGTTGTAGGTGAGGCATTTTCTGTGAGGCCGGGAACATAGGGCATTCACTCATTCATCCCTTCCAGCCACCCGTGCATTAAGTATTTATCACACCTCCTTTGTATCTATCCATATTGCTCTACTTTAACCAGAGGTAAAAGATAAACTACTACGTATTTTACATAGTTCCAACCAAGTATACAAAAAAGTGTATATAGGTGGTACCATTCTTGTATGGGCCAAAAAATGGAGTCAGAGGGGATCGAACCCTCGACCTCTCGCAATTTAGCTGTAGGAATGCAAAGCGAGCGCTCTACCACTGAGCTATAACCCCAGTAGTTGTGTGATAAGGTTTGTAGTATGTGGTCTATAAATTGAATATTACATCGAATTGATCTGGGACATTAGGGCAGATCTCAGTGGATATGTTGGAGATTCATGCTCTACATGGTAGGAGGGCTCACATGCTTTGACGTTGTGTATTACATGCTAGTTCAAATATAGGCATCAAGTCGTTTAACTTATGTGATATGCACTCTAGATGATGTATGATCGGTCAAGGCTGAGCCGTCTCATCTATACATCCTGTACATGCTCAACCACTACACTCCCCTTCCGAGCTGCCGTCTCCACGTATCCAGGATTCTCGGCCTTCAATTGCCGGAACGTTTTCTCGGCGTCCCATACCCATGGGCTATCCGATGCGAAGAGTAGATCCATGTCCTCCAAGGTCCGCTGGTTACTCTCTGGGTACAGCGCCCACACCATCGGGATTGTGATGACGTTGCTGGCTGCAAAAACATATAGAGTTTTCTCGCCGATCGCGCTGAACATTACAGGGCATAGTAGGGTCTAACTGGTTAGCTTGTTTGTTTGGAGGGTTAAAAGGTGGAAGGATCAACTCACCAGCCATCCGTTACCGATACTCCAGCCAACAACCCCCCAGGCGTTTCCGCGGGCTCGCACGGCCAGTGGGTAGATCTCGGCGGGATAAATCCATGGCACTGCACGTGTATATGTTAGTGAGGGTCAGTCAGGCAAAACAGGGTAGAACGTACCTGTTAGCCATGTCGCCCCGAAGACTGAAGTGAAGATGAATATCATTGCGGCGGCGGCGGCTCCGAATGAACTGGCGCGCGCAGCATCACCCGAGTCTCGAGCATTGATTGCCAGCCGGGAGAATCCTCCGGCTAGAAACATGGCGATTCCTTGGCCGACGGCTCCCCAGTATAGGGTCCACCGACGGCCGATACGGTCGAGGGTGAAGACACATACGAGCGTAGCGAACTGTGTCGTTAGTGCGAGGACGGCTGAGGCTGGGCTGGGCTGGGGAAAGATAAAAAGCAAGGGAATGTGCTCGAGAATTTTCGATGGGGATAGCATTGAAGGCAGACGGAGATGAAGATAACGACCCATATGCAGGAAAGGTTCGCAACCAACGGGGCTTCAGATGCGGGTGACTGTACCACCTAAATAACAAGAATGCAGAACTGGTCCAACGCATGAAGTGGCGGAGGACTGTGGGACAGGAGTCCGATGGAGCAGCCGGTCGTTGAGAGGCAGTGCACAAGAGGGACCGGAGGTTTTCATGGAACAAAAGGAGTACTCACCATGTAGAAGACGTTGTTCAGCCCGCTAAGCCATTGACTCTTCATGGAATCGAAACCGGCGATACTGAAGATGGTCGGCGCATCTGTCCCCGTTAGGTCGGCCCAGCAGTTTCGTTATGGAGGTCAACATACAGACAGTGACACCCGCAATACCAACCCATTCCTGCATAATCTGTAGCCAAATGACAAGTTGTACACGCCGCCCAAGATGTAATTTGCCGGTTTTGTAGCCGAAAAGCATGGACAGATAGGAAGTGTTGTAGTTCACCGTCCGTTCCATCTCTGCAACGCTTTGAATGTCCCGGAATTCAGCCTCGGCGCGGACTGCATCGTGACCACTACTCCCTCGAAGACGGCCAAGGATATAACGCGCTTCTTGCTCACGACCTACTTTGACCAGCCAACGTGGCGACTCGGGGAAGAACCAGACCGAAGCGAACAGGAGAAGCAAGAAGATGATCTGGAACGCGATAGGAAACCGCCAGCGGAATGCAGATTTGCCACCATCGATAAAGGACAGTCCACTGAACTGATTAGAGAAACTCTGACAAAGGGGTCGAAAACGTACAACTCCAGCCAGTAGGCAACCACGACACCGAAGATATTCAGGGTGAATTCAATTGCAATAAACTTTCCACGGGAGGTGTGTTCAGCAGTCTCCGTAGCCCAGACCGGCACGATAGCATTCAGAATGCCCGTTCCAATGCCGTTTATGAAACGTGCTGCAGTGGATACGTTAGTGGGATGACCTGGTTAGCGTTCTGGGTCACTCACAACAGATCATCCAGTTATGGTTTTGTGCTGCACACTGCAAGGAAGCCCCCAAGACCGCCCAGACAGCGCCTGAGGCGATGGTCCTGATTCGACCAATCTTATCACCAATCCAGCCACCAACCAGCGCGCCGCACAATGTGCCCAGGTAGTAGACGGACACAATCCCTCCTTGTAGCAGACTGTCTGTGACAACTGGAGTAAGCTCTCCGTCTACCATCTTGGTGTAGCCGAAGCCCATAAGGTCGATATAGTTCTTGGAGTTGTTCACCCCCGACATCATTCCCTGGTCGTATCCGAAGAACAGGATCGACAAGCCTGCGATACAGTTGATTGCAATGAGAAGATTGCGCTTCTCTAGTTTGTGGACAATATTCCACGACGGTATTAAATCACTCATGGTGACTATACTAGGATAGGTGCTTGTAGTATAGGGACAGACGTATATAGGCGGGACCTCTTCTTTGCCTGAGATACTTCGGGCAGACTGACGGACTAACCACTGGATATATAACCATAGGACAAGAAACCTAGTTAAGATAGTGGGGTTACACGTTGGTTAAATAGACAGAGCTGTAAGTGGCACCGCTTCAATTTGCGCCTAACGATCGACCATTTCCAGGAAGTAAAGCCACGGCGTAGGGCCGTGGTCCAGCCCGAGCAGTCGAATATGGTTACATCCCGGGTGGGAGGAAATCAAACAGCTACACCAAGGCCTCGGTTCCACCCGAAGCAAGGACACCATTTGAACACGGGGCCCGCACGAGAAAGTCTGGGGGGAGGGGTGGGAAATGACCCCAGACCGGGGCGCAGACGAGTCCAAATCGGTTATCCGGCCAGCGACTATCCTACCGAGCTGCAGCCCGAAGGATTGTGGTCCAATGCCCGAAGTTGGGAGAAATGCAGCACTCTGCCGTGTTATATCGATGGTACATGGGAAATGACAGAATCCTTTGATCAAGACAGGCCTGGCTGCTCGAAAGGCCACGTCTGGGGCTAGCACCTGGAGAAATCACTCATTGTGTGGTGAGGATTCCAGTCGGCAGTGAAATTGGCGGGGCACGGAAAACCAGCGATAAGATTGAACGATTGGCAGCCGTGCCTTGGGGTTGGGAGGGGTCCAGGCCCATCAGTAGTCACGAATTGGGCCATGAGAGGGAGTGGATGGAGTGGATGGAGTGGATTGTGGGGATTGTCCGGGGGATGTTGGTTAGCAGGTTAGGCGGGTGGGGGAACACGGCGCGAAAGAGGGAAGCCGGAGACGCTGCGGCGGACCTTCTCCGACATCCCTCTTCGGGCAATTCCGGCACGTTCAATGTGTACCTAACAGTAAGCTCCAGAATAGAACAGACGGCAGGTACTTGTGAGGAGACAGAACTTCTTCGAATTTGCTTGCGAGAGAGACCAGGCGGGCGAGTTATTACAGCCCATGCTCTCCTTCGAGCGTCAAGAACCGCTGCGCAGCAAACCATCTTGGCTTATGTTCCATGGCAGTGATATCAATACATGGTTCACTGCTATAAAGGCAAAAGTGACCCATAGACATGCTGCGGGTGGATTATTGCGTGATATATCCAAAGAGCCAGTTCCTGAGTCAGAAAGAGTATTATGACACTAGGACAAGGTTGTGGAGTTGGATCCAAAGCACAAACGCTCTCTGGAGTGGACGGCCAGGTCACAAGGCAGGGGCTTGGGATGTTGTGCCGAGAGCTCAATCATTGCGTGTTGAGCCCTGGTCTCGCGACTTTCTCGAGAGGAATGGGCGTAAGACGACTAGGATGAGATGCTGAATTAGATAGGAATAGGAACAGATATAGAGAAGAGAGAGAGAGTGCCCAGATGATAGAGAAGGGGAAGAGAAAGAGAAAACAGATGAAGGTAGAAGATTCGGGGATAATAAGAGAGAAGTAAGAGTGAAAGAAAGCCCAGTTTCATGACTCTATACACATCTTGTTTTACTTCACTTTCTTCTACCTTGTCTTCCATCACCTATTTTCTTCTTCCGTCTCATCTTTCATTTCGTCTTCTGTTCCTTCTTCTGTTTCTTCCGATCATTCAATAAATCTTATACCCATCCCCTTCTGCTGACAATCACCTCTTGGAATTCATTCATCGACAATAGATGTGCAAGTCACCCCTTCGCTTCAGGAATTTCAAAGCTCATCATGTAAAAGCCGGGATGGAAAATTGAGCTCCATGGCTCGGAGGCAATTTATTGGGTAGTGCTCCAGCTGAGGCAGACTAAAGAGAAAATGCGTCGCCTTTCGAGGGAGAGGTGCCGGGCTTATAGTATAGATCAAGCGGGAGACATAAGGCCGCAGAAGCCGCGAATGGGAGTTATTTCTGACGCCCCGCTAAACCGTCACAATTAAAATTTGATAATTATTTAGAGTATATAACAGTCACTAGAAGTTAGTTACTGCTGATTACTGACATATATTATATCTCTCTGCCAACTCCCTTGGACTACTACTATCAGTACTGTCTTGGCTGAGTCTCCAGGGTGGTCCCCGCCTCATCGGTTCTTGATCTCGGATAGAACCTTGGGCGAAACAATATATTTCCGGATCTGCACAGTATCAGATGGCTGCCGAGGATAAAACTATCTACAAACCCAGCATACGATCCCCAAACTCTAACATCTATCCTATCAGGCCCTACTGGCATCAAACTTCTCAAGGAACCAACTGCCCAAGTCTGCAATTAGGAAGCACGCCCAATGAACCGAAGCGGTCCAATAACTGTAGTCTGGATGATAAAGTCCACCACCTCCACGCGAGTGACCTTTCTCAAGCCTAGTTTAAAGCCACGGACGTCCATGCTCCGAAAGATCGTGCTCTACCAATACTACCCACGTCATGTCCGTCAAAGCTCACCCGAGTCACACCATGGACACACCCAACACACCGAAACAGATTGGCTTAGATTGATTCCGAGCCACTCAGCTCGCCCGCCCGTCCAGTCCAATAACCTCCGGTCCAAGACCATTGATGACCTTTTACTAGGTGCGGTACAGGTCCAAGAGCGGAGGGGCGTGACATAAAATAATGCCGACAATAGCCTTGATGACGCCAGGTGCTTGGCCAGTTACCCGCGGGTACTAGCGAGGCTGGTAAGTTTGCTCATTTGAGGTGCCGGAGAGCACAGGATGCAGGTCTCACTGGAGGGGGTGCTGCAGTGGTTCCCTTTATTATTTCTAGTGACTGGAAACGGGTGAGAGTCTGGTTCCTTACCCGTTCGGGTGGTTCTATGAGGTATTTTGGGCCGTAACACTGACCGGTATCCAGGCGGACTCACCACCGGCACGGCCTCTCACGCTCTGCATCGAGCCACACGGACAAAGCACCGGAAGTCTGATCCTGGAGAAACCCCTGGGGATTGAGGAGACAGTGCCTGTAGCGGAAATCCGGTTCAACAGGAGGCCGGCAACATGGCAAAGGTTAGCCGAATTGACCCGACGGTCGCTGGGGCGGATGATTACATACGCGAGGGATACAGTATCGATACCGGGCCGCCAGCTTTTGCTGGCGAACCTCCAGAAAGCTTCTTGTCCCAACATCGTTTTTCCCTATCATCCTCTAACCACCTGAGCCCGTCTCCTTCCACCCGCAATTGCCCCCTCCCCTCTCCTCCGTTGCTTGTTCACTGGGAGGACTGGTTGTCTGCTGTCATCTCTAACTCCTCCGACTTTTTCCTTGGCCTTTTCTCCTCCTTTTTACCATGTTCCGGAGTCTTTTGCCGCGGGCGACGCCGCGGGCTGTCCTCCGCTCTGCCGGTCCCAAGGCCGTCCCCTCCAACTTTGTCGCTGTTCCCTCTCTCGCCGTCTTCGGACGCTCACAACGTGGCTATGCCTCTGAATCAGGTTGGTGACGTCCCCGTTGTGCGAACCGCCCTGTCGCGGGCGGTGCCTGCGCTCCCGAGAAACGGCCCTGGCTAACCATCAGCTGGATTATGCATAGGCGAACACGATCTTGTCATCATTGGTGGTGGTGTCGCTGGATACGTTGCTGCCATCAAGGCCGGTCAGGAGGGCCTGAAGGTGCGATCTATATCAGTCCCCGAAGTGGTCCGGCTGGACTAGTCCGCTAACTGCTGCATTCCGACAGACCGCATGTATCGAGAAGCGTGGCCGTCTGGGTGGTACTTGCCTGAACGTCGGCTGTATCCCCTCGAAATCCCTGCTGAACAACTCCCACCTCTACCACCAGATCCTCCACGACACGAAAAAGCGCGGTATCGAGGTCGGTGATGTTAAGCTCAACCTCGAGCAGATGATGGCGGCCAAGGACACCTCCGTCGAGGGCCTGACCAAGGGTATCGAGTTCTTGTTCAAGAAGAACGGTGTCGACTACTTCAAGGGTACTGGTGCCTTCGTCGACCAGAACACCGTCAAGGTCAACCTCCTTGAGGGTGGTGAGCAGACTCTGCGCGGCAAGAACATCCTCATTGCCACCGGTAGTGAGGCTACTCCCTTCCCCGGCCTGAACATTGATGAGAAGAGAATTATCACCAGCACTGGTGCTCTCTCTCTGAAGGAGGTCCCCAAGAAGATGATCGTCATCGGTGGTGGTATCATCGGTCTGGAAATGGTACGTATACTTGGTGGAACAAGTTCCGGCTATGCTGTTTTGAAAGCCCTTGCTCACTATTTTACTCTTACAGGCCTCCGTCTGGTCCCGCCTCGGCTCCGAGGTCACCGTTGTTGAGTTCCTGAACCAGATTGGTGGTCCCGGTATGGATGCCGACATCGCCAAGCAGGCCCAGAAGATCCTCGCCAAGCAGGGTATCAAGTTCAAGACCGGCACCAAGGTGATGAAGGGTGACGACAGCGGTGCTACTGTCTCCCTAAATGTCGAGTCCGCTAAGGGCGGTAAGGAGGAGACCCTCGACGCTGATGTTGTCCTCGTCGCCATCGGTCGCCGCCCCTACACCGAGGGCCTTGCCCTGGAGAACGTCGGCATTGAGAAGGACGACCGCGGCCGTCTGGTCATCGACCAGGAGTACCGCACCAAGATCCCCCACATCCGTGTGATCGGTGACTGCACTTTCGGACCCATGCTTGCCCACAAGGCCGAGGAGGAGGCCGTTGCTGCCGTCGAGTACATCAAGAAGGGCTACGGCCACGTCAACTACGGCTGCATCCCCAGCGTCATGTACACCCACCCCGAAGTCGCCTGGGTTGGCCAGAACGAGCAGGAGGTCAAGGCCGCCGGCGTCAAGTACCGCGTCGGAACCTTCCCCTTCAGCGCCAACTCCCGTGCCAAGACCAACCTCGAGACTGAGGGTCAGGTCAAGTTCATCGCCGATGCTGAGACCGACCGTATCCTCGGTGTCCACATCGTTGGCCCCAACGCCGGCGAGATGATCGCCGAGGCCACCCTGGCTGTCGAGTACGGTGCCTCCTGCGAGGACATTGCCCGCACCTGCCACGCTCACCCCACCCTGGCTGAGGCCTTCAAGGAGGCTGCCATGGCCACCTACTCCAAGGCCATCCACTTCTAAGCTCCCTGCCATGAACCACGCCATCCTGTATCTTTCCTCTAGTCTAGCCTCGCTAGCCAATCCCGTGTAGCATTGACATCATTATATTTCCTATGTTGGTTGTGTATCCAGATTTACGAATCAATAGTCTTGATTAAACCCTTAACTCGATAGACATAATGACAAAAAAATCATCACAACATCACTCCTGTAAACCCCTGCACACTATTGATATAAATGATCTAAATAAACAAAAATAAATAAAAAATGAAGAAGGAATTAATCTCCGATAGGGGGAATCGAACCCCCGGCTGCCGTGTGAGAGACGGCGATGTTAGCCACTACACCATATCGGATCTTGTTGAGATGTAACTCCAAGTGTGCCTAAATAAGCCAAAAACACTCCCAGGGAATCCTAACCCACCATCTTTCATCTATCTTATTGTTCTGGCTTGACTACCGACATACACTGCATGCACACATCCATGAGGGATGGTCCTAAGTACAGGAATAAATGATCTATTCAATCGAGCGCCCTGGGGATCAATTTTCGCAAGGAATGCTTGCCCCGTCACTCTACTCTTTTCCATTGAAGGTATGGTATGGTATTTCTCGATTTTTCAAAGAGAGAAAAGAATCACATGGGATTGTACACATTGATGAGGGCCTCGCTGCCATATTGGAGTCTTGGAAATTGTAGAAGTCAAATGGGGGTGTTGCCTTTTCTTT
Source organism: Aspergillus sclerotioniger CBS 115572 (assembly GCF_003184525.1). Taxonomy (NCBI): domain Eukaryota; kingdom Fungi; phylum Ascomycota; class Eurotiomycetes; order Eurotiales; family Aspergillaceae; genus Aspergillus; species Aspergillus sclerotioniger. The sequence goes on from NW_020291021.1 coordinate 289,427, forward strand.
GAGCTGGATAGACAGGATGTGGCTTTGGAGAAGAGGCCGTAGGCTTATTGATGAAAGACACGTCGAGAAGGTGGTATATGCCTATTATGTACTGCAAGTAGCAATTGGTTGTGGATTGTGCTGGGTAGGAGCAAGTTGCGGGTCGCAAGGATAGCACCGAAGAATTACTACGGACTTGTACGTGTGTGATGTTGCGTATGGTAAGCAGGCTGGGACTCAGCTCGGCCTAACTTGCGCTGCTATACGGAGTTTGCTGGCATGTAGGTTGTCCTCCTAGCTCATCCTAGCTCAATGCCTAGACCTCTGGCAAGAGGCATATTCTGCATGGCCTACTACGGCCGTGGTACTGGCTGAAAAAAAGTCACAGTGGATTCATTGCGTCGTATTCATGCAAGTATTGCTGAAATGGCAACACAGAGGGAGTCATGTCCCCTGTGTTCTATGGTCATTCGTGAACATAAAGATCGCCCAAGCACATCACCACTATCACTGGCTGCTCACTCCACCTGGAAGATAGTGCCAGAGGAGGTAATTTGTTGCTTGCTGTAGGTCATTGATGGGGCAAAAGGCTCAACCCATTCTTTTAGGACAGTCAGGAATGTATCACGGACAGCCTCGACGGCCTGGTCTCGCGAAGACCCGCTGCTTTCAATATAGACTAACATACATCGTTAGCAGTTGGCTGAAATCCGTTGTGTTGCAACTTACTCTTGACTTTAGGTTCTGTGCCTGAGCCACGGATGGTGAATCTAACACCCCGATCCAGCCATAGTGTCAGCATCTGGCTGCTCTTGTCAATTGGGAGCGTCGGGCGGTGGTCGTCTGTTCCGGAATCATAACCCTCCGTCAGGTCTCGCCACCTCAGAATCTTAAATGCACCGAAGGACTTTCCAGCGCTGAAAGGCCCAGACCTAATTTTCCGGAACAGGCTCATTGTGAGATCAATGCTTGACGAACGCACGTAGGTATTGAGAGTCTCGTGGTGTCCATGTTCCTTGAAAAGTTGCTGAAGCTTCATATATGGGGTGAGTCCTTGTGCCTTCCATTTGGCTTCGGCCAGCAAGAAAACCATAGCGGCGGAAATGCCGTCCTTGTCATAGCACACCTCCGGGAACATGTAGCCAAGAGCTTCTTCGAAAGCAAACGGGACATAGTATCCCAGCTCCTCCAGTCTGCGCGCTATGTTGCCCATCCACTTAAAGCCGGTCAAGGCTTCTTCGTAATGCATGCCCTTGGCCTTTGCCATTTTCTCTAGCATGCACGTAGAGACGGCCGAGTTCAGCACGGCGATTCGTGTATCGCTGTCGATAGTCTCCAGCGAATCGAATAGGTGTGATGCTAGAAGCACTCCGAGATGATTTCCGGTAAAGTTGAACCATGATCCGCTACAACAGAGTCGTATTAGCGTAGGATCTGTAGTTAGGGGCAGCGAAAACATACTTCACTTTCTCAGCAGCAGCGAAGCGATCTGCATCTGGGTCATGTGCTATGATGAGATCCTTGCCCTCCCGATCTGCCGTCTGCATCGCGAGATCGAGTGCCCCTGCTTCTTCAGGATTGGGAAAAGCCACCGTGGGGAAGTCCGGATCCGGTTTCTCTTGCTCTGCGACAACCGTGAAATCATTGATACCAACTGAACGGCACAAGCTAGGGAATACCAGGCCTCCGACACCGTGCAGAGGAGTATACACAAAAGGCTGTGGCTGCTTCCATTCCCGGACAGTGTATGTCTGTCTAACAGTTAGCCCTGTTGCTCAAGCAGATTGCAGATATACTCACAGCGTATTGCCACACTGCCGTGTTGTAGTGCGGCAGGAGATTGTCGTAAGATTTCGCGCGCAGGTATTCACTCGGCTGCAGATCCTTCCATGCGTTAGGCCAAGGGACCTGATTCTCCTCGATGGATCGGGCTATCTCCGCATCCATGGGGGAATTGATCTGAGCGCCATTTTTGAAATAGCTGGAGCATGTTAGTGATAATCAAAACGGGCTGGAAATGCGTAACCAGACACTTTGTAACCTATAAACCATTCCTGTCAGTGAGCCGGTCTGGTTGTCAAGGAGCAAACCATGTCGACCTACCATTATCTTGTGCCGGATTCTGCCAGAGGTATTAGCTACGGGAGTTTCGAATGTCTGGCGGGGAGCCTTACATGGCTTGCCGTAACCATGATGCCTGCAGCGGCATGCAGTTGGGTTACACCGAAAGGCACCGTTGGAGTAACAGAAGGCTCGGAATAGAACCAGACCGGGATCTTCTGTGAGATGAAAGCATTGGCGGCCAGGGCAGCAAACTTGGCGGAATTGTAGCGAGCATCATGACCAATGACGACACCATAGGACGCAATGTCGGCGTGGTGGTTCTTCAGGTACATGGCCAGGCCTTGGGAAGCCTGGATGACGGTCAAGGAGTTCATGCAAGAGAAGCCTGCTGCCATCCGACCCCGGAGACCGGCGGTTCCAAACTGGATTCCTGCAGGGTGCGATTAGACATGACAGGCAGGGGAGCAATCAGAGCCTAGATTGGTACGAGGAGATCAGAAGAAGCAAGTCTCGAGCCCACACGTACTCTTTTGCAGGCGCAGCTGCAGCTCCGGCAACTCGCCCGCATCGCGGAGCCGCTCAATTTCCCCGCGGGTGGTGGGATCCTGGGATGGGGGATTAGCATTTAGCAGCTGGCCGGTGGTGGAGAGACCCAGAGAGATATGACAAATGCAGGGGACTCACCTGGTCCCACTCGAGCCATTTTTGGATCAGCGGCGAGAGGGAATCCTGTCAGAAAGGGCCAGCCAGACCGAGTCAGAACATCCACACCATGGGTCTAGATAGAAGAATGACGGATAGGTCGATGCCTGGTGTGGCCGCGCACACCGGGGAGTAGGAGTAGGAGTAGGAGTAGGTAGAGAGTAGAGAGTAGTGAGTGGTGAGTGGTGACTATACCTCTCCTGGGTTGGCGGCCATGCTGGATCATACGACGCTGACACAATCAGAACGGACGGAGGGACCGGACCAAAGCCAGGTCTGGGTTTGGGGGCAGAAGAGACGGTTCAAAGAGGGAGGCAAGTCGGGGGGGAAGGAATAATAATGGAAGGCTGATGATGATGATGAATGTGGGTGGAATGACACTGGATGGATCGGGTGACGATCGCCGGCACGTTTCACCTTTGCGTCCCCGCTTTTTTTTTTAGTTACAATAATACCACCACAACATCCCCCCCGGGAAGCCGCATCACTTCAACAACAGCTTTCTTTCTTTCTCTTACTATCCCTCCCCCCTCCCGTCTACCTCACACCACTTCCCTACCCCTCCCATATGATGCTCTAAGCTGGTCCTTAGACTCCCTTCCTTCCTTCCTCCCTCCACCCACCCCAACAACAGGTACTCCTACCATGGTCACCGCTCCTTCGCTAGCCGCGACCCGCAAGGACACCCTCTTGTCCCGTCGGTATATCGAAGGCCTCATTGCCGACGGCAAGCATGTCATCATCTTCGACAATCGCGTCCTAAAAGTCGACGCTTGGATTCCTTACCATCCCGGCGGTGACAAGTCTATCAGGCATATGGTTGGCAAGGATGCCACGGATGAAATCAATGCGTACGTGGCCTTGGCCCTAGTTCCCCGGATGGGAACAACCCATTGACCCAGGGGTCTCTCTCATGCAGGCTACACTCGAAAGAAGCGCGCCAACGAATGCTGTCCTTCCAGATCGGTCGCATCGACGGTCCATGGCTGAACTTTCTCCCCCCGATCCAGGGCGGCAAGTTCCGGCCCTATACCGAGGATTGCTTGTCCGATGAGGAGAGCTCTGGGCAAGAAAGCTCCGGGCAGGAAACATCCCAACCGCCGTCCCCGATCTTCGATGCCGTTGATACTACGTCAGGTGCTCGTCAACGAAAGCCCGGGTCCTCCACAACTTCAGCCTCGACCACAGAGAGCGACGAATTCAAGCCCAAGCCTTTCTTTCTCGATGCCCGGACCCAGGAGGAACTAGTCTTCGACACGGCTAAATACCCATCCCTAGATCCAGAAAACCAGGAGAAGATCAAACAGAGATACCGCGAGCTGGACCAGCAGATTCGTGCAGAAGGGCTCTACGACTGCCGCTATTTTTCCTACTTTATCGAATGTTGCCGGTATACGCTCTTCGCCGCTCTGGCCTATCACTTTCTTCAAATCGGATGGTACGCGACTTCGGGATTCTTCCTAGGATGCTTCTGGCATCAGCTTGTGTTTAGCGCCCATGATGCTGGTCATATGGGCATTACGCACAACTTCCATGTCGACACGGTGATCGGCATCATCATAGCCGACTATCTGGGAGGGCTCAGCCTGGGATGGTGGAAACGCAGCCACAATGTCCACCATATCGTGACGAACGCACCCGAACACGACCCTGATATTGAACACATGCCCTTCTTCGCCGTCTCCCATCGCTTCCTCACCAGTCTTCGCAGCACCTACTACGACCGTGTCATGACATTCGATGCCGCTGCGAACTTCTTGCTGAAATTCCAAAACTACCTTTACTACCCTATCCTAATGTTCGGTCGCTTCAACCTATACCGTCTGAGCTGGGAATACCTCTTCTGCGGCCAAGCACCCAAGAAGGGCCCCGCCTGGTGGCACCGGTGGTTCGAGATTGGCGGTCAGATCTTCTTCTGGATCTGGTTTGGCTACGGAGTGATGTACCGGACCATTCCAGACTGGGGCAGTCGGCTCACCTTCCTTTTCATCTCCCACATGGTCACCTCCCCTCTGCACGTGCAGATCACGCTCTCCCATTTTGCCATGTCCACTTCCGACATGGGAGTCAACGAGTCCTTCCCGCAAAAAATGCTCCGCACCACCATGGACGTCGACTGCCCGACATGGCTCGACTTCTTCCACGGCGGTCTGCAATTCCAAGCCATCCACCACCTTTACCCGCGCATCCCGCGCCACAACCTGCGCCGTACCCAGCGACTGGTGCTCGACTTCTGCCGTGACACGGGAATTCCCTACACCATCTTCACCTTCTACGACGGCAACAAGGAGGTCATTGGCAAACTCGGGGACGTCGCGAAGCAGGTCCGCATCCTTGAGGAATGCCGCAAGTCGTGCGCCGAGCACGGTGTATTCTCGGACCACCACTAGACGGTTATAGATGAGCCTACGGGTCTGTGACCGAGTAAGATAAATTCCCTTTCATGTTTGCCAGCCACATATCCCTAGATCATTGATGTATATGGTCATGCCCCACAGCCTGTAGTCTATCCGGGGGCTTGCAGGCGAGAGTTTTGATGTGCCTATGATGCCCCCCTTCCCTGCACCCTGCAGTCCTTAATGAGATAATGCCCTGTTTTGTGTATCATTTTGTTTGTTTTGATAGAAATATAGTATCACACGGGTATAGAAACCCATCTACATTTCTTACCGTTTCATGCCCGAGAATCACCAACCTTCTCATGACTAATGGTAAAACCCGTACTAATACATGCAGGTATTATTGGTATCCTTTATATTCAAAAAATGATTATCTACATCCAGTGCATCGGATGATTCCCCTCATTCCATCACATTCACTGCTCTGTTCTGCTCTACCCCACCATGCCCCAGCCCTAGCCACCTTCTTCGCTCGCTGTTGTCGACGATTATGATTCGCCCGACTGGCTTTATTTTCCTCCTTTCTCTGGCGCGCAACAGCAGGATTACCATTCTGCTGGTGGCCGCTAGAGCCTGCACTAGGGTTACCTCCTCCACGTCCACCACCACCACCTCGTCTCCCGCCTCGACCACGACCACGACCCCCTCCTCTGCCCCTTGAGCTGGGGTGCTGGTCCTCCGTATCGCTTTGGGAGTCGTCGGGTCCTGGTTTCCGGTACGCTGTGGGAGGTAAGTCCTGTTGGTTGAGGGTTCCGTCTGGACCGCCTGCGGAGAGGGACATCTTGTCTTCGAGTTTGGAGAGGCGTTTCGGGTCGCGGGTCAGCATGACGGCCCAGCCTTCGATGGCTTCGTCGGTCATGCCGGTCTCGCGTTTCAGGGAGGCGCGGGGTTGAGAGCGGCGGGTGGTGGAGTCGCGGGCGAAGAGGGCGGGGTTGTATTTGTAGGCGCGGTAGAGGGTCATTTCGGTTTCGTTGGGGTCCGTGGTGGTGGAGGAGGTGCGGGGATCTGTGTCGTCGGTGGCGTCGATGGTGCCGCCTACGTCGGCGATGTCGTAGGTGTCGTCGCGTTCGTCTTCGTCCGAGTCGAAGGCTGCGAGGGCGGACATGATGGCGGCTTTGTTGGCTGTGTGGTTGGTGCGGTCGGCGAGGACGGCGTCGGCAGTTAGGTCTGCGTTGGCGCGGCCGAGGTGGAGGGAATGGGGGTCGGTGAGGGCTAGTTCGGCAAGGTCGACGTCGTTGTCGAAGATGTTTTTGCGGGTTGAGGGGAGAGGATGGAAGGGGGTGTTGGGCGGGGTGGGAGAGGGTCATGGGGTAGGGTTGATGGGGTGGTGGGGAGTGGTTCGGACTTGTTTAGGTCTTGGAGTTCAGGGGGAATGGAGTCGTCAAGGAGATGGGCCACTATGGTTTCTGGGTTGTCGTTGTAGTGGTCTAGGAGACGGGTGATGTAGGCGGAGCCAAGGTCGGGGAAGAGGTCTTGGACTTGGGTGATCAGGGACATCCTGTGGATGTGAAGGTCCTCGGCAGGAGGGAGGTCAGTGGCGCGACCTTTGCCTTTGTCGACTCGCCTCTTCTGTTTTTGATGTCGACGGTGGAAGAGCTTGGATTCTTCTTGATAAGTCCGCAGACTGGAGACGAGGTCTTGGCCACGTTTCTGGGGATGAGCGCTGAGGTATCTGTCTAGGCGGACTAGGAGATCTGTACTGCAAATGACGTCTGAAAGGAGGGTGGGCTCCTTCTTCGTCGTTGATGTGCCGATGCCGGCGCTGGATTTCAGGCTGAATAGCTGGTCCAGTAGAGAGGAGAGATTTGGCTTTGCGCCTTTGAGCAGCGATGCCAGACCGACGTAGACATTCGCGACGAGGACGCTACGGAAGTCTTCTCTCTTGTGCGCCTGATACGCATCTGAGAAGGTGTCCAGGAAGTCGGAACCAGCCATGAGCACCTGGCCGCAACCGGGCAGCGCAGATGCCAGGATGGTCAAGAGTCGGACGTCAGAGAGAACGGCCGTAGACTTGCTGGGATGGAGCAAGGTAAGCTCTCTGATGATCTTGGCTTTGGTCTTCTCGAGGCTGGCCGTTATCGCATCCTGATGCTTGTTCCAGGCATCGGACAGTAGTCTCTTCAAGGCGGAGCTTGAGGGATAGCAACAGCACATATTGGCCAGGACGTTCCATTCAAGGAGTTCAAGCGGTGCTGGAGAGGCCTCAAGTAGGAACCGTCGCGTTAACAAGAAGCACAGCTTCCGTAATGTTCGTGCTTTGGGTCCAGCATGGACGCCGGATGAGCCAGATTTTGCAGACTGAAGATAGAAGGAGGCCAGAAAGGCCACTGCGGACTCATCGCCAGAAGCATATTGCATGAACTGTGAATCAGGGGCCTCGATGCGCACCCCGAGGAGCAAGATCCATGCATCTATATAGAGCTCCCACTCGGCGGGTAGCACAGTGCTCTGCACCTCCGGGGGAGGGACGGGTGCCAGAGGAGGTAGTTCCGGCATGGTACGGGGAAGTTGTCGAGTGAAAGATGGATGGGTGAGTTAGGTGAGGAAGCAGGAAGGCAGCCAAACCCCAGGATTATGAATCATTATGTATCACTTGAGGTTGGGTCCGGCATGATGCTGAGCCCCATCTGGAGGTGGCCTTAGTTTAGATGACAAGTCCCGATGATGCTGACTCACCCACTGCTCAACCGGGCTAGCGCCAGATAGGCGAGTGCCAAGGCCGACACCCGCACAAGGAGCCACTAAGCGCACCGTCGAAAAAAAGATTCACGATTTGTCCGCAATATCAGATAGACCCTCAACGGCCATCATCACCTTACCGAACCCCGAAGTTCAGGTCTTGATTGGCATCCAGCCTCGCTTGCGGTATGCTCCCCCCCCCCCTTCTTGGACTTAACCTCCTTTCCATCCCCCGACATCCACTAATCGACTTCATCGACAGCATCTCAATCCCACCGGTCTCCCCACCGTTCAATTACATTCAAGATGTCTTTCCAGAAGCCCGAGAAGGATTTCGGCGAGGGCCCTGTATGTGACCGACACCCCTAGGACATGGCGATGTCTTCGAAGATCATCGCATACGTCGTACATCCAGTGGAAGCAGTACTAACCAGGTCCCTTTCCGCCTCTACAGAAGGTCCACAAGATCCGTATCACCCTTACCTCTCGCAAGGTCGCCTCCCTCGAGAAGGTGTGCTCGGAGCTGATCGACCGTGCTCGCTCCAAGTCCCTCCAGGTCAAGGGTCCCGTCCGTCTTCCCACCAAGACCCTTCACATCTCCACCCGTAAGACCCCCAACGGTGAGGGTTCCAAGACCTGGGACAAGTACGAGATGCGCATCCACAAGCGTCTCATCGAGTAAGTTTTGGCCTTCCCTGCGCGACAGGCGGACCGGCAATGCTAACGGACGCGATAGCCTCCTCGCCCCCACCGAGACCGTCAAGCAGATCATCATCAACATCGAGGCTGGTGTTGAAGTTGAGGTCACCATTGCTGCTTAAACAGTTCCATCCTGGAACCGTGACAGGGGCGGCGCGGACGATGTGCTCGTCTGGCCATGTGGTAGATGTTCTGCTTCAGGGCCCATGCTAGGCCAACGTCGATACCCGCCAGTTCCTGGCATAAAAATGAAAAAGTTCAAAAAGCAGTAAAGCTGGATTGCTTGGAATTCTTCTCTGAAATCGTAGTGCATGGTATCAAATTGTAGCCTTGGTTAATCCGTCCCGTTGAAATCCCGCCTGGACGCCTCCCGTCCGTTAAATGCTTAGTAAGAGCTATATATACTACAGTGTCCGAATGATCATCTCTTTCACAGTCCTCCGAGAGACTAGCTTGTCAAAAGTCGAAGCTCACCCATTCAGTCTTCGGAGGCACGCTCGGAATCACGCCGTCTTTGAAATACCCGTTTGTCACAAAGAACTCGTACTGCTCAGTCACCTCGGGCGTATAGTCATCCGGCTTCCCCTGGACATCCCGTAAGCTCGCCGCATCGGGTGGACCATCGGGAAAGAATATGTGAACGTAGGTCTGACGATCTTGAGGGTGTAGATAACAGGGCTCGTTGTTGATGTACTTAACCGGCTGTCCTTTCCAGGCCGAAAGTTTCTTCGTGACAGGATCTCGAATGGTCTGGCCAGTCAGAGGTGGGATGGGGTTCAGATCGTTGGTGTTGTCAACTTTGATATTTGGGGGAGGTCCAGTTCCTGCCTTAGCAGCTGATGTAGAGGCAGGATCAGACGTCGGTTGCGCCGGCTGTGAGAATGCACTGGGTGGCTGTCCAAATGCTGAAGGAGCAGCTGGCTGGCTTGGAGCTCCAAAGGGACTCGGGGCCGTGGCTTGCTGGCCAAATGGGTTCGAAGGTGGTTGCGGTTGGCCAAAGGGGGAAGCTGTTTGTGGAGGTTGACCGAAGCCAGCCGGTTGTGTCGTCGAGGGCTGTCCGAACCCTGAACCCGCAGTGGGTGGCTGGCTTGCGATCTGTCCGAACGGAGAAGCGGTCGTTTGTCCAGAAGACTGACCGAAGCCGCTCGATTGCTGGCTCGGAGCTGTGATTTGACTGAAAGGGGAGGCTGTACCGGACGTCCCGAACGCCGAGGTTCCAAGTGACGATGGTTGGCCGAAGGAAGATTGGCCGGTCGAAGGCTGGCCAAATGCCGGTTTACCAAATGCAGATTGACCACCACCCAAGCCTGATGGCTGTCCAAATGCAGACCCCTGGCCTAAAGTACTCGGTTGTCCAAAACCAGATGCTTGTCCCAGGCCAGAGGGCTGGCCGAATGCCGACGGTTGACCGAACGCAGAGGGCTTGCCGAAGGGTTGACTGCCTAGCCCTGAAGGCTGACCGAAACCTGGTGCTGGGCTGGCAGCAGCGGGTTGTCCAAATGGCGAAGGTTGCGAAAGTTGCGAAGACTGGCCGAAAGCAGACTGCCCTTGGGTGGGAGCCGGACTGGTTTTGCCCTCTGTAATATCGATGCGATTGGGATGTTCGTTGATGCCGTCGAGAACATAATTCACAGCACCATCGAGATCATTTAAAATGACATCCATCTGTTTCACAGCCTCTGCATATAGCGCCTGGGCTTCCTGGACTGCCTGATTCGCGTTGCCTGCTGCGGCCGCCTCATAATGCCGCAGTCGTAGCTCTTCAAAGCTCTGCTCTCGTTGAACGCCGCCAAACAATTGCCTCGGAGCGTTTTTTCCAGGACCGTAGCAGGAAAAGACCCATTCTGGCCGCCCTTTTCCGGCAGTAAGGTCTTCTTTAATATCCGCTGTCGTTACTCCATAGCTGCGGGGCGTCAGGAGGGTAGAACAAGAGAGAGAGATCCGTTAGAGCTAGCTCGGCCTGAGAGAATTGACTTACTTGGCAGCTTGCCGATTCTGTGTCTGTGCAGCACGACCTATGCGACGAAGTCAGAAGATGTCATTAACACAAATGGTTACTTCAGAGGCAACAAGATGTGGAACATGTAACACATAGAGAGGCAAGAGCAAAACAACGAAGTTGACACGCAACGTTTCTCCTGATTTTCATGCACAAGGGCGGAAATTGAAAGGAACAAGAGGGAGATCGATTGCGTTGTGCTGCCATATCCAACAGGACCAACACTGAACGTACCTCCGAAACCTCCTCCGCCAGTCAGTGCTCCGAACCGGTTTCCGGAGCTCAATGTCTGACTAGGGTGCTCATTTTTGCAACGGTCTGGAGTCCTTGTTAGTCTTCTGTTCAGATTAAAGCTAGTGATATATTGTAGAATTCGGAAAAGGCAGGTACACGCACTCCCGAATTTGCACCGGCCTTGCTGGAAGTATGCGCAGACAACCATGTCGATTTCGCGTTTCTGGCCAGCCAGTCGGAGAGCAGAAGGGCAGCCTGTCGAACGTCTGACAGGGCTCTTGGAGGTTGAAGTCGAGCGCCGAGCCACCCGCCTGATTGATCACTAGGAAGACAGGTACGGCACTCTTGACGCCCGGGCAACGATATCTGCCGTGTATAAGAGAGTTTCTTCGGTTGGCAGGGGTGGTTGGATTGTTCCGGTAACATTACATTTCCCCGGTCCAGGCAGGGAACCACCTAATGTTTGACACGCTAAGAAGTATTTTACAGCGTAATACTTATATTCAATTTAGATTACCAGCCTGCTCTACAATTCTCCAAGTCAGTAATGGCATTCATTATAAAATGATGCTTTTCGTATCTCTAAACCCACAAATCTAGGGACCTACTTATAAAGCTCTACTCTCCTTATAGGTCTTTATGTACCAGAAAAGTCTTAGAGAGGAAGTTCCATACAAAATATATTTAATCATCTCTTAAATCCTTGAAGGCAGATAATTGCAGGACTACATAAACATCTTAGTAATCAGTAACTCCTCGTAAGTTACCCAAGTCTTGTCGAACTTATAGTCGGGACCCTCAGGGATGACGCACGGCCAAGGTACCGTAATTTACAGCCTTTATTTCTACTGACTTATTGATACGGTCTATCTATACAGTTCGGTCCAGTCTTCTTTATGAGTATGTTCACTGTTCGAGCAGATATTGAAGAAAGATCACGGCTAGTGTATACTAGTGGTTATATGTTCAGCCTAGTAGTGGAACAACAAAAGCAACCTCGCCTGTTAAATGCCAATGCTTCGTGAAATTACAATGGATCCGATGCATAACTCCTTTCTCCGAGCCATTTCCCATATTATCGAATTCGTATCATGCTTGTCAATTACCAGAGTGCGATGACTGCGTGTGCGTCATGCTCTGTTTCAAAACATCCCAGTTCAGCCCGTCGATCTTCGTCCCGCCGAGGGACTCGAGGTCCGTAGTAAGTCCACTGAGCTTGCCACAGGCGAGACGGCGCATCATGACGGTGTCCTTGGAGCCATGGAGGCCCTTTGCGCTCCCGTGCAGAAGAGCATGCTCAAACCATTCCTCTTCTTGATCGTCCAAGGGAAGACCAATCAGTTCCATCGCCCGAGAGCTCCGCAGTTGGCCAGCTTCTGTTGTGTGGACAAACTCGATGAGCTGTGTGAGGTAGCTTCGACGTAGACTTTCGTCGTGCTTTCGGGTAAAGTAAAGGGCTTCCGTGATGCTTGCGCGACAAAGGGTCTTGAAGAATGCTCGCTGGACCTTCTCCGAGGCCAGAGGTGGGGCAACCGTGAGGTAGTATGCCATTACGAGACTATCGTCGTGCTTTGGGAGATGAGGAAGGGTAAGAACGTAGAGGATCTCATCCGGGAAAGTTGGAATGATAGAAGGCTCGGTCAGATACTCGACAGCTCGCTACCCGCACATTCTAGTCAGAAATTGGTTATTCGCAAGTCTGCCAGCACGCACCTTGAATTCGAGCCTATCGAGGTTCCAGAGCCCTTCTATGAAAAACCTGTACTTCTCGGGCAGATGGCACCGGCGCGAAAACTGGGAAGCCGCATCGCCAGCGGCACGGCAGTCTTTCAGGATGTAGTAGATCAAGGCTTGCTTGTGATGTATGTCCAACGGAGAGGAAACAATATGGCCGACCAGAGTTCGGAGGTCTGCGTTCGAGCGGGGAGGGTATAGTTGAGTAACTGGAATGAGGTTCTGGTCAAAAGTGCCTTCGAGGTTCAAACGGGAGAGCATTTACCTGCTTTCACACCAAGTAATCCCAGAAGTCTGTCGGCGAATAGCTGGTTTTCTAAGGCACGGCGGTTGGCAATGATCTGCTCAATGGCTTTGCCATCGTAGGTGAAGTTTTTATTAAAGTAAAAGATCGTGTCAAAGTCATCCCAGACTGCCATTTTGACCAGCGGTTAGAAATGTGTAATTAGAATTGATTTCCTCTGGCGCAAAGAGTACTAGTAGATAGTAATTAATCGCGGGCCGACGAATCGCATCGGCGGCCGTCACATTCGGGCGGTGAGCCAGAGGCCCCAAAGACGCACATGTTGTGGCAGAAAAACAACGCCTTGCCGCTTTCGGCGGGGATGTAAACAACCCACTTTCCTCTGGCGGCAGTTCCGCCATCAACTTTGCATCTGCGCCCGCTTCAACCTCGCCTTCATGAAGCAATCTTTGGCGACGACCCTTTCTCCAGAGTAATGTCATCCATCGCAAAGGGCAGGCCAACCAGGCGCTCTGCCGCCCGGCGGAGCTATGCTATCGAAGAGACGTCTGAGGAGGATCCCGGAAATGTCACCCCCACACCGTCTCAACACGACGACGATGAAGACGATGACGGCGACGCCACGCCCGTTCCCAAGAAACCCAGCGTTGTCACAAGGTCTTCGCGCAGGCGAGTCACGACCGAGATAACTACGCCCACTGCTGCGCCCCCTGCCGCGCGCACCACCCGGAGATCTCGACGCTCGAGGGTCTCAGAACAGTCGGAGGCGTCGCAACACACGGATACGAACGAGGAAGGGGATAGCGTCGCGACGGTGGAAGAGCCCGAGTCTCCCACCCAGAAGATGGAATCGGCAAAGAAAATGACTAGTATGGCCCACCCCCGCAGGAGTTGTGTTTCCCTCACACCCAACCCGGAAAAGTCCTTACTCCCAACCCCAGAGCCCTCCGTGTCGCCGCAGTCTCAACCACAATCGCAGAGGGGCAGTGTGCCCCCGCTCGCCGATATCACCGAATCCGTAAACCAGACTCCACCGCCGAAGACCGAAGAGGATCAGAAGCCCCAGATTCCCATGATCAACCCGAATGCCACCGTCCTAGAGAAGCCCATGGATATCATGATGAAATCTCGCTTGCTTGCTCCTTCAGGCCCCGAGGAGCCGGCTGAACCCAAGAGTCGTTTGATTATCACAACACTGGTTTTGATGAACTTCAAGAGTTACGCAGGACAGCAGATCGTCGGGCCCTTCCATGCCTCCTTCTCCTCGGTTGTCGGACCCAACGGATCTGGAAAGTCGAACGTTATCGACGCCCTTCTCTTTGTGTTCGGATTTCGAGCCAGCAAAATGCGACAGGGCAAAGTCTCCGCGTTGATTCATAATTCGGCCAATTTCCCGAATTTGCCTTACTGTGAAGTCGAGGTTCACTTCCAGGAGGTGTTTGATCTGCCCGCTGGAGGGCACGAAGTAGTCCCAGATTCCCAACTGATCATCTCGCGAAAGGCGTTTAGAAACAACAGCAGCAAATACTACATGAATAGCAAGGAGACGAACTTTACCGCCGTGACTACCCTGCTCCGCGATCGTGGTATCGACCTGGACCACAAACGTTTCTTGATTCTCCAGGGTGAAGTTGAGTCGATCGCCCAAATGAAGCCCAAGGCTGCCAATGAGCACGAAGATGGACTTCTGGAGTACCTAGAGGATATCATTGGCACATCAAAGTACAAGACGCCAATCGACGAAGCGGCCGCTGAACTTGAGACGCTGAATGACGTTTGTGTTGAGAAAAACAATCGTGTCCAGCACGTTGAAAAGGAGAAGAATGCCCTGGAGGAGAAGAAGAACAAGGCCCTCTCCTTTATCCGTGACGAGAATGAGCTGTCTCAGAAACAGTCCGCACTTTACCAGATATACATCGATGAATGCGCTGATAATATCCGAGTTACTGAGGAGGCTATCCTGCAGATGCAAGAGCTTTTGAACCACGAGCTAGAGAAGCATGAAGGAAACGAATCCGGTGTTAAAGAGCTCGAGAAGGCCTACAAGCGCGGCATGCGGGAATACGAAAACATGGAAAAGGAAATGCAGGCCTTAGCCAAGGAAATGGCCAAGTATGATAAGGAATCTGTGAAATTCGAAGAGAAGAAGAAGTTCCTTACTGGGAAGCAAAAGAAGCTGGAGAAGACCATGCAGAGCACTCGTCTTGCTGCCTCTGAATGTGAAAGCCTGGTGCAAAAGCATGCGGACGACATTGAGAAGAAGACGAAGGAGACTACACAGCTTGAGAAGGAGATGAAGGCAGAGGAGGAAGAGCTGTCCTCCATCCGCGAGAGCCTCAAGGGCAAAACCCAGGGCCTTTCTGACCAAATCGCCTCGAAACAGAGGTCCTTGGAGCCTTGGGATGAAAAGATTAACAAGAAGCTCTCGGCCGTTGCAGTGGCTCAAAGTCAACTTGATATCATCCGGGAGAGGAGCAATGCTGGTGCTGTCCTGTTGGAGGAGGCTCAGTCCAAGGTGGCTTCAATTGAAGAAGCGTTGGCCGCCAAAGATGCCGATCTCGAGGAACGCAAGGGCCAGAAAACAAGTCTCGAGGAAGAGGTCGCCAAGCTGAAGCATGACCTCAAAAAGTACGCCAACAGAGAGCCTGAAGTTCGAACCCACGTCTCTACTGCACGACAAAAGGCAGAGGAGGCCAGGGCAAGCCTTGCAAGCACCCAGAATCGCGGCAGTGTTCTTTCTGGACTGATGCGCCTCAAGGAGTCGGGCCGCATCGAAGGCTTCCACGGCCGGCTCGGCAACCTCGGAATGATTGATGAGAAATATGATGTCGCTATCTCAACCGCCTGTCCTGCATTGGACAACATGGTGGTCGATACCGTCGAGGTCGGTCAGCAGTGTATCGATTACTTGCGCAAGAACAACCTGGGCAGAGCCAATTTCATTCTTCTGGATCGACTCCCCCGACGGGACTTGTCTTCCATCACGACTCCGGAGAAGGTCTTTCGACTGTTTGACTTGGTCAAGCCGAAGGACCCTAAGTTTGCCCCTGCATTCTACAGCGTGATGCAGAACACCTTGGTGGCTAAAGACCTGGAGCAAGCCAATCGCATCGCATATGGAGCCAGACGGTGGAGGGTTGTGACACTTGACGGTCAACTCATTGACATGTCGGGTACTATGAGTGGTGGTGGTACCCGTGTTGCGCGTGGCGGCATGTCCTCGAAACAAGTGGCAGAGACAAGTCGAGAGCAGGTGGCTAAGCTTGAGGGGGATCTGGAGGAGATGGAGAGGAAGTTCCAGCACTTCCAGGAGAAGCAACGGCAGATGGAGGCCGCGATCAGGGAACGATCTGAAGAGATACCACGAATGGAGACCAAGATCCAAAAGATTATGATTGAGATTGACAGTGCCAATCGAAGTCTCGCAGACGCCCAGCGGCGAGTCAAGGAATTGAGCGCCGCGCATAAACCATCAAAGACAGATGCCACTCAAGCCACGGCTCTTGAGAAACAGATCGCCTCTCTGGAGGAGGAAATCGAAGACCTTCGTGAACAGAAAGGTGGTATCGAGGAAGAGATCCAGACCCTCCAGAACAAGATCATGGAAGTTGGTGGTGTGAGACTACGCGGTCAAAAGGCCAAGGTCGACGGTCTTAAGGAGCAGATCAGTCTTCTTGCTGAGGAAATCTCCAATGCGGAAGTTGGAAAGTCGAAGAACGAGAAGGCTATTACCAAACATCAGAATGCTCGTGGTGACGCGGAGAAAGAGCTCGAGCATGTGATGGAGGAGCTTGAGAAGCTCAACGAGGATGTCGCTAGCCAGGCTGAAGATGCATCTGGTTGGAAGCAGAAGGTGGACGAGGCGCAAGAGGTAGGAACTGCGATATGATGATGCTATTTAGATCCACGAGCTCACGAATTGGGACAGGCTGTCGACGATAAGAAGGAGGAACTCGGCAAAATGAAGAGTGAATTGGATGAGAAGGTGGCAGAGTTGAACGAGTCCCGGGCCACGGAGATTGAAATGCGCAATAAGCTCGAGGAGAACCAGAAAGCCCTGAGCGAGAACGAGAAGCGCGGACGATACTGGCAAGAGAAGTATTCCAAGCTCTCTTTGCAGAACGTTAGTGATCTAGGTGAAGAGCAAGAAGCCACGGAGCTCCAAATGTTCACCAAAGACGAGCTACTGGAGATGAACAAGGAGTCTTTGAAGGCCGCCATCGCTGCCCTCGAAGAGAAGAGCCAGAATGCATCAGTTGATCTCAGTGTCATCGAGGAGTACCGTCGCAGAACGACCGAGCACGAAGCACGCTCGGCCGACCTGGCCACTGCCTTGGGATCTCGCGATGGCGCAAAGGCCCGCCTTGATGGCCTCCGGTCGGCGCGTCTGAATGGCTTCATGGAAGGATTCGGCATTATCTCGCTTCGCCTGAAGGAGATGTACCAGATGATCACTATGGGAGGTAATGCCGAGCTGGAATTGGTTGACTCCCTGGACCCCTTCTCTGAAGGTATCCTTTTCTCTGTCATGCCCCCGAAGAAGAGCTGGAAGAACATTGGCAATCTTTCTGGTGGTGAAAAGACGCTCTCCAGTTTGGCGCTTGTGTTCGCTCTGCACCACTACAAGCCGACCCCCTTGTACGTGATGGACGAAATTGATGCTGCCCTGGACTTCCGAAACGTGAGTGCTGCCAGACTTTTGGTCACCAAGATTGATTGACTAATGTGCCTAGGTTTCGATTGTGGCTTCATACATCAAGGAGAGAACCAAGAACGCCCAGTTCATCGTGATTTCTTTGAGAAACAACATGGTAAGCCCATCTCGTCCTGATACTACTTGCCGACCACTAACCATCCATAGTTCGAACTTGCCGCTCGACTGGTCGGCGTCTACAAGGTCAACCACATGACCAAGAGTGTGACAATTGAAAACAGAGACTACATCACAGGGCGATGATTTGATCAGCACGTATGCATGTTATGACTTCTTTTTTGGGAACGGGTTTGCCGGAAGGGGGCGCGGTGTGGGAATGGATATCTGCTCAATGGTCGCAGGATGATGATCTGATCTATTCCTGTTTTTCGTCTTAATAACCTGTTGATACCGCGGTGTGAAGCTTGAGATTCGGGTGTTTTACTTCTTCTCCATCTCTGTTGACTTCTTGTATGAATTGGACATGACGTTTCTTCTTTTGTTGATTACATCTCGACTGAGTACATATTTCACTTGGATATTCTTTATGAAGAGAGAGAGAGAGATACAACACCCACTTAACTCTAGCCACTATAACAACCTGCCTACCCATCACACCTCTCCCCTTTCAACCCCATCTCCAACTCCCACTCCAAGCCAAACACCCAATACCATCCCCATAACATACAAAACATACCATAACATACACACACACACACATACATACATTCAATACTATATATACACTACTATTAACCCCTCTCCACATCCCAATCCGATCCCCAATGTTACACAGCACTCCTCCCCCCACCTCCACCTAACCAATCACCTAGCACCCAGTGAATAATAAAGTAAGCAGCTAACCCAGTAGTGACGTGCATACCTAAATCTCATGCAGATCATATCATATCATATCTAAGAGTCATACGACAAGCAAATCATACTATTCGTTGTGTAGATAAAGATAAGGAAAGAAGGGGGTGGGTGGGATGGAATGGCGTCATACATGGGGGATCAGACAAGCGCAAACGTCCGTATAAGGTTTAAGTGGGATCGCGATCCGATAAGAGGACGATAGGATTAATTTATGGTTTTTTTTTCTACTCCGGATTTGTCTAGGGATCTTTATCTTACTTCGAGCTAGTATCTGGACTAGGATCTGGGACCTTGGTGCTGGTGGAGGCGATGGTGATAGATAGCGCCTCCATATCTTCCTATCTTATCAGGGGCGCTCGGGGTCTAGAACTACTGATGATGACACGCGGTCGAATCCCTAAGTTACAGTCTTGATTAAGCCCCCAGTATGGAGTAAGTTTCCTATAATAGTACATACATCCATGCATGCCAAATGCCTCACAAGTGCATCCTTCGTTGCCTCGTAATGACATTCACTCATGAAAACAAGCGTCCGTCCATGCCATCCGCTCCTCGTGATTAAAAAAGGTCGTAGTTAAACAGTCCGAATCGGGGTCGGAGAGAATTGAAAGGGTGAGGCGGAATAGAACAAAACCCAGATCGCTCGTCTACCCACGCTTGAAGAACAGAAACTCAGAAGGCATGTATTCTGTAATGTGCCGTAACTCCGCCTCCTTCCTGAAAACACGCCGTAGTCTATATCGAGCCTTGTCCATGAACCAGAAGTAAACGCCGAAAAAAATGTGGATCATGTGAGGGAAGTATCACATGAGATTGCTGACTGCATTCGGTGATGCAGATCTGAACCGCGGACAACGGTTGAATTGTGCCGCATTAGGTAAGTTAAGATGTGAAAATTGGCCGAATCCGATGGTGCAGCCAATAGGAGAAATGTCGTATATCAAGTGTGGCTCACAGGCTAAGCGATCACTGGTCGGCGCGGTGCGATGGGAATCGGTTTGGGTCCCGAAGAAATATCGAGAGTGGACATGCCCAAATCGCTGTCCTCGTATTGTTGCGAAAGCTTATCCTTCGACTTTTCCTTGCCGCTAGCAATCAAAGCAGACTGTCGTGAAGAATTGGCACCTTCTTCTCGTACCGTACTGCAAACAAACCGTTCCTCCGAGATAGAGGCGGTCCCAAACATCGTGCCCAGCTGCTGTAAGAGCGCAACAAAGTTTGCATGTATCTCAGCAAAGATGTATTGGTTTCCCACAATCTCCGAAAGGTTGCGTGCCCGGACCTGGCCAGGTCGGCGGGACTGCCCATCCGGGTCAATGGCGCGTCCCGTGAGAAAAGAGGAGACCGGTGTGTACTGTCTACTCCCGCGTCGATTTGACCCGTTGTTCTGTTCATCGCGGCGCTTTTCTTCTTCCTGGTATTTCTCTGCCGAGTGAACTATTCCCGCCGCAATTCGACCGAACGTGCGCCAGATCGCAGGACAGGCCCGAAATGCTCTTCCGGCGTCTTTGCCTGCCAATGCCACAAGAGCGTAGCTACGCCGTTTCCCGCGAGCCATGGGGTCGGGCAGGCGAAAGATATAGGCAATCGTATAGCCCGCAGTAGAATCTCCAAAGCATAGAGGCCCGGAGGAAAGACCTCGCGGTAGAAGTTCGCAGCTGAGTGTCCGGATTGAGGAGCGTCGAAGAAGCGCGTAATCTGCCGGGTTGGGGGGCCCGCGCAATGAGAGGTAGGTGAGTATATGTGTATGACAAGAGGCGTCCGATGTAACGGAGGACGAATGGAGGGAGTCCGGGAAGGACGCATGAGCATGCGGGTCGTGTGTACTCTCGTCGTGATCAGCATGACTGGTGCCGCAGGAATAGACGACTTCTCTAGATCGCAAGACAGGGCTACCATTCCTCCCCTTGCCGTCACTCCGGGCCGTTCCTGGAGCACCGGGCGGTAGCTGTTTGCTCACATCTTCGGGCAAAGTCAAGCTACAACTGGCACAAGTGTCGCCGTCCGCGCCTCCTAGGAAATTGAACTTTTGTTGTGTTTCACCTGGTGAGGTTTGACCTTTAAGAAAGTATGGATGGTCTTCGATTCTGGGAGACCTGTCGGATGGGTTGACATGTCTCTCAGATGGTTTAGTATTGAGAGAGTATTTGTTGTTCGCGCGGCTCTGCAGGCCGTGGGATGAAACGGTGTCGTGAGAAGTTGCAGGAGTATCGTCGGGAGAAAAGTCAGATTTGTCGGGATAGCACTGAGTACAAGGGAACGGTAGGACCTGCGAGCAGATGATCGAGGTAGGACCATGCACCTCGCAGAAATGCGTCAAAGAAAGCTAGTAGAGGAAAGTGTTAGCTGAATTGAGCCGACAGGGACCCAACGACTTGGGGAGAGCGCGGGGAGGACAGGGGAGAGCATAGATCCCTGCCAGGTCGCACGGATTATATGCGCGGATTGCGCGGTGAGAGGCAAGGCTAAGGGACCCGATACAGTTCGAACCAGCCGATGGGCACCTCGAGGTGAATACATGAGGGTGGACGTCATGCGATGCAGAGGGATCTCAAGAGGCACATGGAGCGCAAGGAAAAGAGAGCCACTTACAATGAAATCCATGTCCGTGAAGATTATCGTTTAATAGAACCCGGCAACCATATTAGACCATTATTGCAATACATGCTTTCCCAGATGCACTCAAGGTGACGACGACGGTAGTTTCGTGGCAATGACGCAGGAAACCCATTAGACAGAGAGGAGGGGAGGAAACCGGGTATGGCTGGCGCAGATCCAAATCGTAGTGGTGATTAGTGGTCGAGACAGAAGGTTGGATTGACCAAACACCCGGCAATGGGCCCTGGGAGGGAGGGGATGGTTGGTCAAGTCAATGAAGCTGCAAAGACCAGCTTGCAGACCAAAGACGGTGGAGAGAAGGAAAGAAAGGAAAGAAGGAAGAAAAGAGAGGAGAGGAGAGGAAGGGAGGGAAGAAGAGAAGGACAGTGAGAATAATAAGAGGAGTGGACGAGTAACAGTATACTGACTTTACTGCTAGTAGTAAGTAGTATGAAGGATATCGGAAAGGAAGGGGGGGCCCGGAAGTGGAGCGCATCGGCTGCTGCTGCTGCGTAGGAATAATTATAAATTATGGAAAAAAGAGAGAGGCAACAACAAGCTGGAACCAGGCCAGCCCCGGCCAGGCCTGGTTCCGTCTGGTAATTTCCGTCCTGTATGGTTCCGTATGGTACCTTCCACTTTCACTCTCCTCGACTTTCCTACTTTACTCACTTCTACTTACTACTACTACTCCATACTTACTACGACTGACTTACTACCTAAAGGTGGTCAAAGAGGCCCAACATCCAATAACCCCAAGCATCTATCCGATTATCAACCTGTTGTCCTCCTGTGGCCCCGCGGTCAATGCACCTTATCCCCCCCTCCCCCCTCTCCTTTCTCTCGTCTTTTCTCCTCTTCTCGCCTTCAAAGAAGATTCCCCGGTTGGGCTTCAAAGCTAGTTAGTGTCTATCCGAACCAAATACGATGACAAACCATGGAGGGGTCCTCTCCGACTTGGCTGTCTCCTCCTTATTGCGCTTATTTATCTGATTCTCCAGTGGACGAATCGTCTGTTCCAGGCCGAGATCACTAAGCTCCCTAGTTCCCCTCAGCCTGTCAGCGGATGGAGCCCGACAGAAAACGGTTCCGGCCTAATGCGACTAGATGCCAATATGGAGAGACAAGCATGGAGAGGAGGACTTACCTAGCCATTCTGGTTCGGACGGGGGCCTAACCGGCATCACTTGTAGGAACCAGAATGATTATCCGGCCAAGGCAAAGTGTGTCGATCATGACCGTTCCCACACATGGTGATGCTACGGTGCGTACCATCCAACGGTCTCCAGCGCGCGATGAACAGGAATGATGAACCAAACCGCGAGGCGGACAATAACCCCGGGTGTAATCCGGCCGTACGGAAGCGCCATGAACCCCGGGATTACCTGTATACTGTATAGCGTATCTATCTGGGTAGTATACGTCGTACTTACTAGTAGGATCTAGTACGACGAACTGCTACTTATCTAAACCCAACCCGTCACCGCGCCCGAGGACTCGACCCAAACAAACTTCCGTACCCAACTTGACGGGACGGTGTGTTGGCCGCTAACCTGATTTTTACGCAATCGAAGGTCTGTAGAACGGGGAATGGAAGAAGTCAAATTATCACCTGCGCCATTTTCCCAAGTTCCCAAGGGCCAAGATCAACGGATCAATACGAAGGAGTGCCAATGGATTGACTACTACTCACTACCTACATAATACATAGGTAGTAGTAGGAGCCTGTCCAGGTTAGAGCCACCGGTTCCCCCCCATCCAAACGGTCAGCAAGCCAGCCAAATCGCTTCCGACGACGAACTTCCCAATCCAGCCCGGTTCGGCAAGGAACCTCAAAATACTCAATTACAGGAATGCACCCTCGAAATATTTCTTTGCTGATCGCCTCACACTTCTCCTTCACCCCCTTTTTTCCCTCTTCCTTGGCTTCATTGCCAAAAAAGCAACGGAACAGGGAAGAGAAGGGAGAGAAAAAAAAAAGGAAACAGCCGGCCTGATCGCAATCATAGGGTCATAGATCCTAGGGTGCATCAAATAATTGCCGCCTCCCATGCCCGAGGTTTCCGATACGAACCAGGGTCACACCTTGATTCTCTTCGGCACTATCCCAGTTACCGAGTGCAGCCCAGGAAGCAAGTGGGGGAGCATTAATCTCGACTAGTGGCATCGCGATAACCATCCATGCCCAGTTAGATAGCTGGTAACTGTGGTAAGGCAGGGAGACGGGATGAGCATCCTCATCCGGAGCAATCACAGCCCTCCCATATAATCCCCCAAGGGGACTAATCTCCATGGTGCCTACCCGAATATTGGATCCTCTGCAGGCAGCTCATCCCGCTGTCAGCCACCGCTTCACCCCAACCCCAACCGAGTAAGAGTCCAGAGGTGTGAGCCTATCCCGCCGGTCACATGCGTGATGCTGTCCGGGGGACGATCTGGATTCCTCCCAGGCTGGACTTTTGGGTCGCTATCCCCAGGGAGGGAGTCGCCCGCCGGCTGCGCGTCCACCGGCCGTTTTTCCTGTCCAGATGGACGAAACCGACGGGGTGGACTCCCTGTTTCGCCCTGTAGCATCTGGAGTACGCATGTACATCTCTGGAGTCCTCGGGCCAGCGTTCCGGATCACCTCCTGTTCATCACTTGATGCCTCCATCTTTGGGATCCGGAGTCCGGAGTATTACCGTCTGGGCAACACGACGGCCTCCCTCTAAAGACGGGCAACGAACTTATTGTCCGCGCAGCACAGTAAGATTGGGGGTTTCATCCACGCCTCCAGGAGGACCAAAGCTGTTTGATACTTGTGATTTGTAGCACTCGGTGACCCCCAAAATCCAGCCAGGCGTCCGACGAACGGCCATTTGCTTTCCCCCGGCTCCGATTTGCTGCGCGAGTCTCGTATTTGCCCAACGTGAATGGATGAATCCTTTTATCGACGGTATCTATCCCGCCGGCGCTTCCACCCCCTGTAGGGGTTACGGTACACACGGTGGCCTCCTCGAGTATCTGATACCTGCACAAAGTACGAGGAGCGACTCGGATCTATTAAACCTTGCTGTGCGGTCGGCCCAATCTTCAGCCAGCCGGATGATTCTTCCTAAGGATGAGCGAGTCCGGACGCATCAGGTTTGCTGCATGCGGAGTGCAGCAGCTGTAGGTGATATTTGGAAGGGTACCTGTACAAACCCACAAGGACAATGTACAATGGTACCGAACTCTATACCTGTCCTCCGTACGGAAGGATTCAAGATCAGCTCAGCTAAGACAGTCTCTGTCCCAGCAACGGAATGTCTCAAAAGCCAAAGGCCAAAGGATCCCCCGAGCATTCTATTTTGTTTTGACGAGATTTCGCCGAGCCGAAATGGTCGACCACCAGGATGCGACCGGGAAGATTCCCTGTCGCCGGGGACTCCAGACCATCAACGTCACAGTGCAGCCGGCAAGACGGCATAATTCCAGCCAATATGATAGTTCGAAAGTTAGTCCGATGCCTTGGACATGGTTAGTCGGTTTCCATGGGTGATTGCTTATCGCAATCGAGCGATATACTTTGGCCCCGGTCGCGATAGATCTCCCGCCGTGTATAGATCTATCAACCGGGCGATGTGTGTGACTGTGACCTGCCGTTGGACAGGTACTATCTCGAAACTCCCCCAGTGAACCCTAGTTGGACAGATCACAAGCCCATCATATTATCCTCCGCAGTTGCAGTTGCAGGATGACTCGATAGATAGTAGATAGATAGGAGATAGTACTCGGTAGGGTGTCCGCATCCGGATCTCTTATCGTCTATCTTCAGCCTCGTGGTTTGTTCTTAACACAAACCAGGACTTGCTTACATACACTGTAGCACTAACTATTGATTATGGAGTACATTTGAACCTGACCTTCCGATCCGATGGAACCATTCATCATAATGCATCATAATCCAACCCAGCATCACCTAGCCAACCTCGCCTCCCTCACCTCATACTCCGTAACCACCGTTCTGTACCAAAGAATCCCGTACGGTCAGTACCGATACCAGCAAGGCAAGCAAGCACACGACCTTGCCCCTCTCCCCTCCAGCCGACCCATCCATTCACCCACCATCCACCAGCCGACCCGGCAAAATGAAACTGGAACAGTGGAAACCGCCCGACGGGAGAAACACGCTCCACTCCAGCGCGCAAAGAAGGACTCCAGTTCGAGTTCCCATCTGCTTCCCATTGGATCCCTTCTCCCATCCACCCACGCCCCATTGGAAATTTGACCGACCAAACTCCACGTGGACAGTGAGGGTTTTGATTTGCTCGATGCGATTACTCCAAATAACAAATACCAGTTGCGGCAGCACGGCAGCACCGGCACCCGCTACCAGTCTAGAAGTAGATACATATCGCGAGACATTGATGAGAACTACGTACTACCTAGTATACTGTCTACTGTGATGGAAGCTAAAGCACCTCGACTTAGTCCATTTATACTCACCAATAGGATCTCCAGGAACTAAGAAAACAAAGAAAGGATTCCGATTCCAAGTCCGGGCTAAAAAAAAAAATACAATCCGAGTAGGTAACTTCCACGGGCCCCTCTCAAGCCACAGTAAGAACTAAAGTATCTGCTGGATTTGAACTAAGCAGGGCTGGTTGGCCTGGCCTGGCCTGGCCTTTCCCCTCTTTCTTACTCTTAGTTGGTTGATGGTTCCTAGGCTGATCGCTTCGGGTTACCTGCTTGCTTGTTTGCTTGTGCTTACTTAGCTAGGTATACTTACTGGATTATACCAGTGTAGCTAGCTAGCTACCTACCTACTACTGTTGTTTTGTCATGTTATTGTTCTCTAATCCCAGTCCCAATTGCCTGCCTCATCTTCAATATCAACAATATCAACAATGCTAGGCAGTCAATACACTATACTACGTAGAACAATAGATTAATATCAAACAGTCGGTCAGCTCTCTATCCGTCCGTGCTCATTCCTCACACTACCTAAACACCTAAGTAGGTAGCAAGTAGCCTAGGTATAGCTATAGTGGACACTTAATTAATTTATTCCAAGCTACTACACTGACCTACCTACAACCTGCTTCACTTTTCACATGTGCTCTATAAAACCACCTCTTATAGACACCATGTCCACACTTACACGGCACGTCAAGTCTCATAGCCACCTCATTAATCAACTAGATGGAAACGAGAAAAGAATAAGGAGAAAATATTAGTCACAGATCAACCCAGCACAACCTTCCACAATCAAGGGAATTGTAAGCAAAAGTAGGACTCGGTCGAGAGGGGAAGTTTTTTTTTTTTTTTTTTTCCTTTTTCTCGGGCCCTTTCCGTTGGTAGAGTGGAGGGGGCCGTGCTTGGCCCGCCACCACTGGATGACGATGGGTTTTTGGTTGGTGTGGGGACGTTGCTTACTATGACTTGGTAGTAGAAGTGGGTATACACAGTAGTGTAGGTAGAGTTGTTGCTTACATATTGTGGTAGTAGATGGTTTGTATGGAGGATTGGGAAGAGGAATGAGGGAGGTGTAGGTAGGGTTTTGTGCTTTGTTGGGGTTTCTGGTGGTATGGTTGTGGTTGTGGGTAACTTGATGTGTTTGTTTGTGTTTGTGATGGTTTTCTTGCTTTCAGTTAGGGTCTGTTTGTTTTGTTGTTCTTGGGATTGAGATGGGTTGAATTGGCTATTCTGGATTGAATAATCTGGTCGTGGTTTGTGTATGACTACAGTATACAGCCAATCCTTATCCAAATCCCTACAGCTATATAAATTGTTGAGAAATACGCAGTAATAATGAGGCATCGATCAGGGATTTGAAAGATCGAGATTCCCCGATGAAAGATAGATCTAGATAGGTCTAGGTAGTAGTATGAACCAGATGAGAGAAGTGAAAGAGCCAGTATGTGGTACGGTCCAGCTGAACAGACCCTGGTCGAGGTCCACATAGGAAGCTAGAAAAAGCGCCAATTCTGAGACTAGTCGGGTCGAATTGGATTAATAGAGCAAGTATAGCTTATCCACTGACAAAATGCCGCAAGTTGGTTGTTGGTTGGGACGGTGAGATGGTTGTTCGTGGTCTGGAGGAAGTGTGTTGGAGGTGTGTATGGATGCCTTAGTGTTGGGGATAAGGTGTGTTTTGGGGCAATTGGCTGTGTGTGTATTTATTTTTTATGAGATGGTTGATTGAAGACTTTGTATAAAAGTGGAGGTAGAGACACTACTGCATATAGAATGTATGTTAGCCAGTATGCATCTTGTGATCAAGTATTAAAAGCAATGAAATATATTATTGTCCGTACCTACAATTATTAACTTATAGTGCGAGATATGTACATGGTTGTACCACTTATCGTTCTTTATATTTCATTTCTTTTTGTACATTTCACTTAGAAAATTAGTGAACATCATGCCCCATTACTCCTGTCTAACTGTTTCTCAATAATCTTAATTTCAAATTCCTTGTCAAACTACCTACCAATTGAAATACCAACTCCATAATCCAAGTGGCCTACTATAGCACCATACAACCCTCCCAATTGGTTACACAGTACACCCCTCAAGTTCTCAATCTCTAACAAAGAAGTACAAAACCCAAACCACTTATCTTTCAACCAACATCACTCATACATAGTAGCACCCCAAAAAGTTACACCCAGATATCCCTGAATCTGCTGATCATCCTCCCGATCCCACCAATGTGACGATCATCCCATGTCAATGTTACGTTCCCATGAGTGACGTCAACCGGTAACTACTATACTACCATCCATCAAGGAAGAAGATAACTATAAGCTTTATACTCCCATCTCCACCAGACAAGAAGCCCTGTGCTTTCACTGTACGTACCTCCTCCCCACAATATTTCCCGCCATAGTTGATGGTCGGGGTATCCGTTGGCCCCGGCGCACCCTTTCCCCCTAACCCCTTGCTCCACTGCCAATGCGTCCGTAAAGAGGGTTATTTAGTGGCATCTGGCACGGTGGATCTGGATTGAAAAGCTCGGATGTTTTCTTAGTTTGAGGTTAGGGTTACTGGGTATGTCGATGGTGGTAGTATATGGGTGGGATATATATGTGAATATATGTGTGTTCATGCGGTCTGTGGGATGGATACGTCGCATTGGGAATACTGCTATTGAGAGGAAGCTGACTGATAGCTTCATTCAAATTTTAAAGAAAACTGGCGTTAATTTTGATGGGATTGACTTTGTGGAAATTGGGGTTATTGCGCGTCTGACCTGGTGGTGGGTTTATGTATCTACCTTGGCATGGAGGAATGGGAATAGATGTTCAATGCCAAGGTTTCTCTGCCTTGTAATGCTATCTTGGCTTTATGATGTAATTGACCAATTGGACTTGGATCTTCTATACAGACTTGGTCTGGGGGTATATGCGGCTTAGGGGCTGGGAGAATGGGGGTTTGTTAGGATATTAAGGATTTTAGGGTGTTGGAAGATGGAAGATGCAAGTTACAGATGATAGTGCAACGATTGTCTTACAAGATCGAAGATTTACTTGTGTCAGTGTATTGTTTTCCTCCCAACTTTTCCCAGCTCGTTTATATATACAGCAACGCATCGTAACGCCAGAAAATGGGATCAAGATTACCAATCGCCCTCACTATCGCTGCCAGGGTAGGCCTTCTTACGCAGTTTCCACAGTGATTTCTCCCGTTGCAACGCTTCTCGGTGTCGGCGGCTGTTGTCTTCAACCACCGTCATCCAAGGAACCTTGCTTGCACGCCGGATTCTATCCTTCAAAGCTTGCTTCTCAGCCTCGAGGGTAGCATCGTCTGCAGCTTCATCCTTGTTCTTCTTGAGCTTCTCGACCAGTTCTCGATGGTGTTTCTCGGCGGCCCGAGCTGCATAGTAGTCTTCGCTGATGGCCCAGTTGGGGTTATCAAGTAGACCCCGCACAAGGACTATGTTATGACCTTGTTCCAGAGCGCCACGGAGCGTCGATCCAGCAATGGGCGTGACCAGCTCTAGCTGGCGTGATGCAACGTTCACGGAACGGACAAGAGCCAAACCTAAGCAATGGGTCACCTTCGGATCCAGAGGGTTGCTGCTCCCTGCTCCCACGAAGAGGTAAGGGAGATCCTCGTTTGGCGTCCGGGTGATGTTAGATTCGATAGTTGATGCACCCGCGAAAGGAACCGCATCAGTCGAGTCGCCCATATCGACATCGCGGTCTGCATCTGATTCATCGTGGCTGCCTGTCTCTGCTGCCGAACTGCTGCCGTTCGCAAACATGGGCCCACTGTTCTGACCCAAGATGGCATTGGGAGATTCCACAGCGACAACGGCGACAATCGACCCATCTAGAACCTCAAACAGCAGGTCAGGATGGATCTGAGAGCCCATGACCATGATACCCTGGACACCCTGCTGCGGCCCTGAGTAATGAACATGGAAAGGTTTTGTGCGGGAAAGTGATTGCTCAAGCCATAGCGGATTGTTGATGTTGCTTGGACGCGACATGTGGAAGTAAGACTGCATTTGCATGGAGCGGAGCTGTGCGCTTGACCTGCTAACGAAGTCGGTTGGTTGAGAAGGAAGGATAGTTAGAGGAACCTTGGCCTGGTAGGCTGCCTGGCCCAGGGGCTGAACAACCTCAGTCGGACCCTTTTCGCTCATGTACACGACATCAGAGAGACTGAGGGATCTCACTAGCCAGGTGGCAACTTCCAGACCCAGGCCGAAGATCCACCCGGGGTAGTTGATGATGAGAGGGCACTGGGGGTAGCTCGCCTGAAGGGCCCGGTAGCGGTCCATCAGATCCATCGCGGCGAGGACGTAATGATCAGGGTCGTCCTTGGGGGATGTAGCTCCTATATGATGACTTCGAACTATCGTCCCATCACGAGAACCGTCCAGGGACGGATGGGAGAAAGGAGGACCAAAGACGGGAGAACGGAGGTGGACCAGGTAGACCTGTCCCATAGGAGCAAATTCAGGTTGACCAGGATCCAAGTCCAGGAACGCAACACCATCCGTGTTATAGTAGTTGGTCTCTGTCTGCGGGGCTGGGCTAAGAAGGTGGTTGAGCAGATAGCGACTGAAAGTGGACTTGCCCGATCCCTTCGGACCACATATGAGCGTCTTCAAACGTCCGCCGCGCTGAGACAGAGACTTGATGGCAGAGCTCCATTGCTTTTCGAGATGCAGCGGCCTTAGGTGCCGTTTGAGAGAATCGTCCGCAGATGTATACAGCTGTACGGCTCTTAGTCAGACGAGGAACTCAACGAATGGAGTCAGGTAGATGCTACTTACCACTGAGAACGTTCTCTTGGTGGAAGGAGAGGCGCCCTTCAGCGTGAGTTTGTCCGCCGCAGTATTCTTGCCATTCCATATCCGTTGATAGAGAGGCGAGAGATCCTTGAGACGATAGATCCCACTGTGGCATGATTTGAACTCAACCTCCGCCTCACCATTGACCCCAGAAACGCATTTGATGACAGGCAGAGAGTGCGTCGAAGGAGCGTAGACCCTGTACACTCGGGATGAGGGGTGCAGTTTCGCTCCCATCAAGCTGATCACACCCCGCTTAACCCAAAGATCGTAGTGACCAAGCATTACCAAGCTCTAGAGAAGCGTCAGCTCCACACATATTCATCTGGCCGGGAATCATACCATCTTCTCCTTGATACGGACACACAGTCTATGTTCATCGCTGTAGACTATGTTGTTCTTGTTCAAGCGAGTCTTTGACAGCGGGAAGTCCTGGACCTGCGCCGGAGTGTCTGCTGGAGATTCATACCTAACAACATTAGCCCACGGCTCAACTGCACTGTGAAGGCAGTAATTACCCCTCCTCGTCATTCTGGATGGCCTCAAGCCCGATGACATTGGTGTCTTCCACAGCATCTTGTTCTTCCGATTCCTCGTCTGCAGGCGCCTGCTCCTCGCTAGTCTTGGACGCGCCGGTCTCCAATACTCGTTGGTTGCTCTTCGGGGGTGGCTCGTTGCGCGCCTTCTGCGTAGACTTCTCAGCCTTCTCAGCCTTCTCAGCCTTCAATTGCTCTTCCTTTCGCCTCGATGATCGCCTCGTTTGGACTCGGTTCTCTTCGCTTGCGGGTGCGACAGCGGCTTCTTCGAGTGAGCGCCGTGGCCTTTTAGGCGGCGGCTCTACAGCTGGCTCAACAACATTGGGCTTGTCTGCAGCTGCGGTGGTCTGCGCCTGCTGCTGCCGAGCTTTGCGGGCCGCGAAAGCGCTGACCGGGGCTTGAGAAATCAAATGTCAGTGATCGTTCTTAGAGCCTCGATGGTTCAGTCCTTACCCGCAGCTTGCGCTTTTTCAGCCTTGCGCTTCATGATCTTTGAACAAGCACGAAAATCTTCCGATTCCCCCAAACCAGCAGCGTTGCACCGAGTCGAGTCTGGGCGGCGGGACTATCAAAAAAGGTGAATATTTGAGGCCGCGGACTTCGCAGGTGGTCCGTGCTCCGCGGAGCAGAAAAAAAAGGTTATCGCTCAAAAGTTCCGGATCGGCTCCTCGCAACTCGCAGACTCGCGCTTTGCGCTGATACCCATTTAATAATACAACTCGCTTGACATACTCGGCCTTGGCCTATTCGCAGCGATATTCTTGTGCCTGGCAGCAGTAACTAAGCAAAGCGTGTGACTCGGCGCTCCGCATCAACTCGGAGCTGTTCCCCCTCTAATCGACCGCATACGAATCGGATCCGTCGAAAGCCACAATGGCACCCAAATCGAACAAGAAGGCCGTGGTGGAGAGGGAGCCCACTCCAATGAGCACATCATCTGCTCCTGCGGACTCGAGCTCGGAGGCTGAGTCGAGTAACCAGAGCGGCAGCGAAAGTGACAGCGATAGCAGCACTTCCTCCACCGAGAGAGCTTCTAACCAAAAGTAGGTCTTCTAAACTAACCACAATGCAGCATGTTCCAATGGCTAACGGGTTGTCACGCATAGGACTACCCGCAATGTGTCTATCTCCGCGCCCCAACCCTACAAGCCTCCTTCCGGATTCAAAACCTTGAAACAACAAGCGCCGCCCAAATCCAATGTCTCCTCCCTGCTGGCTGATCTTCGCGGCAAGCAAGTCTTCCACATCACGGCGCCAGACTACCTGCCTCTTTCCAAGGTCGAGGAAGTCTCATTGGCCAAGATCATGCAGGGCAAGCCAGTCTTAAAGCACAAAGGCGTGCAGTATGGCATTCCGGTGGAGAGCATAACGCAGCCTGACCTGGGTGGGAAGGCGCTTCATCTTTACGACTCGAAGAACAAGACGTACTACAGCACCAACGCCAGCAACATCCCCAGCTATCACATTCAGGAAATAGTCGACGTTCCCGAAGTCTCCGAGGAGACCATCATGCAAGCCGTGAAGGAACAGGTCAAGCCTCCGCGGAAGCACCCCAAACACCTGAAGATGCGTTTCCGGCCAGTCGGAAGCGGCACGGCCCCGCCGGAGACGCTCGGCTCCAGTTCGGAAGAGTCAGAAGGGGAGCAGCCCACGTTCAAGGTTCCCCGGACGTTGGAGAAGGAGAGGGAGGAGAGGAAGCGCAAGAGCCACCCTACCGAGGCGGAGGGAAACCAGGCCGAGGCTAGTGTGCCTCGTAAGAAGTCGAAGAAGTCGTCCCAGGAGGCCGGTGAAGGCGAGGAGAAGAAGAAGAAGTCCAGCAAAAGCCGAGAGGAGAAGAAGCGAAAGAAGTCCGACAAGGCTTAAAGAAATCACCGACTTTTCCCTTTTCTTTTCCTGTCATGTTCTTTCATCAAAAGTTGGCATTATTAGATGGGATGTTTTTGCTATACTTCTAAGGCGTGGGGCATTTTCTGACGAGCCAGCTGAATTCTACGTTGCACGCCAGTCATGGGTGTGTTTGTACATAAGTCCAGAGTTAGATCTCATGTATAGAACTCGAGTAGTGAGTGGTCCAGTGCATCGAGCCGACTCTGTACCGCGTCCAAGCTCACAGCTGTAACAGTTGAAGGCCCGGCGAACGGACGCTAGCCCAGATGAAGCAGTTTCACCAGGGCTGCCTGTCGACAAGGCCCCCGAGAATGCCTAGAGCTGTCTAGGTGGTCAGGCGGTTTGCGCGCTCGAGTGGTAGGACGGCTGGCTAAGTGGCCCCGAATAGAATCTGATGTGCTTGGCAACTGGAATGGGGTGGGTTGTCGAGTCCATGGACGGCCAAAGAAATTCTTCATTGGGGAAGTCGGTGGGTAGATGACTAGAATTGAGTACTATTGACAGTGGAAGAAGGCCCACTCGGCCAGGTTAGTGTCGATCATCCCCGGCTCTGTTTCAACCAGGCTGCTACTAGGCGTAGCCACTAGACCCTCGGGCTGGAGCCTCGTGGATCACGTTGTGCCTGTCAGACAGTCTGACTCCCAACCCTGGCACCCCTAGGTATCTAATATTCCGTACAATGAGCCTTTTCTCTAGTCTGAGAACCGACAAGATTCCGGTTTCTCAGAGGATTCCAGGGTCCCCTTGCGCCGCGCCGCCAGACGGTGAGTGGGTAATTTACAGGCTGTTACCGCTCTCAAAAATTAGCTAATCAAGCGGGCCTATCATCATTGTTTGCGGCCGGGCCCCAGTCCGGCACTCATCACATGCATTGGGCCTGATTGGCCGAGCGGTTCCCAGCGAACAGCTGATACGGGCAAGTGACGCCAGACCCCCATGGATGGCCGGGTTCCCATCATCCATCTATTCAGTCGATGCTGCTTTGCTTCTGCATCGCACAGGCTGCTGCTGGCTCGACCGCTTAAGCCTCTCTCGCTCGTTCTCTTTCTTGTCCACGAGCCATGTCATAGTCCCTCTCTCTCGTCCGGTCATGGTTCGCTAGCCCCTGTCGGTCCTGCTTTGATGGTCCTTACCCGTCCGATCTGTACCGCTACTTGACGTCTTATCAACTTCCTGCTCGCACAGCCGTGGGTGTCACTTTTGCCCTGCTCTTTGATTTTTTGCTTTTTTCTTCTCGCTCCGGGAGGAGCTGTTGCTATTCCCGATCGAGATTGACCCAAGCTAACATGTTTGATCATCTGCCTCCAGCCATGTACTTATTCGTCGAGCGTCTACCGTGACCCCAACCTACTGACTCCTTTGACCGTGAAGCTGAACCATACCTCGGCGCTGTCATCTGCCTGGGGTTTCCTGGGTCCTATTGTAACAACTAGTCCTTCGGAACCCTGTTCATTCCCGCTCGCTTTGTCCTACACCTTTCTCTCATTATCCACCAAATATGCGACCTTTTCTAGATGACGCAAAGCGCCGAGTTGACCGTAGGCTCAGCGCAAGCAGACAGTCAATAACAAACAGCCGCATGTTTGCCAGTGCTTTGCCAGAACGCCTAAGAGACGACCATGATTCCCAAGTTGATTTCAGCGCACCGCCGGGTGGTGTCGGAGCTCGTGATGGTCATATGCAATATATGCAACAATCAATATTCGGCATGATTGCTGCGGTGGGCTCTAGGTCTGATTTTCACGCGCGGTTTGATGAGTCTAGTGATAGCGACGGCGAGACAGAGGACCGTTCCTGCAAAGAGTCCGAGAACATGTCTGCTACAGCCGGAACACTGCCAAAGAGCGAGAACGACCCGCGATGGCTATCTTCCAAGCCGCAGAGCCCGACCCCGAACCCTGGGCGTCGTCATCGAAGGACCATTTCCGACAATAAATTATTGCGCCCGTTCAAGACGAGTTCGAAACAGAACAAAGGCAAAGAGCCCATTGTTCAATCCGAGCCTCCGACGGGTGATGAAATGTCTCGAGCCTCCACCCCTAAGCGCCCTCGCAGCGCTACTCCTAGGGCAGCCCCGGTTCTGAGTCGCATGGTGGAAGCACAGGCTCTTCTGGATACCAAAGCCTCGGCTGGAAGCTCTCAGGCGCGTGCGGAAGAGAAAAACGAGGAGGATTCGAACCAGTCGTCCGCATCAGCCCTTTCTCTGCGGTTGAAGGAGATGTTCGGCTTTGAGACACCGGAAAAGGTGGTTGTTGAGTATGCATGCTCACTTCTGCAAAGCATGCTTTTGCAAGGTTACATGTATGTCACCGAGGGGCATATCTGCTTCTACGCCTATCTTCCTCGGAAGAACACGGTGGCTATAAAGTCTGGATATCTTCAGAAACGTGGCCGTAAGAACCCTAAATACAACCGATACTGGTTCTCTTTGAAGGGAGATGTTCTCTCATATTATGCGGACCCGTCAAATCTTTACTTTCCCAGCGGCCATGTCGATCTCCGATATGGGATATCGGCTTCTTTAGCTGAGCCAAAAGAGAAAGGAGGGGAAAGTCGAGATTTTCAGGTCGTGACCGATCAGCGAACCTATTATTTCAGAGCAGATAGCTCTGCGAGCGCCAAGGAATGGGTCAAGGCTTTGCAAAAGGTCATATTTCGCACCCACAACGAAGGTGACAGTGTCAAAATCTCCTTTCCAACAGATAGCATCATCGATATAGAGGAAAGTCCCATGGTTGAATTTGCTGAAACGTTCAAAATCCGCGTTGTTGAGAGTGAGGAAACGTACGCCATCGACGAGGTATGACTTGCATCTCCAACAAAATGCTCACTACTGACTATTGCTGCAGTATTATTTCACCTTTTTCAATTCCGGTCAGGATGCGTTTAGTTTCCTCAAAGGTCTAGTTGGCGATACCCCGATGAAGCGGTCCCAACAGACCTTATCACCACAGCCCGAGCAGATGGCTCGTTCTCGCCGTATGCGAGGGTCTCAGAATAGGTGGTCGCTCACCAGTGCGACGAGCCAATCGCGAGGCATTGGTAACACGCAACGGCGAAGAAGCGCAAGCACCGGTCACTACAGTTTCGGGCATGATGCCTTGGGGATGTCTCCCCCAACGAGACAGCTGGACTCCTCTGTATCCTTCGGAAACTCCTTCGAGCAAACAACAGAGTCCTCTGCCATTCTGCAGTCTATGACCGATACGGCCGAATCGGCCAGCCAAATTTTGAACCGCAGCGATGTTTTCCAGTCTCCTACAATTCATACATTGCGACGAGGCCCTTCCGGTGCAGATAGGACTCGTCGGCATTCAGATGAGACAGCTCGGTCGGTACACGCGCCGGGGTATACCAAGGATGGACAAGAAAATCAGGGCCCTCTCAGCGAGTCGGATCAGGATACTCAGAGTCCTTCCAGGCTTCAACCTGCTCCAACCCTAAATGAGATTGTTCGCGCTGGCTCTTATCCATTGCAGCGCGCGGCAGGGATTGCAGAGTATCTGAAAACGCGATCCAAGCAGATGAGTAACCTTCTGGCAAGTGAATCGATGGGGTACATCGAAAAGGTCTCCGGCATGTGGGCCGGTGGCCGCAAGCATTACGGGGAATCTGAGGGTATTCTCCCAGATGACCAGGCCGTTGATCCTGAAGACAAAGAGGGTGGCTGTAAAGATGGGGACCGATTCCGGGCGCATTTTGCCCTTCCTTCGAGCGAGAAGCTGCAGGCTACGTACTTTGCCTATCTACATCGGGTGCTTCCGTTGTACGGCAAGATATATATCAGCCAGAAAAAGCTCTGTTTCCGGAGTCTTCTGCCCGGAACTCGGACAAAGATGATCCTCCCACTGAAGGATGTGGAAAATGTGGACAAAGAAAAGGGGTTTCGGTTTGGTTATCACGGACTCGTCGTCGTCATTCGAGGCCACGAGGAGTTGTTCTTTGAATTCCGCGCAGCTGATGCCCGAGACGACTGTGCCGTCACGCTACACCAAGGCCTGGAATCGATGAGATTTCTGATGGAGTCCGGATTCCTTGCGGAGGAGGATGAGAAAGATGTGTCCGAAGCGGCACGCGCAGAACATCGTATGCTCCAGGAAGCCCGGCAGGACATCACTGGAGCGCAGGGTTCCCCTACGGCGCTGGCCGAATCCACCGAATCCCATCCCATCTTTGATGACCCTCGCGCCTCAATCATCAATTTCAAGCCCACCGAGTCGCTGAGAATCACGTGTCTTACTATCGGCTCCCGCGGCGATGTACAGCCGTATATTGCGTTGTGTAAAGGCTTGCTTGCCGAAGGCCATCGGCCTAAGATTGCAACCCACGCCGAGTTTGGACCCTGGGTGAGGAAGCATGGCATTGACTTTGCCCCGGTCGAGGGCGATCCTGCCGAGTTGATGCGGATTTGTGTCGAGAACGGAATGTTCACCTATTCCTTTCTCAAGGAGGCTTCGTCAAAGTTCCGAGGCTGGATTGACGACTTGTTGTCTTCTGCGTGGTTAGCCTGCCAGGATAGCGATCTCCTTATCGAGTCCCCAAGCGCGATGGCTGGAATTCATATCGCCGAGGCACTCCGAATCCCATACTTCCGTGCCTTTACTATGCCCTGGACACGCACCCGGGCCTACCCACATGCGTTTGCTGTTCCCGAGTACAAGATGGGTGGTGCGTACAACTACATTACCTATGTCATGTTTGACAACGTTTTCTGGAAGGCGATCGCAGGACAGGTGAACCGCTGGAGAAAGAAAGAGCTTGGCCTGAAGGCAACCGGTCTGGATAAAATGCAGCCCAATAAGGTTCCGTTTCTCTATAATTACTCTCCTACCGTGGTCCCCCCACCCCTGGACTATCCTGACTGGATTCGAATTACTGGGTACTGGTTTCTCAGTGAGGGTTCCAATTGGACTCCTCCGGCGGGGCTGCTCGAGTTCATCCAACGAGCTCGCAATGACGATAAGAAGATCGTCTATATTGGATTCGGGTCTATTGTTGTGTCCGACCCTTCTGCCCTCACGCGCACGGTTGTCGAATCCGTCCAGAAGGCCGATGTCCGCTGCATTCTTTCCAAGGGCTGGTCTGATCGTCTGGGAGACCCATCGAGTGTCAAGGCAGAGATCCCTCTGCCTCCCGAGATTTATCAGATTCAGTCCGCGCCCCACGACTGGCTCTTCTCCCAGATTGATGCCGCGGCGCATCATGGTGGCGCCGGCACTACCGGAGCCAGTTTGCGTGCCGGTGTTCCTACCATTGTGAAACCTTTTTTTGGCGATCAGTTCTTTTTCGGAACGCGGGTTGAGGACTTGGGAGTCGGCGTCTGTATGAAAAAGCTGAATGTGAGTGTGTTTTCACGGGCTTTGTGGGAGGCCACCCACAGCGAGCGAATGATTGTGAAAGCCCGGGACTTGGGAGCGCAGATCCGCAGTGTAAGTCCTACTGATCCTCACATCCTTTCCTTCGCTAATGCATGACAGGAGGATGGTGTGGACACGGCTATCCAGGCAATATACCGAGACCTTGAGTACGCCAAAACACTGGCTCGGCAGCGCTCGAATGCATCCTCGACGCCTTTCTCGCCCACTCCGTCGGCGACGGTGGCGGGGCATGAGGCAGACGAGGATGTGGCTGACATTGAAGACTGGACGTTTGTCGGAGACGATACTGAATTCAATACGAGGCTGAACATGACCTGATGTGGATGCATCCAGGTAGACTATCCGTTGATGAGTTACGAATTGTGGCACTTGCTCTGTTCGATGATACGTGATTTTAATATTGTTATTCTTTGAGTTCTTCAGGATTGCATGGGTCTGGCCGACATGGGGTGTTTGCTGCAACTGATGAGTTATGATATGCACAGGAGGATGCATAATATTTTTATAATTGACGTTGCGTACTAGACGTCGTGAGGTTTGATAGATTCTTATGTTCAGCGATAGCGGTATAGAATGATAAACCAAAAAACCTGAACCTGATATCATGACTTGTTCATAATTTAGAGCCTCAAGCCAACCGGCACATCCAACAGCGTGGTTCTGTTATCCACTAGAAAGAACAGGGGCGGCAATAGGTTACTATCTCAATAGTCTACAGAAGAATAGGGTTGTAGTCTATGCCGGGTGTATTTGCACCAGGTTCAGTTT
The DNA here is from genome assembly GCF_003184525.1 of Aspergillus sclerotioniger CBS 115572. Lineage (NCBI taxonomy): Eukaryota > Fungi > Ascomycota > Eurotiomycetes > Eurotiales > Aspergillaceae > Aspergillus > Aspergillus sclerotioniger. The sequence goes on from NW_020291021.1 coordinate 328,164, forward strand.
CTGTAGGACTTTGGATGTTTGTTCCCAGAGGTCAGATATACTATTAATTGTAAGAGGTTAGATCCGAAGAGAATGGTGTAGTATTCTGTAGCTCGGATAGTGGATGGTTTGCTACACCATTATACTAGCCGTTATTTACGGACTTTGTACCCTACTCCTGCTGTTATATTGAAAGTGTCGTAGATCAGGCTTGTAGTTTCGTTCCTTTTAGATATAGAAGCCCTCAAGGTCTTCATGTGGCTTTCGCACATCTTGCTGGGGTCTCCTTATGCATTCCCTCATGCTGATTCTATCGTGACACTCTTTTTGTTCAAGGCGTTGATTCATCTCGGCGCTCATGACAACAAAGCTCTTGATGAATCATGACCGAAGACAACAGTAGACCGCAGACAAAATCCACTCATCCCACAATTGGTATCATAGACTTTTATTTCCTTGCCTGCTTTTGACCAGTAATAACATACAAAAGGGTGGGTAGTCGGAGATCAAAAAAAAAGAAAGAAAGATAAACAATGATAATATTAACGTAGCTATGCGGACTTGTCCTCCTCCTCTCCCTTGCCCTCTGCCTTTTCTTTCCGTCTCTGCACAACATCCCAGTTGTAAACGCGAGCCGTAGCGACCTCGAGCGTCTATCCCACATTAGCACACCAACCACAAATAGAATAGAATAGTGTAGAATAGGATGATGATCTCAACATACCGTAATCTGTTCCCTCAAAAACTCCAAATCCTCCTCACAATTCGAAAGACTCTTCTCCGCCGCAGACAGCTTATCCTGCAACATTGTCTCAGCCTCCTCAATCGGGTATGCCAGCATCACGTTCGCTCCCAACCAGAGATACACTTCTTCTGTGTCGGCCGGGGAGACGCTCGCGCGCGCATACAGCGTATCGTTCAATTCGAAGTTGGTTTCGAGGGGGTCGGAGTTGTTCTATACCACAACATATCTTTAGTACCCATCCATCCGTTCATTCGTATATTACCCCGCCGGGGGCGGAGAGTATAAACGTACCTCTCTCCTCATATTCAGAAACCGGACCATCTCCAACGTCTTCTTGATATCGGGGATCTTATCGCGAAGACCCGCGCCGCGACGCTGCGTGTTCACCTCCATGAACTGATACTTGGAGATCATCTCCTGGAAGGAGCGGAGTGTGGGCTCGACTTCTTCCCGGGAGGAAACGTAGTCGGCGACATTGTCGACGAAGGGGGCGGCGGGAATGCCGCGCGGGTTGGTTGGGGCTGCTACTCTGTTTTTTGTTGACCAGGTTAGTTTTGGGGATGTTGAGTTGGGGGACTGTTTGGAGGGGTGGTATAGTGAAGTGGGTGATGGTGGTGGTGGAATTTTTGTTGTCTGGGGATGGGTGTGGGGATTGGAATAACTCACGAGGAGGGTTTCTTGTCTGCCATGGTGATCGGCGGCAGACAAGCGATATAGGTATGAGAGTCGAGGGGGAGAGAAAGGCGCAAGAAGATCGAGCGGCGGCGGGGACGAGTGATGTTATCGAGAATGGCATTGCGAGTCGGCGGGGGAGTTGATTGCCTGATCGGGAAAGGCGGCGTCTTCTCCGGCGCCGCGGTGGTCATCTTCATACTTGCTTTCTCCAATCTATTTATCTATCGACCTGCTCGCATGTCACGCTATTCCCCCAATTGACAGCAGGGACAGCAGCATTACCTGAAACAAACACAATGGTTCTTCTTATCACCACCCCTCCCATCCTCTCCGCCATCGAGGCCCTCCCGACATCCTCGCGGAATGATCTCGACCTCCCCGAGGCCTTGGATCTCAACGACCCCATCTCCCATGCTCAGATTATTCAAATCGCCCGGTATTTCCGGGCCCAGACTCCGGCAGACACAACCAGAGGCAGGAGTCTAGATGCCCTTCTCCGCGGAACAAAAGTGTATATTCCGCCTCCGCCTAAGAAACCAGAGCCGGTGCGTCGATCCATCCCCCATCTCCATCTCCAACCATAGTACACGTGTGCGCACAAACAAATCTATAACAGCAGACCTAATGATTGGTATAATTAGAGCCCCGAATACCTCGCCCTCAAAGCACGCCTCCTCGCCGCCGCCGAAACAGACGCCTACAACCGCATGACCTCCTCCACTCTCACCCCATTCACCACCAGCCGCAGCGCACCAGCACCGAACTCCATCTTCACATCCTCAACACCCACGGTCTCCGCCCTGCATGACAAAACCAACAACCTATCCGATAAGAGAGAAGATGAGGACCCACTTACCCCATCCCTCGTCCTGAATATATTCCTCTCGGTCCTGATCACAGGGTTCAGTGTGTATTGGGCATTGAGTAGTTTCCGGACGCCCGAGCTGCTTATTGAGACTGTTGCGGGGGTTTGGGGCGGAGGGGGAAGGGGAGGAGGGAAGGGGGTGTCGGAGGCGGTTAAGGTGTTGGTGTCGTTGGGGTCGGCGTTGGGGGTGGGAGTGGCGGAGGTGATGATCTATGCGATTTACTTGAGGAAGATTGAGCTGGCGAGGGGGAAGGAGAGGAGGATGAAGGAGAGGAAGGTTGTTGTTGAGAGCGAGAAGGTTGGTGGTACTAAGGGTGATACTGGTGGTGATTCTGTTGATGGTGGGGACAAGGAAGAGATCTGGGGAAGAGGTGTAAATGGGGGCTTGAGGAGGAGAGTTAGGGAAAAGTGGGAGGAAAAGAAGGAGAAAGAGAAGGACTTGAATTCCGATGTTCATGACTGAATGAGACAAAATAGATCAACTGAGATACTAGTATGCTATATGTTGGGATCTGCGTAAGCCCTCGGATCAAGGAAGGACCATACATGGTCTTCTGGGTAAGAGATGCATGTCGATACAGCGGTCTAAGACCATACGAAGACTACAAAGTAGGCGATCTACCTGTCTTATCGTATATCTCCAACACTGCTTCCCGGACAGATAAACATGAAGTTCTTCCGCGTAGGACCCCCCATAGACATAAGAAGAAGCCAATGGTTGTCTTCAATTTAAAAGAACTTGATCAAAGTCTTGATAGAGGAGTGGGGTACTTCGGAGTGTTCTATTTGACATAGTTCCTGCAAAAACCCATGATTCGAGACACCAACTAGACAGCGAAAAGATTATCTAGGGAGTAACAAACAGATGATCTCTACAAGGCCCCATCATTAAGAACACTTTCCATCCTTGGTAGGTGGGCCTCCATCCGTATGCAACTTCGTGGTGGTCTACACTCGATGGCGGGATATCTTGACTTGTCTCTAGTTCGACCACGGTTTTTTCCTTTTTAAAGAACTGCGCTGTTGAATCGTTCAAGATCTGAGTCTTTCGCAGAGGGAGTATAGCAGATGCAGTTTGAAAGAAACGACCCTAAAAGGGGATTCAAGAGGGGTTTAATATCAGGCTCGCATAAGGCCGAGCTTCTGAGTGAGCCTTTGGCTGGCATGAACCAAGGGAAACGGTCCAAGATCTACACGAGAACCTCACTGATGAGTTGGATGTCATGGTCAGATCTTAGCTGTGTTTGCTGCGTTAAAGAAGATTTTCTATAAGCCTGGGTTTTGCGTTGCTTCATACTGAGATTTGGGATTTGATAGGCATTAGACTTGACATTCATGCTTCAACGGGGAAGCGTCTACATAGATAGGAACACACTTATTTTAACTAAAAGGATATGGCTTGATTTGATATAAGTAGACTAGGCCCGCAAATTGATACTAACTAAGCACTGTGAAAGAACAAGATATGCCTCTCTGCTTATCAAATAAAAATGCTTCATTAAGACTAAAGACCACCTCAATTATCCTCTTCATCCACTTCCTCGTCCACAAACCCTTCCGGGAGCCCGTTCCCACTAAACTCCCTGATCACCAATCTGGCCTCGCAGTGGTTCGGGTCCGTAAAGGTCTGATCGAGCCACTCAAGCATGTTCTTCCAGGCCTGGGGCATAATGCACTCGATATTGAGTGTCTCACCGGACGAATAGCAATTGCACCCGTGGTCATGGGGCGAGGCAACAGGCAGGCCTACGGGCTGGTTCGAGATCATATAGCCACGGCAACGCGAGGAGATGAAGGAAGCAAACGATGAAGGATCTTCCGTGTTCTTCTGGGCCCCGAAATCAATCGAAGCTACATGAAGGGGATTTGAGAGGCAGATGGCGGAGATGTAAGGACGCCATGATTCCCCTGTAGTGAGCCATGAATTAGTGACAAGGCCATCTCATGAAACGAAGACAATGTGTGTAGATATAAAGAGTATCGAATGGAAGAGAGGCAAAGGATGCTCACAATTATTCGCCAAGTACCTGATGGCACCCAATCCGCCATCAACCAGTCCAATGATGCCAATCTTCGCATCCGCTCTAACAAGCCGTCCTCGAGCCGCCAGGATCTCCTCAAAGACGTAATTGACATGTTCCTGCCAGTTCTCATTTCCAGGGATCTTGTTTCGATGAGTCATGGCCGGAGGAGGATCTACAGCCGATTCTCGGGGAACGCAAGGCCAGGATGCCAGAGTCATGGCTCGACGGGAGCGGCAGTGCCAGACCAATTGGCCGGCGTTTGCCAGGACAAGGGCCGTAGTCGACAAGTCTTTGCTTGTAGCCTTGGGATTAGCGTCAATTGTGGAATCAGTGTCATCTTTCTTGCCGAGAACAGCCCGGGCAAAAGCAACGGCCGAGCCGGCATCGATGCCCTCGTGCCCGATAGTCCGGTAAGCCCAGACTCCAAGATCCTGTGTAGGTTCCCCAAAGACAACAATGACGCGAGAGGCGGAGGATATGTTCTTGGAGACTAGGATTGGGACGTGGGAATCGGTGGGTTTAGCAGTTAGTGGGAGGCGTAGAGTGACGAGGCCAAGATCGTGGAGACGAGAGGAGACAATGCTGCGGATGCATGCTATGAAACCAGGTTAGAACACACGAAGAGTGATCTGTACGACGGGCTGAGATGATTCGCAAGATGAGCATTCGCTAGGACTTACTGTTCATGGCCTCTCTCTGCATATCGTTCCAGCGCTCATGCTTGTTGATCTTGTACTGGAACTCCTTCTCTGGATCCGTAATCATCCGGATCTGGTCTTTGCCATTGATGAAGTATCTGGGTTCAGTTAGTGGCGCATCGAGCGGGCTGAGTTTCACATCTGTTTTCTTACCCCAGCTTCTTCAGATCCGCAGGGAAGACAGGGTCCGCAGGGAGATCCTTTCGACTAAAGACGAGCATCCTGGTGGTGTAAGTCGAAATTGAGGATAGAACATGTGCTCAGGACCGAGAGGGTGGAATACTGAAGAGAGAAGAGAGGGGACAGGAGACAAAAGAGGAGATGGGATAGTGAGAGAATACCAAGGATAGAATTAAACTGCAGCTTTCCGTAACGTTGCAGTGAATGAAGAGGCGTTTGCCGACGCAGTCACTTCCACAGCCCAGACCAATCGCAATGACCCTCAGGTTTCACATCCGTCCAGGAAGAAGGCGAATGCCATCCAGTGACCAAGGTGACTACCCTCAAGCTACCCCTGCAACCCCATTTGCCAGTTACTGTCACCAAGAAGAACAATGGATCGATGATGAAGAGTCTTTATTTCTCACCACCACCCAAACCCTATTGTACATGTCTCACTCACGAGAACAAAGAACGAAACAAACGCCTTCAGGAACCGGCCGACCCAAAGCTACCAAAAAGTCTTTTCGCATAATCCACAGGAAATAATGATAGGCTTTACCAACTCGCCTTCCTCACACCCGGGAGCTCACCGGCCAGCGCCTGCATACGGAATTGGAACTAGACACCATCAGCACTCATTCACATACAACCTCCTTGGTCATCTGCCGTATTCCATGTACTTACTCTACCAAGTCTGAATGCCCGGATCACACTTCGGGGAACACCACCCGCCACACAGCGGTTCTTGACCTGCGTCGAGCGAGTGTAGGGGTGCATCGAGGCGAGCTGCAACTGGGCCTGAGCACGGACACGCTGCGGAAGAGACGTGTTGTGGATAACGTAGCGGAGAGCTTGGCTATAGCGTAGCGAACACCGTTAGACTTTCGTTCGTTTGCTTGAAAGGGCCGGTCAGGCTTACCGTTCGGGCTCGAACTGGGCAAAAACCTTCCGCTTGGTGTGGTCGCGGACGACGCGGGGGTTGATGAAACCGCCCAGGTCCTGGATCTTGGCTCGGAATTGCGACATTTTGGCTGGTATGGGGGTTCCTGATGCTGGTAGGCTGAGATTGAGGGTTGGTTGATGGCGGAGGTTTTGGCCGCCGCGGCGAAGTCACGGGGCTCGGGATGGACATCGCCCGATTGGGTATAGGGCCATCTCGGATTCAATGAGCGAGAATTTGAGGACGAGTCTTTAGATAGATGATTGGGATTTTTGATAGATGATTTCGGTTCTGGTGAATTTGGCTATTCGCATTGACATGCTCGCTTTAGCTATCGTGGTGGAAAGAGTTGTCGAGATGTTGATCGTGTAAGCTACGCGCTTTATCAAAATTCAGTGGCACCTCGAAGCTCTGTATGAGCCCTCGACGCAGTTTGAAAGATGGTACATTGGGGCCTTGTTCAGACAGCCATGGGATACCCTGTATAAGTCACCATATGCTATGGCTAGACACTCGCTCGTTCATGGTCAGCTGCAGACCGTTCTCCTCAACAAGCACTCATTGGAACTCGGCACACATAGTGCTGCACCGTGCGCCTCTATCAACTGTAGTGTCGCTAGCTCTCGAAGAATGACTACGGTTGCCTCGGCTCGCTTTGATCATTGAAGACCTGCGTATCGTCTTCCGGGGGGTTCCGCCCACGTCGTCAACCAATACAGTGCCCGTCAGAGAGAAAAATGTTATACAACTTGTCAATTCGCCAATATGTCCTAGGACGGTATCTTCTATAAGCTTATACAGAGTAAATGCCCGCAAAACGAATCACCGGCGACTGGGTAATCGGGGTCTCAGACCACCCACGACCACCGTTTTCCCGCCATCTCAGCGTGCTCGAACTTCGTCAAGGACTAATTTAATGCTTCTGGTTCTTGGCGTTGGGGTTGCGGGGGTCGTTCTTGAACTCAGCAGCTATAGACAAACAACCGAGGTTAGCGTGATTCGTCCAAGTGAACAAGATCTCGAGCCAAGCAGAAGCTCAACTGGGAAGTTGGAGCGAGGTGGAGGGTTCACATACTGTTCATGAGAACGTTGGCGAAAGAGTTGACGCCGTAGAGGATGACCACACCTAGACACAATCGTCAGAAACCGAACGTTACCCCTCTCAAGGTGCTCCAGTCGAGCCATTCCCCTGCATCCATAGATTGCACGACCAAACAAGCCACTCAATAACATAAGGGGTGCATGTGCATACCGGCAGCGAAGAAGGGGGCCAGAGGCTTGGCTATACGAACAAGCAAGTCAGTTCATATTCTGAATTCTCGGCTCAACGGAGGCGCGCCAGGACCGCGTGCAACTTACCAACGGGAGTGGGGAACTTCTTTCCGAGGAGAGACATGGTGGCAGTCCGTTTGATTGAAAGCGAAGTGCTGGAGATGGAGGAGAGACGGAGTGAGAGCAGCTGGTGAAGGAGGACGAGACAAGAGCGGGTACAACGAGGTTTGTCCGGGACTCCGAACTCCCGGCCGCTTTAACGCTTCGGGAAGAGTGGCCGCGCCGCTTTTGCCCGGCCGCATCGCTGCCCCTCCACATGTAAACAATCATCACTTATCAATAACGATAAACAACAAGAATCGCATCTGGGCACTCTGGACAGCTGAGTATCCAACACACCATCATCATCACAATGGCAGAACACCTTCAAGCTTCGGTTGGATCCTTGCAATCCTCTCTCCAAATTCTCGATTCCTCCATCTCCACCCTTGATGCCGGCATTAGCGACTTTCCCAGACTATGCAAGGTCTTGCAAACAACCCGAGTAAGTGCTATCTCTAGCCCTGTACAATATGTAACTAACCCACCCCAGCACTTCGAACTCCTTCCCGAACCCACTTTGCGCGAAGCGCAACAGTCCCTCCTGGACGAAATCACCCCGAGCATCGCCCATCTATTATCCCTAGCGTCGAACCATGTTGAGAAGCTCTCTCGGCGTGAACAGGGACTCCGCGCCAAGTGCGAGCTGCAAGAGGGGCGAATGTACTCCAACGAGAGTCGCCAGCCGTCGAGGCTACGCAGTGCTTACGGCGATCGACAAGGAGCTTCTGGAAATGCGGCGAAAGCGGCCGAGTTGAGGAGATTGGTCCAGAAGAAGGAGCGTCTACAGTATGCGGTTGAGAGATTGGAGTTGCAGAGTACGCAAAGAGAGCGACAGCTGCGGAAGAGTATGGCTTTTCACTGAGACGTCGGTGGAAGCTGGAAGAGAATTTCAGATATGCTTGCTTGCTGTGAGTCTACGACTGAGATGATGGCCGTTGCTGGAGTCATTCGGGGCTCTTCTATGAACGCAGAATAGGGGAGGACAGGATGTTACGAGAACATGAACATGACGAGTGGTGAAGGCACTAGATCTGCAAAGTTTGCAGGGAGCTTTACCTCAGGAAGAGGATGACTCGAGACCGGACACTTGCGGCCGGTTATCATTCAAACGAAGTACTAAAGTCGCCCCTCCCTGCTTTGCAACGTTACGCCCCTACATGAGGCCTCCGCCGCCACATGACTCCAGGATTCATTGAATAGCTCATAAGCGATGCGCGTTCTGAGCATGGTTGCTCGGAATTCTAGTCTTTTGCCAAGTTGGCGAATGGCAGAGATCGATACAGAAGCGCACCTAGGAGGCCGCGGGAGAATACTCACTGGAGTGCCTGCTAAAGGAATTGGAGATGCGTTTCATGGTTGCTATACCAACTCTAACACTACTTCGGAGGAATAGGACAAAAGCACCGACCCTAAGAAGGAGGTAGAGGAAGTAAGGAAAGAAAGATGATCATGCATACGATGAAGATGGATAAAGGAGATGTATTGAGTGAAGAGCTCTTTCGCAACCGGTAGTTATGGTCTATACAACATCTCATATATCGTACAAGTATAATACAATGACATCAACAAATGCTCCTAGCCAGAAGCACAATTCAATCCTTATGCGCCACATGTGACGCCATACACCAAATGAACCAAACCAACCTAGATCTATAGGATTAGGATGTTGGTTTTATCTGCTTCAACGCTTGTCTGCGTTTCTTCTTGTGCTGATGCTTCACCCAACTGGGAATCTTTTGCCCTTGCTTCTTAACTGGAGTCTCAATGTCGGACAATCCAATCGGCTCAGTCTCCTCCTCTAATGCGTCCTCTTCGTCCCGCTCCTCTTTCGCAGCGGCCCGTTTTGCCAGACGTTCCTTCTTGCTCTCGCCATGCTTGTCGCCGATTCTTACTTTCCTATGAATGCGAGTCTTCGCACCGAGTGCCCACAGGTCTCCCCATTGGGCCTTGCGCGCGTCCTTGTATGCTTGTCGACTGAATGAGCGAGGGACGGTCCACCGCTCCATCTTGCCGGCCGGCGTGCAAACGTCGAAGGTGACATGGCCACGGCGTTTCATGGGTTGAAAGACAACACGAGGGAGTGAAAGCATGTTGACGCCGGCTTCTGCTTCGGCAGAAGACTGCGTTTCGGATGCAACGGCTTCATCTGATGCTTCAACGCCTTCATTCGGCATCTCGACAGCATGCTCGTATCCGGCAAAGGCTGCATCGGTAGCTTCGGGACCCTGTACAATTCCGTCTTCGACCCGCCGGTCGACACCGCGCTGGACAGCGACGTAACTAAATTTCAGATCCTCGTGATTTCGGTCCTTAGCGCCGACAATGCGCTGTAGGAACGGCGGTCTGATATAGCGTTGCTGGAAATGACAATAATCTTTACGGCCCTTGGCATGGCCCGGCGTCTGGTACATTGGACATTTGTTGTGGTTAGTGCAAGGAGCAACGATCATGCCGGGTTCTTTCTCGATGAATGCTTCTTCTTCGGGGGATTCTAGGAAATTCTCGTAGTTGGTGGACCCGGGGCTGGAGACGAATCGCTTCAGTAGCATCTCACGGGCCCCGGCAATCGCCTCGAAGCCCTTTTGGTGTCCCTTCTCAAGAAGGATGAGGACACCTCCGTTAGGGTTGAGGAGGTTCCACAAGTTCTGTACGTGTTCCTTTCGGAGGTACTCCTCTTCAATTCCGAGCAATGAGTGTGGAGCAATAATCACGTCGTACTGTTTCCGTTTTGGCGGAGCTCTCTCGTCTTCCAAGGTGGGTTTTTCTCGGACATGCACGTAGTCAGGCAGCCGTGGGAGGAAGCTCGTGTCCTCTAGCATCGCGCTCGCACGGAGACGAAGGGAATCGGACCCAACAACGACCGTTGACCGGCCCACAGGACAAGGATCCTCTGGACGAGCATCTGGCACCATGGCTTCCCACTCAGCACGAAGAACATCTCTCCACGCCAAGACACCTGCACCTCCAGCGCTGACATCGAGGATATGAGGACCATCTTCTTGTGCCATCAGATTCCGAATCCACTCCGTACCCAGGCGCTTTCTAACCTCCACCAGCACACTCAAGGCAGATGCATACATTGCGGGGTAGAGGGCGGCAAGGTAAACATTGGATTCCATCTCGGTCATGAAACGCTGCGACGCTTCAAGAGGGATTGGCTGTTGAGGAACAAGCATGCGAGGGGGTGGAGTTGTAGTGGAAAGAGGGAGGAACCTGCCGCCAAATACGCGATGGGCGGTTTCTGCGACGTGCTTGTTAGAGAAATCCGACAAAATGACAGAGACAGGGCCCGTGAGTGTGTTCTTCGGTGGAAATATAGTGCTGGGATCGGTAGAGAATTTGCCCATTGTGGTCAAAGGATGAAATCTGGGAGTCGAATCAGGCGCTGCCTCATCTCTGAACTGCTCTAGCATGATCTCTCCCCCAAGCTGTTCAGCGACTTCCCGCGTCCTTTGCATCGCAACCGTTTCATCAATTGGCAGTTCAGCTTCCATATCGTAGACCAACGGAGGCTCATCGTGAGTTTCAGGCTCGTCCAACTCGACCTCTTCCCAGCCAGCCTCGCCGTCGAAACGGTAAAGTTTATCCGAATCTATATCCTCCTCCTCTTCCTCCAAAGCGTCAACCTCGGATTCTGGCGCGAGAACGACCGGTTCGCCATACAATCGGGTGTAAAGCCGAGTTTCTGTATCGTTCAGGTGCCCCTCCGGAAGATATTCTCCGAACTCTTGCCTCGCTTGTTGCACCCGCGCTTCCAAGGTCTCTTCGTCCCGATGGCCAATCGTCTGACTTAGTGCATGGTCGAAATTTATTCCTTCGAGGTTGAGAGCTTTCTCATGATCATCCAGTAGACCTAGGTCGTGCATAAGTTCAGCCATCTCCGTATCATTTTGGTTGATTTCATCGATCAAGGTGTAGATAGTATCCTTCCGCTTCGTGCTGGGATCGGTCTCCGTAGGCGACGTGGAGGAATACCTCCGCCCGTGCAGCCATTTCTGAGAACGAATATATGTAGCTTCCCTGAGCAGGGTTTCCAAGTGCGAGGCCGACGGAAGAGCCTTGCGGGCAATCGAGGTTCGTGGGCGCCCAGCTATGAAGCTCGCAGCTCCGCGGCGGAGTGGCTGCGAACCGGTTGGCGGCGACCTGGGTGCAGCCGTGCGTAAGAGGCCATGGGGATGGGACCGGGTCGCCCTTGCGGCCGGAGATCGTGACAACATCCTCAACCCTTCCACGGCTCGAGATGCAAGTATCAGGAGCTTGAACCTGGAAGAAACTGTCTCGCCACTCGAGAGCTTTTGACAGGAAAACTCGCGCCAAGCCGCATGCCCATCAGAAATTACGCGATTCCTATTGGCCGTGCAGATCATGTGGTCTTACATAATCCATCTAGACCCAACCGCGGCCTCGGAATCGAGGCGCGCAAGCATCAACTAGATATCAGAGTGTGGGGGAGTAGCGGGAGCATATTGTAGAGTTGTTATTTACAGTATGGGGGTCCTACTGAGATTCGCTATCTGTATCTTCATTGCCCATGAGCACCTTCAAAGCCGATATCCACTTCATCACTTCGTGCTCGAGAGCGCTTAGTTTGGCCATCACGGCCATGAGGCTAGGGTCCTGACTCTCTACGCGGATCTTTTCTTTTACCTTTACTTCGTCCCCTTTCCATGTAAACACATCACCAGCCTCGTCATGAGGGCGATGGCGAGTCCCAAATAGCCGATCCCGCAGGTTGAACCCGGTAAGAGAAATATCTGCTGCGAACGCGGTTGGCGTATGGGTGGGTGTGTTGGATTCTAGCGTCCTAAGATGTAAAACCAGTGCCGAGTCGGCAATGGAGAGATGGAAGGACAGGTACGGTGGTAATGGAGGGTCGAACATCTTGCAATTGCAATTCAGTCCCTGTTCCGTACGACGAGCAAATGGATAACCACTTACCTCCTCTTGTGCACTCGTCTCCCACCACTTGCCTCGGACCTTGTCATTTTCACCCTTCAGCATCTGCCGTGCTTCGCTGATAGTCTCACGCAGAAGGTGCAGTTGACTGAAGATAAAACTGGCATTGAGTGGATCTCCAGTCCAAGTGCTAACATCCACAATATCGAGACTTTGATTGACCAGGTTCTTTACCGTTACTAATTGGCTTAGAACGAGCTCGGGTGTTGCGGGGGCATTAGACAGGCACAAGCGGGTGGTAGCTGAGCCCCGCGAGGCAAGGGAGCTAAGGCGGAGCTGGATATCCTATCATGGCACGTTAGAACATCAGCATCATCCTTGAGACGCTAGCTTATGATAAGCAACGGCCCATGCTCAAAGAATGCGGGTCTGTGTGGAAGTTCAGGAGGGAGGAATAAGGGGTGAATGATATAACATACGCCTTTCACGATCTTCGTCCCAACCCGAGTCACGTAGCCTTTGACATTTTCGGACCGTAGAGACGAGAGCACCAGTGTTGATCCCGGCTCCTTGGGAGCCAACAGGGCCTCGCATTCATGGAGGCCCTCCCTCAAGGAGGCAAGGGAGTCTTGCAGGGAACGCAAAAGCCATTCTAGCTCGTTCGCCTATATCAGTTGCCAACCGAAGTAAGTAGCCTATCGATGATGCACGCGCTGTTGAGCCGGCTCAAAATTGAGGGTAAGGGGGGAACAAAACAGGGCATACCAACGCGGAGTCGACTTCCTGTTCCAGGCGCTCTTGGGGTAAGGGTGGGTAAGCCCAGGTGGCCATATTGAGATTTTACCCAGCGGGTTAGTTCGACCCTCTCGGGAGATCGGATGGAAGTGCCTCTGGACCCGGCAGTGGTCAAGGGATCGGTAGGGGGAGGGGTACACCGTAGGCAGCAGGGTTCGTCTCGGGGTTGGTGACGAAGTCGACAGAAGAAATTTTCCGCATTGGCTTTCGCGTAATCCACGTCGATCCGAAAGGTCCCAAGGCGGGTGCCCAACTCAATCGCAGGGAGGTAGGTGGTGCAACGTCTGTCGTGGACAGAAAGTTGTTGCAGCGGCAGGCCGAAGTTCGACAACGTCATGGATCCGGATGGATGGCCCTCGGCCCCCCAGGCAGTCAGGCCGCCTTTGCCCGATCAGACCTAGCGGGCCGCTAAGGTTTAGACTAGCCGAGGGCAGTTAGCGGGGCCTGCTGCAACCATGACGTCGACGCCGTCATCTTCTGGCCCGGTCGTGCCTCGACGATCAGAACAACCTTTGAACCACTCAACGCCCACACGGCCATGATGCGCCCTCATCATTATATCACTACTATGGCTCCCCTGGTACTTTATCCCCCGGAGGCACCACCACCGGCTTCTCCGGATATCCGCTCTAATACTGCAACCTCTCACCCCCTTCCATCGTCGCACATCCTTGTTCTTCCTACCTGATATCTCTCGCCCCAGAATATAGCGACCTGTTGCGATTCATAAACTAAAGCTAGCTTACACTGGGAATCTTCTCATCTTTCTAAAGTATCTCGAATCCCGAAACTACAACCACACACTGCCACGATGGCTTTGAGCAGTAATCCTCCCACATCCGGGACAAAGTCCTCACTGCCTCGCACAGTTGTAGCTGACTGGATCGTACTATAGGAGTCGCAATGGGCTTTCTAGGCCTGTTCTTCACAGCCGGAGCCCTTCTACTCATGTTTCTCACGTTGTTAGGAGGCGCGAGAAACTCGCGCCCACTGAACGAGATTTACTTCCTGCAAGTCGACACGAGCAATATTCCAGGGGCACCATCTCTATCTCGCTGGACTTATTGGGAGTTGTGCTCTGTAGTAAATGGAAAAAGCGATTGTGGATCATCTCACCCGGATTATCCATTCGATCCTCCAAGCAGTCACAACTTTGACACCACCGATAACATTCCCTCTGCTTTCGTTGGGTAAGCCAGGATTAATTGTTGAATTCAATGACTCGCGATCACCACCTAACATGTCACAGAACGAATCACTACTACCTAACATCTCGGTTCTCATTTCCCTTCCATCTCATCGCTCTGTTCTTTGGCGTATTGTCGCTTCTGACCGGATTCCTGGCCATGTGCACGCGCATCGGAGGCTATGTGTCCTCGCTGTTGGCTTGGATTGCCCTGATATTCCAGATCATCACGACCTGCCTCATGACGTAAGTTCGGGAACAAGCACGAAGTAAGAGCTTAACTAACATTTGCCAGTGCTGTCTATGTCCAGGGTCGGAACAAATTTAATGCCAACGGTCAGTCAGCCAAACTCGGTGTTAAGGCCTTCGCCTTCATGTGGACTGCTGTGGCTTGCCTCCTCCTTTCATGCATTTTCTACTGCATGGGTGGTGCTGTTGGTCGAAAGGAAAGAGGATATAGCGGCCGTGAGCACCGTCGCCGCGGTTTCTTCTCGTCTGCGCGTCCAGCAAGCGTGAGGAGCAACAAGGAAACTGCGCCCTAAATCTGGAAGGGCCCTTTTTTATGCCTTTAATTGGAAAATGAGCATGCTGAACTATAGTATCTTGATACCTACTATAGTATAGCAGGTTACGCCATATGACTGTCTATGGACTATGAACCAGAATTCGGGGTGTGTCTTCTAGGGAGGTAGCTGATCTTCATCTTTACAGTTCGAGGTCTCTCTTATACCCTCCCTGTGACTAACTAGGGTCACGTCTCCAAGAACCACTAATATCTCTTTGTTAATGAATCTCTCTCTGCCTGTGTAGTCGACCAATGATTTGATGTATCATACTGTCTCTTGCTACTTGATATCTCTTGACCCTAATTCTAATACTATATGCCTGACAATATTCTATCTTCACGTCATGGGAACGATAACATACATGGAACTCTACTCTGATATGACATTCCGTATGGCTACTATCAATTCCGCTACGGCGAGTAGATACTATGTGCCCAGCTCAATCATTTCCTGTAGCTTCCAACATAAAATCAAGTATTCTCTCGGTATGTTCCAAGCGCCTACCAGTGATCTAACAGATTCCGTCGGTATCATACCGGTCAGTCTAAACACAAATAGGAGGTAGATGTGGAGTATATATTCAAAAAGAAGTCACTAGACAACCATCTAACCTTCATGCATTCCACTTGCAGAGTAGACCCAACACTGAGGCCGGCTTTTTGCAGGTCAGTTGGTTTTACCGGAGAATGCCGCATGCTCCTTTATTTGCATCTACAAATCTCGTGGCTTGATTCCTTTATTCCTGGACCTAGTCAATTACTAGAAACTTAACAGGGATTAGATAGGGTTCCGTCGTTGGATTTCATTGTCTTTGTGGTCGCAGAGTATCCGTCCGTCTTCGGAACCTATCCAAGTAAGTGGATTCCATATAAGCATGCCTATTTTTTGAACGTATAGCCTCCTGATGTTGGATATTGAGCCGAAACATGGCTATGATAAAGTTCCTGGTAAGTCAGACGTACGGACAGTCATGCGACTCGGGGTTGGAGATACAAAGCATATAACAGGGGCTTGCCTATGGAATGAAAGACATGAACGGAAAGGTCCTACATGAGACGAAGCTTCCAAATTATACGATTTTGGGCAAATGATAGCTTTGAGGTATATAAAGACGTTCCGGTTTGCTGGATCTTAGTTCATTTGTGAGCTCCTATTTATCAGAACTCTCATCTCTGTGCATCTCGAGCCACAGTCTGGAAGTTTTAAGCATCCAGAAAGTTCAACCTATTTCTATTTCGACATATAAACAACAGAATCAGCATATAAATCATGGTAGTGATCACTGCTACCCTTATCCTGGGCCTCTTCGGCGTCATATGGATGTATATCCTCTGGCGTGCCGGCTATGACGTCCCCCTCGAAATTTATGAACTCCTTTACCGCAATGGCTGGGGACGCTTCGCCGGGCCCCTTCTGATCATCTCCATGGCTTTTACGCCAGACGCGTCCGAACGGGAGCAGAAAGTATGGATATATAAAATGTGGCACGTGCTTGATGAAGAAGACAGGGCCAAACAAAAAGCATTCTGGCTTCTTGCGGAAGAAGACACCCTCGCTAATAACGTCGAGATCTTGCATGACCCAGAGCTACAAGCAAAGCTCGCACATGTGCAAGAAGGTCTCGGGCGGTTTATTCCCAGTCTCCTTGAGCTGGGACTTGATAAATGCCAGCTGGAGGATGAAAGACCCGATGGAGCTTGGACCCGATATCGTTCTGCAAAGCCTGGTGTGAGCCTTGAGAGTGAGAAAAGGCGCTGTACGCTGAGATATGGTTGCTGTTCTCGTGGTTGTGGATGCTGTGAGGAGGTCCGTGCGTGTAGGTTCAACGGATTGTTCTACCAGGTGAAGTCGCACTGCACGGAATATTGTGGGTGTTGTATTCGGTATAGGGACTCTCTCAAGATCGAGAGAGAGGTGGTGCCAGTTGGCATTCTGCCCAGGGACAAATATGAGGAGGAGACAAGGGGGAGGCGCCGCGAGACATTCAATCCTGATGTTCTCAACTCGCAGATTCCCATTCCACACTTCGATTTCTCCGCAGATTACCGTCATACTTCTCCAGGATTTCATGATTCTCCTTTAAGAGAACGCCCGGATCCCACCATGTACTTTTCTGATTCGGAGGAGGAGGAGGAGACTGGCATGTTGCTCCTAGAACAAAGAATTGTTCAAGAGGAATAGCTGCAGGCCGATGATTATAGTACTACCGAATATAATGGGCTATCGTGATCATCTTGCTGGCATAGGTGTATTCCGTATAGAGGAGCAAGGCCGTGAAGGTATATATATAGTCATCTGTTCGTGTATTTTCTTGCATCCAATAATACTATCAAAGATGGAGTCTTTGTTGCGTTATCTTCCTTTGTTCCAACTCTGATAACTGGATGGTAATAGTATCCCACTATATGGTGCCCCGCTATCATTGTCATAGTAGCATGATTGTGTAAGATAGTCCCGACCGCCTGACAAGGGGAATTACTGTAACATGATTGTTGCTTTGTTTTGCTGCCGAGGGTTATATAACACAATGAGACTTGAACTTCTCATCAAGGGATGCCTCTCGGAGGACCTCCTCATATCGGGAAGACAAATCAGGCGTATGATGTAGGTGTGGGATTTGATGCATTGAAGGTTGATTGTTGAAATGGCTGAACCATAAGTCATCTTTTTGAGAATTGAAGACTTTTCGATGATATTGGAATCGACTGGTTTGGGATCAAGGATGTGTAGTGGAAGTTTATCCGGATATTAGTAGTTTCTTTTCGGGAAGATAGATGGTTCACCTGCAGGGTTTCTAGTATTTGGGTTGGTGAACTTGTATAGAAAATATCTTCAAAGCCGGAATAAACTTGGAAGTTAAGAAATTATGAAGATTAGTACCAAGCGTCACAGAAAGATAACAAAGCCATGAGGAGAAGTCTTTTAACCATCTGCCCTTGGAGTCCTCTATGCTAACATGACTTGCTACTTCGCAGATGGAAAGGGAAAATTACGACACAGATATAACACTGAATACTCTTGGAATCATGAGATATCATCTAGAAAACCCATCGTTTTCTATTGCGCTTCAAAACAGCTCTATATACTTTTCAGAAGCCTTTTTTGATACATTCATCATCAATAAGTCGTGGCAAGACAGAATGCAGAGCGCATTCCCGTTGTCCTGCCCGGTCCGAAGGGCCCCAAACCAGTCACAGGAAAAACAGACTATGTTCAACAGATCAGTTTATAAAATTCTAGATCGATTCATAGAAGGAAAAGCATCGTTATAGGTCTTGTGGCGATCAGAGATATATGAGCAAGGAAATTATAGGCTAAAAGAAGATTTAGGCCTTGGGAGCCTCAACAACACCGCGGACGGCGCTCTGGCCGCCAACTTCCTTGGCCGTGATCTGCAGACCCAGGTCAGCGTTGACGTGAACAGTCAACTCGACCTTGCTGCCGGCCTTGACGCCCTTGACAGCCAGCTCGGCAATGGGCTTCTCGGTCTTCCAGACAATCTCACGGATCTCCTCCTCCTCGTCCTCATCGGAATCAAAGTCGGAGTCATCCTCGTCGTCCTCGGTCTTGGCAGGCTTCTCCTCCTTGGTCTTGGGCTCGGGCTTGGTGACCTTGATCTCGCGGACACCCTCGCAAACACGGATGAAGACGTCACCGCCCTCCTTGGGGGCAGGGAACTGCGCAAGGCGGCGAGCAGGGAGAGCAGTCTCGGCGTTCAGGAGAGCCTTGAAGTCAACGGTCTCTCCGGAGGTGAACTCGACACCAATGGCATTCTGGAGGTGGGGGGTGGCAGTGACCATGGGGTGGATGGACTGCTCGATGTCCTCCTTCTCGAACTCCTGGATCAGAGAGGCCTGGATGGCGGCACCTCTGGGGGCGAGCTCAGAGGGGTTGATGGCACCAATGAAAGTGGAGGGGGCGAGAATGGTGGTCTTCTCGGGGAAGATGTTGCGGGCAAGCTGGGCAATCTTGGGGGTGTGGGAAGTACCACCAGCGAAGATAACCTATAGTGGAATTAGAATGTGGCTGAAGGAGGAGCAGGGGATTAAGAAACGAACCTCGTCAATGTCCAAGACATCCAGACCCGCCTTCTTGACGACCTGGTCGATCAAGCCGGTGAACTGAGCGAACACCTTGCCAGACAGCAGCTCGTACCGGGTACGGTTGACAGTGGAACCGTAGTCGATGCCGTCCGCGAGACTCTCAATGCTGAGAGTGGCGTTGGTACCGAGACTCAGAGCCTTCCTGGTGGCCTCACCCTCCAGCTTCAGCTTGGCCAAACCGCGGGCGTTCTCCCGGGGGTCGGTCTTGTGCTTCTTGATGAACTCCTTGGCGAAGTGGTCAATGACGATCTTGTCCAAGGTAGCACCACCCAGCTCGTAGTCGTGGGCAGTAGCGAGAATGGTGTACATGCCACCACGGCAAGCAACGACAGCGGCATCGGAACGAGTGCCACCGAGGTCAGCGACGACAACCAACTTGTCGGTCACAACAGCCTCCGGCCGAGCATCGTAGGCGAGGACGGCAGCAACAGGCTCGTGGATGAGCTGGAGGACCTCCAGGCCGGCAGCGTTGGCAGAGGCGATCAAAGCCTCACGCTGGGAATCCTTGAAGTCGGTGGGGACAGTGATAACGGCGGCGTTGACCTGCTTTCCAAGGAAATCCGAGGCGGACTGCTTCAGACGGCGGAGATGACGGGTTGTGATCTCGGAGACGGTGACAGTGTTGGGGGTCTCATCGGTGGTGTCGTTGATGGAGAAAGCAACGGTCGAGTCGCTCTGTTGAGGGTGGGCAGAGTTGTGGCAGGGAGTGGCGTCTATCGACTTGAAGCTGCAAGAAGTCCATCAGCATTCTTCTCTTTGCTTCCACCGGGACCGGTTGACATACTCCTTGCCAAGGTAATCTCTGAAGTAGGCAACGGTGTTCTTGGAGTTGCGAATAAGCTGGGCCTTGGCCTGGGTACCGTGGTACTCCTCGCCATCAATGTACGAGAGGACGGAAGGAATTTGACGGTCTGATGATGGGTAAGTTCAATGTTCAAATATCTTAGGGTATATGGAATGAACTAACCTCCCTCCTCGTTGGCAATAACCTCGGCCTTGCCTTCCTATGATTCCAGATAAGTCAGCAACCTGTCGCGGGATTGTACTGTGGGTGGGTAAAAGTTCCAATGGAACGGATCTGGCTGGGGACTGCGTCCATGTAGCCAGGGAACAGAAATTCACGTACGGCGTTGAGGCGGGCAATGGAGCTGGAGGAGTTGCCAAAGGAGATACCGATGGCGAATCTCTCGGCGGTGCCGTTGGTTTCGGAGCTCATCTTGACTGGGGGGTGTGCAAGGGAGGGGAATAAAAGAAATGGAGAGGAAGAATGAGGAGAAGAAGATCAAGTCAGTCGGGCTGCTGCTTCTCGATCCGCCGCGCTGCGTTTTGCCCCGATGGAAAAAAATTTTGGCTGGTTTGCAATTGGCGGGCACGTGTGGCTGGTGCTTATCGATAGTGGTTGTGGCGGTGCCGCTGCCACACTTTATGAACGATTATATTACTCCATGATATCGCGCCCATTCTGGGTCGGACTAGACATCTGGTGATTTTACGGAGATATGGGAAATCGAGGTTATCACTATTTATACAGATTGAATGGATTAGTTGCGTGGAAAGCGTAGCCCATATATGTCTACCATGCTCGCTCTTGCGCCCTCCTGCATATAGGTCACGTGGCGATAAGCAGTCCCGATAAGCCTGGGATTTGCGCTGCTTTTTCCCAGTCGCGGTCGACGCTCCAACAATCCTCATCTCCACGCTTTCTTCTCTCAACACCGCTGCAGGAACCAGTGGTTAAACACATTTACCATGTCATCCCCATTAGTACTTCTCCCTGGGGATGAGATCCCCTCCGAATACCTCCCTGCCACCAATTCCGCCCCATTGAGACTGGGCTCCGGTCTCCGTCTACTTTCACAACCGCCCTCTTCTTCACCTCAATCGTCTTCCCCTAGTCATGTCCTCACAGCCACGCAAGCCGGCATACTCTCCACCGATAACAAAAGAAACGCTGTATCTATTTTGTCATCTCCGAAACGCCGCTATATCCCTACTCCCAACGACCTGGTCATTGCGCAGGTCCACCATTCCAGTCCGGATTACTTCCACTGCATGATTACCCCGCAAACGCCTCATGTGGTGCTGGGACAGCTGGCATTCGAAGGTGCGACGAAGAAGACCCGGCCGATGCTCAAACAAGGTGATCTGGTTTACGCTCGTGTGCTCTCGGTCGGTCTTGGTGCGGGCGCGGAGGTTGAACTAACATGTGTGAACCCTGCGACGGGAAAGGCTGAACCCGGAGGATTGGGTCATTTGACGGGGGGCATGGTGTTTGATATCTCTACTGGCATGGCTGCTAGGTTGATGAGGGCGAGCTCATCCTCTTCCGACCAACAAGACGGCGTGGCCGGGTTGGTTGTGCTGGACGAACTGGGCAAGAAGTTGGAAAAAGCGGGTGGCTTTGAGATTGCCGTAGGAAGAAATGGCAAGGTCTGGGTGGACTGTTCCAATGGGGGAGATGCTGCTGTCAAGGCCACGGTAGCGATTGGACGATGCCTGACTACGATCGATGAACATGATCTGGGTCCAGCTGATCAGAAAAAGCTGGTGTCGAGGATATTGCGAGAGATGAAGATTGAAGTCTAGGAGGATAAATAGGAGTGTATGCTGTACATTTATGACTAATTGTGTGATATCATGCATTATTTGACGATTCCCGGCGTTCGATGTACTGTGGAAGAGAAGTGCAGGGCGATCTGGATGACCTATTATCCCATTCCAGGCAGTCCTACTCCGTGCATCTTGTTAACTAGACCAAGGTCTTCATTTACGGGTTGGTCAGTCCTTGTATGACAACAGGGATGAACATGCCGATTAGCCTCGCCGGGCAACTGGCTGATCAGTTCGTGGGAAGCCGAAGAATAGGGACCGGGGATGTTTCCAGGTTTGGGTCAGTACCTAAATAGGTGTGTTGAATTTGTATTGCGAGAATTGTGGAGTAGAATTGGGCGTTCTAGCTTCACATTTAGGCGTCGAACGGTGAAGTGGCTACATGAAGTGAAAGAGGAATGGAGGAATCGAGAAGGCCCCGAGGCTGACCGCTAAAGAAGCTTAAACGGCACCGCCAAAAGTCGCGCCGCCCGCGCCGCTCTAAGCTTCCTCGGCGATTTTTCTAAATTTTTGTCTGGCAGAAGATTGTCCCCCATCCACTCATTCCTCCACACTCTCCTCCGATTTCTTTTGGGGACCAGGCCTTTACATTTCTTACTCTTTCGATATGGGCGCCTCGTCGTCCCACTCTATTGACGAAGAAGAGCCCAATGCATATCCCGAGAATTTCGGTAAGTGACTGGCTTGCTTGCAGCTGTCGCAATGGATCTTTGCCTCCCATTATACACAGCCCGCTGATCTACCATGAAATGCAGATACTAGTCGAATGGCAATGGAGATTCCCTCGAGCTCCCCGACGAGTATAAAGAAAACCAAACGGGAGGAGCTGCAGCCCGACGACTCGATGACGTCCAAACGGAAGAGAAAGGCTCTGTCCAATGCCACCAACGACCAGAACAAGGCACCTGCCGCACCCAAATCGCCTCAATCGTCACCTCACGATGCATCCACTGCTCGTCCAGCGAAGCGCAAGAAGGTTACCGAGCCCAAACAGAAACAGACGCAAAGTCGCAAAGCGGAGACGGCAAAGCAGAAGTCGAAGGATGCACCTATGCCAGATGCGGCCCCAGTCTCACAGTCCTTAAATAACGAGGGCTCGAACGGTGCTCCCCATACACCCATAAAGGAATCAAGTACACCAGAAGCTGGCACTGAAGCAGTAGGAAAAGCGCCAGAAGGAGCCAGTGAGAATCCCACGAGCCAAGGAGAATTCAAAAAAGGAAAGCGCGGCGTGGATGCCAGTAAAGGAAAGGAAGGGAAATTGGTCGGCTTCTTCACCGCGGACGAAGTCAAGAAACTGGAAAAGTTCAAGCTTCATTTTTGCACTACCCACGGCGTCTCTAACGACACATTCGATCTTATGGTTCAGCATTCGGAAAGGGACAAATCAACACCATTCCCTTGTCATGCGGATGTCATCACGAAACCAACATTTTGGAAGGAGGTGTATGAGATTATCCCAAACCGGGACAAGAGGTCCGTTTATCGGTTCATGAGGCGGCATTTCCAATGCTCGGCGCAGAAGCCACATCACTGGACTCATGAGCAAGATGACGAGCTAATCCTACTCCACAAACGCCATGGGCCCAAATGGGCTTACATCGCCAAAATGATTGGTAGGAGCGACGACGATGTTGTACAACGGTGGAAGAATCGCCTCGAACATCGCCGTACGATGAACAGAGGCCCATGGTCTGAGGTGGAAGT
This sequence comes from Aspergillus sclerotioniger CBS 115572, assembly GCF_003184525.1. Classification (NCBI taxonomy): domain Eukaryota; kingdom Fungi; phylum Ascomycota; class Eurotiomycetes; order Eurotiales; family Aspergillaceae; genus Aspergillus; species Aspergillus sclerotioniger. The sequence goes on from NW_020291021.1 coordinate 351,489, forward strand.
ACGCTCGCTACAGGAACATCTACAAGCTGCATGGACTGCCATGAAAGAGATCGGGCACGATGTTGGCCGGGATATCTACGAGATGGACGAAAGTTTGATAGCTTGGGGCCAAGTCAGCAACAAGATGAACAACTGCCGCTCTCGACAGCAGTGTGCAGACAAATGGCGCAAGGTAAGACGGAAGATTCTGGCTCAGCGCACTAAGGGAAATCCGGATGCTTTCTATGACCCTGTCGTCGAAACGAAACCGCCAAAGCGTCGAAGCAAGTCGAGAGCGATTGCGACCCCGTCGAGCCAATCGGACAAACAGTTCAAGAGTTCCGAATTTGTGAACTCGGATGACGACTCGGATGAAGAAGTGACTGAGACCCCCAGTGTGGATCAGTCAACAACGAAGACTAGCGAGGCATCATCTCCGGAGCCACCAAAGGCTGCAACTCTCAAGGCGAGAAGTAGTGGGGAAGCCAGTGATAAGTCTGATTCAGATAGTTCTGACTCCGAAAAGTCAGATTCAGAGTCGGATTCAGAGGACGGGTCTGATTCAGATGCAACATCCAGTGGGACTCGTATTAAATCTGAGGCCACATCCACCAGTGATTCCGGCGACGGACCCCTGAAGTTACAGAAGATAGAACATCCTGTGCCCAATGGCCTGTCACAGCGAGCAAAAAGCGCCTCCAATACTTCTGCCAAGAGAGGAAAAGTAACTCAACTGTCTACTTCCCAGCAGCAGAAAAACACAGCCCAACAGAAGAGGAAACGCTCCCCTGTGGTCTCTTCAGAGTCAGAGTCTGAATCCGAGTCCGAATCCGAGGACAGCGAAGACAGCGAGTCGAGATCGCCACCCCGCAAACGGGTTTCAAACCCTACATCAAAGGCTTCGACCGCCCTCAAACAGCAGAAAAAGACGGACAAGGTAGACACAAGCTCTGATACATCGTCATCGGAAGAGGAGTCGGATGACAGCAGTACTAGCGATAGCGAGTCGAGCTCGTCTTCCCAAAAGACGCCGATTACGGCTGGGAAACTCGAGAATAGCGACAATCAATCCCGACGTCCATCTGCCAGACAGGGGCTTACGAAATCCCACAAATTGCAGAGTCGGATCGAGCCTCCCAGGACCAAAAGCAGTAGCTTGTCAGATGACTCAGATAGCGACTCAGAGGATACATGGTCCGAGGATAGCGATAGCAGTAACAGTGTTTCCAGCGACAAGAAACCTGCCAAGTCGTCAAAGCACCATCAGCAAGTCGCCTCTGCTAATTCTGCACGCAAGCCCACGATACCCCCAGTTCAACTTGCTAAGAAAGCAGATAAGAAACGCCCCAAGATAACAAAATCAGTCAAATCGAATTCGTCTGATATCTCCAGCTCGGATGAGGATGAGTCGGCGGGCCAGTCGAGAGACGCCAAGTCTGACAGCGATTCTGAGTCGGGAACAGACTCCTCCGACTCCTCCGAGTCGGGATCCGACCATTGAACGAAGGATTATGCCGTATTAGTCTAATTTAAGAAGTAGGGATCAGGTTCTGAGCCGGACCCTCTATTGGATTGAATGGTCGACCTGAACCAGCTTCGAGGGAGGGTCTGGTCTGTTTGCCACACGAATGATGATTATATGCGTGATCCTCTTCTCTTCACCTCTTATGACCTTTCTCCTGCAATACTATGAGTACAAATAGCGTTTGTGCAATGTTTCGGTGTCCCATGTGGGTACAAGAAAAAAGTTTCTTATCTCCTTGCTTCATTCTGAGCCTTAGTGTTTCTTATACCCTAGTTAGGTGTTCTTGGTATAGATAAAACAAGGCTTTTCTGGACCAGACGTTACAGACTTTCTTATCTTAAAACCTGGTTAGTAGTAGATATACATATAACTTTAGTTATAATATATTTGCCACGTCTACTCGAAGGACAATCCGTTCTATGTATACAAAAGCCCAACTAAAGCTCATCCTTATTCCAGGTCTCCTCATCTTCCTCATCGTCAGGATACGATTGTCTCTGCCTTTCTTCCTCTTCCTCCTGTTGCTGCTGTTGCTGCTGTTGCTGAAGAGCAACCCTCTTCGACAAAGCAGCAATTTCATCATCGTACTCCGTCCACTCGGGCACCTGTCGTCTCGCCCGATCCAACTTCGGCTCCTTGGTCATCGGATTATTACACAGATCGATAGTGCGGGCCTGCGACTGCGACTCGTCGGAGCACCACGTCTCACACCATAGCCACTCTTGTGGCAGGCTCTTGATGGGGATGTAATGCTGCATGTGATTTGGAAGGTCCTGGTCCAGGTTGCTCAGACTCTCCGGATCGGCTGAGAGCATCTGGTACTGGCCTCGGAGACGATCGCCGGCTGCGAGGGCGCGGAAGCGGTTCAGATCAACGACGTAGAGTGCAGAGATGTGATATGGTTGGCCGCGGAGGAAGTTCTTCCAGTAACCTTGTTTCCAGAAGCGGAAACCTTCCATCTCATGGCGGGAGTCGCACATCGGGGTGAAGCCATAGGGGGCACCTTCGAGGTCGAGGGAGACGAGATCGTACATGTCTGTGCGGACTATTTGGTCGGCGTCGACGAAGATGACTTTGTCGAGGTCGAGGGGGAAAAGAACGTCCAGGAAGAGGATCTTGTAGCCCCAGATTTCGCGCTGCTTTTCTTGCTGGGCGCGCAGCCAGTGTGGCCATTTGTAGGTGACCATTTCGTAGGAGAACTTGTATTCTTGGGCGAGGTGGGGGAGAAGGGATTTGAAGGATGGGGAGAGGAACTGTTCGATGAACCAGAATTTCACGCTGTGTTTAGTGTTGCGCATGACTGAGACCATCATGATGTTGAGCATGCGCTCGTAGAGGTGACCGCTGGCAACGGAGAAGATGTTAATGTCGGCCTGCTTGCCGCTGGTTCCTTTGGTGTTGACCCCAACGCTGGAGAGGATGTCCGAGGCGAAGTTGAAGCCCTTAGACATGTAGTCCATAGCGGAGCCCGGTTTAGGGCCTGTCTCGAGAACATCTTCGGTCTCGTATCCCTTCTTTCGGGACACGCGTGGGAAGAGGGTTCGGCCTTGGAAGGAGAGGAGGGCCACTTCGTTGTTTTCGTCGCCCGGTTGGGGGTTGTAGCCAAGGCCGCCTACGCTGTCAAGGGTGAAGATTTGTTCGCTGCGGCCGGGTTTGAGGTTGATGTTCCACAGCCCAGGCTGGGCTTTGAATTGGAAGTATCCGAGGTTAGCCATGACTATGGTGTCGGAGAAGTGAGGGTTGTTCTCAGTTCCAAGGAGAAGCTGGACACCCTTAGGTGGGGATTTGACCGTCATATCCCGGGAGTGGCCCTCGATCAATATATGCTCCAAGGCATAGATGGCATCGACATCCGTCCCTTCCTTTACCGAGCTTAACTTGATATTATCAAGGTCATAGATGGAGTCCTTGGGAGCCACAAGCCATGAGGAGGGGACGTCCATTCCCAGGGTCAGCAGAGCTTCAACGGGAACGCCCGAGAAGGAGGCCGTAGGTCGGGAAACCGACCCATCGTCGTTGAATGAGGGCTGCGAGTTGAGAACGTAACGGTAGAAACGTTTGGTGGGCAGCTCTTTAATCTCTTCCCGCGGATTCAGAACCAACCTCACCCTGACGCTTGCCAGCTCTGACAGCACTTTCAGGATTGGAAGCCACCTCTGAGCCACTTCAGAAGTTGGATCAATGGATGCCACAATGGTGATTGCGGGATCTTCGGACGTGGAGACTGTGATCGCCGAGCGCAAGTTGTTCCACCGGTTGTACAAGAACAGCCGGATGTCTGAAGTCGACTCGAAGATGCCCTCAGGAACATCCGAAATAGTGGAAAGGGTAGTGAGAGACGTAAGCTTAGCAAAAGCTAGAGGGTCAGAAAGTTTTTCGCCAAACTCCAGCGCTTTGACAGCTTTTGCTACCGGAGTAATCCGCTTGTGCCTCTCGTAAGTCAGTAGCTGATCGAAGTCCTCCGAGGTCAGCTCAGTGTCCTCCGCAATCGGTCCAATAACCCTTCCATTGATGACAAGCGCTCTCATGCCCGGAGCGAGACCGAACTCTTCGACTACAGATTGCTGAGCCTCCCAGAATTGGGCAACGTTCCGAGCTTCCTCGTCTGATGGCGAGTCGGAACTGGTAATCGCCTCCAGAATGTGCGTGACATCTGTCCCCTTACCTCCATTCAAAGACCGGTAAACCGCGGAAGACCTAGCCATGGCAGGTGTTTCGGGCTTGGGGTTGTGTAGGAATAGGGCCTCGATTCCGCCGTGTGCCTTGCGGCTCTCGAGGGCTGCGCTGAGTAGCTCGTAGCCGGGCTCATCATCGAAATTGCCGATCACAATGACATGAGCACTTTCAAGCGCATCATCTTGATCCGACGCTATGCGTGGGATCTGGCCAAAGAGGTCTCTATGGGAATCAGCAATCTTCACCAGGTCCACAGCCCGAATCTCTTTTGGATCCTCCGGGATGAAGGCCGGGTTGCGTCGATCGAAGGCTTGGGAAAGGAAGAGCTCTGGCAACCATGTGTCTTCGTCGACTTCGCCGTCAGCAATCCGTTGTTGGATTAATTGAGTGTCTCTGCTGATTCTTGAGCTCATCTCCTGGGCCCAGTTCGCATTGCGGGTAACGGGGATCCCGTTAACGAAAGCATGCGACGCTTCGTGCTTCATCCCGAGGCGGTTTAGGTATGCAGTCGTTTTAGCCACTGTTACGTCCGAACTGTCATTCTTCAGGATCTCCTCTAGAGAAAGAGGCTGCTTTTCAGCACGCGCATCCCGATCCTTGGTCGCAGCCTGGAAGCAAGCCTTGTCCGGAGAAGCCAACTTGTTTTTGGAGGCAGACTATCCAGGTTAACAATCGAAGAATGATAGACAGTGGGATATAGGGCACTCACCACTTCGAGATAATTCATGAAACTGGCCAGACCAAAAGTCTCTTGGAGATAGTGAGCAACCTTGAGCTGAGCAATTGCCCCGTCGGAAAACGTAACCGGAATCAAGCCGAATCTCACGGGAATCTTGTTTTTCACAAAGACCTGGATTGTCTTGACGACAATATCCGCGTCCTCGGAATTAGTCAGGTCAACAGGGTACACAATGTTGTTTGCATCGCGGCGCACTGCGGGAAGTTGGCCTGGGTAGGTGCGTTGCATAAACTAATAAAATAAGCATCTTGACGTAAGAATTCTCAGATGGTACTTACACCTGCAAGCTCGCTCGACCAGGACTCGTACCGTGCATCCTTTTCAAGGTCATTCAACCACATGATCACACCCCCTCCCTCGATATCATCGCGGTAGTTGTAGCGCTGAGGGCCATCACGGGCCAGAGACTCTCCGAGCGATGGGTGCGCCAATAGCTCCACAGCCTCCTTAGCAGAGAGGCCTAGATTTCGGAACTTCTCGATCAATTTTCTTTCGCGACGTAGGTGGTCCAGAAGTGTGAACGCGTCCACTTGGCGAGGTTCAATTTGAACCCCATTGATCCACAGAGCGTTAAGTCCAGGAGGAAGCATACGCAATCTGCTGGATCGAATATCCTGTAGCAGCTCGGTGGAAATATTGTGAGCCGCGACTCTGGCGGAGTATTTGGGAAAATCCTGAGACAATTTCACGAGCGTGTCAAACGGGTCATCGCTATCCATCACATAGCTGGCTGTGTTCAGTCCAAGCCGCGAGACTTCTGACGAGGACAAGGGCCTCAGATCGTTCAGATCATCTTCTGCGTCACCAGGTTTCTTGGACTCCACGCCGTCTGGTCCTCTTTCTTCAGCAGCTCTGTCGTCAATTACGATATAGTCCGTCCGTTTCAAGGCGAGCTCAAGTCCGTAGCCAGACACGAACAGAGGACGTGAGCTCCAGTGCTGGGGGGGCCTGTATCGTACACGATAGGACATTTGTCCTTCCTTTGCCAGAGCACTTAACGATTGATGAAATTCCTTGAACATCGGGGACGCCACGTCCGCGTATAGAATTGCTGGGGGTAGGGATGGGTCTCCAAAGACACGATCGAAAGGAAGTTCTCGTGGGTCACTGTGGTTGCAACGGTCAGCCTACTATCAAAGCCCACGGTCCATAGATAGCACTTACTCAGATCCTGATACATCCTGCTGGGCGCGTTCCATGGCGGAAGAGCAGTATTGCTTTCCCTCCGAGTGGACCCAAACAGGACAGGCTGCATCTTGCGCCGCCATCAATGAGTGCTGTACAGACGCATTGTAAAACTGGTAGTGGGCTGTGATCCGCGGACTCGCGGACCGAATTGCCAACGACAGTTTGAAAGACGAGAGACTCTCAGGAGTCCTGAGATGCCCATCCTGATGTACAATTTCCAGAAAGCGATCATAGAGCTCTTTGTCCGTCACAGCATCATCAAATGTTCCATCGGCGATCCGGTCAAGCAACGGGAAGTAGGAAGTGGAGTTCTCCTCGGCAGCGGTTTCTCTATGAAAGTAAGTCAGATACCAATGTGAAACACTCAAGTAGACCTGGTCGCGAAGAGATGCCGCCTACATTAATTCTATCAGGTATGGTGGGGAATCGAATGAAGCTTGGAGAGCAACATTGACTGACGGACTTGCATGTCCGAGATTAGCCAGCACGCCAGCAATCAAGACAGATGCAAGTCGCCATGAGGCGACAGTGCCGAGTCCAGATACCATCGTGGTAGCCCACAATAGACACTGGTATCTAAAGTTGGATGCGGTGTTGACTAGCTAGCTATTCCCGATAAGCTAGCAAGCACACATAACGGGCGGATAAGCTCGACGCGATCAATGGCAACGGTGTGTGGGTTCGTGCAAATTTTCGAGATACAGAGTTAGGAAGGCATTAAGAATGCCCAGCTAGCCTCGGGCTATGAAATTTGAGAAATGTTGAGTTGAGAGGGCATTGCTTATGTGTCTGGGGGCATTTGGACACATCGCGGGATGGGGGAAAGCTGCTACGGTCGGCGCAGCGGCCAAAACCGCCAAACTTCCGTGTCTCCAACAGCAATCGTTCATTGGTCGGCATCGGCAGTAACTGGAATGGCCTCAATCTTGATGGATAAGCCGTTAATACCAATAGCTTCAGCTACCCTGGATAAACTGGCCGGAAACGTCCCCTGGCCTAGATCAATGGGATACAATGGGATACAATGGGAATTTGCATAGGACAGTATTGAAGGTAACAATCTCATGAGGTAGTGATCCCACGCAGACTTGTAGGCAATCTAGGCCGCTTCTTCACTTACAAAAAGGATTGAGCCTACTACTTATGTGCAGGAATTGATTGACCCAACGGTATGTAGTTTTGATAGTTTTCATTGTCAGTTGTTTGGTACAAAAAGCAGGACTCGCTAATAAAAACATAGTCATAATCATGTATGTCGGTCAGTAATCGTAGAATAATGTGTCGGCACTTTTGTCTTTCCGGCTTTTGTGCTTTTCCACTCCAATTTGCTTTAAATCGCTTGAAAATAACCCCCATGCGCCAGTATGTTTCTTCTATGCCAGCCCAACTGGCCTGAAAAAAATCCATAAAACAAAGAAAACAATCGAGTGATAACCTGTTGCACCTTGAAACTCAAAGAATCCGCATGCCAACTCCCCAATAAATCCAGTGTTGAAGCATCCAGGCTCATGTCGATTCTCACTTTTGTTCTTCAAAACTGCCTGAAGAAAAAGAAAGAACGAAATGTGATAAAGGAAATTGTAAGAGAACGGGATGAGAGTGAAGAGAGTCAAGCACCAGGCTATCATCTTCAAAGCATTCTCATGAAGTATCCTTGCTGAGTTGTTTGGCGTGGGCCTTTTTGCGGGTGGAAGCCTCCCACAGCAGCCGTCTTCTTTTCTGTTCATCCACCTCAAAGAGTGAATTTTCTTCCATTGAGCGGCCAACAACATTCTCCGACCGAGCACCGAGGGCACTCGTGGATCTCATCTTCTTCAGATTCCTAGATTTCCCGGCGTCGCCCAGTTTGCGAATTTCGCGGGCCAGCCGCTCTAGAGTAGACCCCGATTTGTGAGTGGCCCCCTTGGGTGAGGGAGGGGGAGGGAGGGGCTTCTCCAAGACATCCTCCACACCCTTGCTACCGTCGACAGGTGAAGAAAGAAGCTTGTCCGATGAACCGAAGCTGATGCCCGAATCTACCTTGCGGCCTTTATGACCCCGAGGCTGAGACTCGATACCTTCGTCGACGCTGTTCGGACCATTAACCATCGTACACTCATCAATGATCTCGTTGGCCGATCGAAGGTACTTGTCTAGAGCCTCCCTGACCAGCGGCCAGCCATTGTCTGCACCCTTGGGGGCACCCTGGGCGATAACCTTGGTCAGAACGTCTGGACCGTTGGCCTCGACGGCTGCGATATAGCGGAAGAATCCATCCCGTTGCGACTTCAAAATCTGCGGGGTGAGATGCGAAGTGGGAGGGACGGTTGCATCTGTAACCGGGGGAAAGAGTGTGTTGAGCATAGCGATACAATTGGCCTTGTTGAATGGCTCCATCAACATCTCGTTGATCAACGTCTAGTGGGATGGGTCAGCATGAATCATCCCCCTAACTAGCTACAGGAATGCTTACCCAGCGACGTAGACCAACATAGATCTGAGTGTAGAGAGCTTCCAATCGGCGGCCTTGAACACCGATGGATTCAAGCCAGGCCAAAACGCCCGGGTACTTTCTCGCCAGCTCGGACTTCTCCTTCACATCATTGGGCTCCATTCCCAGCCGCTGCAGTGCATCTGCGACCTCCTTCCTACGGCGGTTCTCGAAGTCCTTCAGGTAGTCCAGAGCGGTCAATGCCTGGGGGAAATCGACCTCTTCCAACTGGAGAGTGAAACAACGACGCAGGAATGAGGTAACAAAGCTTGGAGGGAGGGAGCAGGGCTGCGAAGGCAACCGAGAGATCTGATGGGTCAGTTGAGCTCGGAAGTCGGCGGCAGGGTCAAGTGAGTCCTGGGAAGTTGACGAATTCGACGGACGATGAAAGGCTGTCTCTGGAGCGCGGGTACCAGTCGCAGGTGGTCTGGTGGGGTTGCAGTTCAACGAATACATGGTGCGCAACGGGATCTCGTAAGTACCGGGGTAGCGAAGACAATGGTCGAAGATCCAGGTAAGTGCGGAGCCGTCGGGAGCATCCAGCGGTTCCTCGACACGCGCCATTTTTGGTGAGGATGATCGAGAGGGTAATGAGAGTCGGGGTCAGAAAAAGACTGAAGTCTCCTGGTCGGCCAGAAGCTGCGGAGACGCCGGGATATAAAAGCCAGTCTGGAAAGCCAAGCGGGCTGGGGCCACTCGGGGAAAAGGGAAGCCAGGGGGAAGTGTGTGTACGACGTGATAAGACGTGCAGAGAGTCAGAGTGGGCAAGAGTTGGTCGCAATGACGGCTGGCATCAGCTGCGTGTAACCTGTCCTCCCATAGCACGGATATGCACCTCGAAAATCACGCGAAAAGGACGTCGACTGCCCTTGGCTAGGGAGAGCAGGAGCGGCTATCCCTTTGGTTCCCGGTGTGAGGGGGGCAAACGGTTGAATCAGGCCGGCAGGGTGTCTCGTCGATTCCCGGGCGGAGGCAAACTTTAGCTTTCTTTGTGATTTCTTTGGCTGATTGGTGCTTCCAAATCCTGGAGAAGAAAGAAACAAACCAAGAAAGGCGCAGGATTGGCTGGACGGCGAAAAGGGATCGAGGGAGCGGATCGATATGTATGGGCCAAGTTACACAGACGCAATAGTCCCCGGATAAGGTTGCTTTCAAAGCAAACAACCTGGGCGAATCGCAGCACGGGAAGTGAAGGTGAGCGATAGGTTGAATCCTTAAATGGTTCCCCTTTCTCGAGGACCCTGGGATGTGTCAACGAGCGATAAAGAACCAAGTTGGCGGATCGATATTAGCAAGCAATAGTGCCAATGAGGATCAGAGTGGGGAACGAGTGTGGAAGGAACGAATGAGACACAAGGGCAAGGAAGGAGGTATCGACCGAGCACCGGGATGAGGAAGGGAAGGTGTGATGTCTGGAACAAAGGACGCCGACTGAGGAACGAGAAATCGATAGCCTTAAGAACGAGGTGAGACTTGATGTGGAGAGAGAGGGGAAGGGGATTGTACTTGTTATCGTTAGTCAGAAATAATCATGAGTCGCGAGGAGGATTTAGTGACGGATTTAGTGTCAAAAGAACGCGGTTCTGGACTTTGGCTGCCTCCACTTTCATCCGCCAACCCAGCGACCCCCCATTCGCGTGTAGCACTTTACCGTTTTACGACTTTTCCCTACCAGAACCAGAACTTGCACCTCGGCCAGTCAGGTGCCGCCTCCTGTTCTGGCTGACTCCAGGATCGATCGGCTTCATCCCGGTTCCATGGATGTCATCCGTCCTGGTGAGTTCCGTTCCTTCCAACCGTTTCCGCTTGCCAATCACATCCCGCTAGTCTAACGGCACACGAGATGATTGTTTGTTTACACTTTACACCGGCCTACCGAGGTTGTATAAGTGGGCACAAAAATACCAAGTACATCTGTTATACTCCCCAGCAGCACGCGAGAGGGAAAACCCCTCCGGCTTCCAAAACCAAACCCACATCTACATTTATCCGCAGTCGATTTATTTTTACGCCAATTCGCCACAGGCCGCATAAGGGGATATGCACGGGGATGCAGCATCGACCAGCCAGACTTCCGCGTAAGAGGTTCCGGGCCCCAGCAGGCTAGATTTAGGTCGTTCGGAGGACAAACTCCTTCGCGGTCGGCACGAACTAACATCCCAGGAGGGGTTAGGCCGCCGATAATTGGGGCAACATGAACGGGGGTCTGGAAATTCAAAATTGAGCCCTGGCGTCCCCCCTGATGGCTGTGGGGGTTCTCTGTTCGCTGTCGGTCTCGATCTTTTGCGGCACAAGTACAGCGATGAGTGAAAATTTGCACGTCGGGCGTGCTTTCTCCGTACGGGCAATGCAGGTGGACTCGGTTGATTGATAGCGGGATCACTGGGTCCATTGTACGTACCATACCACCTTGGTTCCTTGGAACGTGTGACACACTGACACCCCATGAAAAGCGACACATCCCACGGGTCAGCCCTCGGTTCAGTTGCTTTCTACCGGCCTGTCAATGACTCCATTGGGGTGTCAGTCGAGGAGGGCCCGCCGGTGTCTTCGACTAGTTCTGGTTCTGGGACCGTCGGGGTGGGGCCGAGTCAGGACACGCAATCTATATCAGGACAACCGCCCGCGGAGCCACCAGGAGATAGGCAGATTAGCGAAATGAGGCAACTATTGGCACACGGATCTCTTGCTGGGCAATAAATAGCATCGCCAGTGCCTCATACGGCGAGGCTCGGTCTCGCATTGCGTACATTCGGACTCCGTATGGCAGTACACATCAGAAACTTAAAGAGGAAGACAAAGGCCGCGTGACTGGGATGTGCTCACTTCCTCTCCCTTGAACTCTGACCATGGTTTTACCTGAAACAGACTAACACGAGCCCGATACATATCTATCTACGTCCGCCATAGGCAACGCCCTTTCCCAAGCTTCAAAGTAAAGCCGCGACAATAGCTTCCGATTTGACAATTGCCGATTGGACAAGGTACGACCCAGCCTAAAGGTTCATATGCACAAACACGCAAGACTGCCTCAAATCACGGCGACATATCAGCCAAACAACTGTCGCTGCCGGGACTGTGATAAGGGGCATATCTGCAGCTGGATGGGATGTCATCCTAGGAGATCATGAATTTACATTGGTCGCATAGCTTTCCCTTCCGGCTGAGTAGGAAAAAGCAAGATCAACGCGGAAGACGGAGTCTTCTTGGGATTGGCTACTGTCAGGCAGACGATCAATCAAAGGCCTGCTCCTGCATGCAGTGTGGGATGTGATCTACCATCTTGCCCACGAGGAGGACAATTCCGTCCAGGCTGCTGGGGCGCAAAAAGCAAGAAATTAGTATGGAGTACTACTCCGTATCTAGGGCCCGAGGAAAGAAGAAAACAACTGTAGGATTATAAACAGTAACAATCCGTAGATAGCTATCGGTGATTCAGGTGCCTTGCTTATCCCTTTCTTCCGGAGGGCCCGGGATGACCGGAAAGCCGGGGATCGAAGCCATTTCACCTGAGACAAACCGATTGATAAAGCCGCCCCTTATTGCCGGGGTACGACGATCAGTCAGCCATGATCTCATCGCCAAAGGTGCTAATTGACACTAGCGATCGCCTTGTTGACAGGGTGACAGGGGGAATCTGCTACCTGTCCAACCAGAATACGCAGAGTACGGGGTCGAATCTAGTATTCAGGTACCTACGCAGAACACGAAGCTGCATATGCTGTAGATATCACGGCCATTCCTGCCAGATGTCAGATTGCCTGCAGTCATTTTCCGAAGACGGGTCCAAGGCAATGCAGCTCACCCACGCGGACCTTTTATGCTCCAGCTATTGGCCACCGCATGGAAAGAACTACTGCCTGTCTGTGCAGATGAGCTGCACTACGTAGGCAGGCAACTCTTCCACCTGGGAGTCGGTGAGGCTTGAGAAGATGATTTGTGGGATAGTGCGTGGTACCTGACAGAGAACGAGGATTTGAAATCAGCGTCAGGTATCCACTCAACTAGCAACGCAGATACAGAAGATGGCGGCATTCAGGTCTGCAGTTTCTTTCAGAGACACGTTGCACTCCTGATAAAGCAGCATCATCGGACAGCCCATTAATGCCCGGAAACAGCTAAGCTCTACGCGAGATTCTTTGGTTCGGTCTTTTCTTTTGCGCACGAGAATGTGCGGTATTTTGAGGGATACTGAGCGGTATGAAATGTGGCGCAATGATATCGAGACTGGGATACGGAGTAGTCAATGGAAGGATCCCTGGTGCCTGAAACGAACGAATGAAGCTTGGTCTGTCACCGATTGTTCTGAATAACCCCCACATCGTTCTTCTGGTTCCAGCAAGGACACACAGAGACCCCTTCCTTTCAAACCAGCTTGAGGATTCAACTATGGACCTTGTGGATGTCTCCAAAAGACCCAATGGCATATCAATTCAATCTCAAATACACTCTTCAATGGCCAAAAACTGCATTTGTTGAGTCGCTTCGCCTCTGGGGTCGGTTCAATTGATCATTTTCTGATGAAACGAGGCTGTATTGTGAGCAGATATTGAAGAGTCTTGCTGAGGTGGCCCGGAAGGCCCCGATAATGCATGTGCAGTTAGTTCCTCTGGTTCTCCCTGGCGAAATTAGGTTCGATATGGGCCTTTGTTCCTGGCCACCTACCTTTTCTCTCACGAGATGCACGGGGGCTTTGCATGTCCTAACACTATAACATTGGTAGAAACAGTAGACCGATATTGCTATTGTGGCCAGCATCCATAGAGAGAAGATACTACAAAACCAAGGAAACCAAGACCGGAGTCAGAAACCAGAAAGAGGGGGATTGACTCGGCCCAACCGAACTACACAAATCGTACTTAACTCTTACTACCAACTTCTAAACCTTCCCATTCCAAATCCCCTACTTCCTTTCTTTAACAGACCATACATCCAACATGCAAAATCCCATTCCCGCATTTATCCCACCCCACACCCTCCTAGGCGAGAGCCCAATATACCGCCAACGGGACCAAACACTCCACTACATCGATGTTCTCATCTCCACTATCCACATAATCCATATATCTGTCCCGGACAAACGGAGATCCATTACGTGTCCTGAACCAGTTGCCTCGGTGAATCTCTGTGAGGGCAATGATGATGCTGGTGGATACTTGGTTTGTACATATACAGGTATTGCAAGGCTTTCGGAGGATGGAGAATGGACAGCTTTGAAGGAGCTTGTGACCGATAAGGAGAGGGGGAAGGTGCGCTTGAATGATAGTGCGGTTGATGGTAAGGGACGGTTGTGGGTTGGGTCGTTGGATATTTGGCTCGATGGATCGTATGTATAATTTCGTTTTGCTGGTTGCGGTGATGGAGGGTTGTTTGGCTGACTGGTGGCGTGGATAGGGATGTGAAACGCCCGTATATCCCAGATGGATATGAACCGCTTGGCTCGCTATATCGATATGACCCTGATGGGTCGTTGCATACGATTATCGACGGGGGAATTGTTTGTTCAAATGGGATTGGCTGGACCGGTGATTATTGTACTATGTTCCATACGGATTCGTTTCGGCAGACTATTTGGGCGTTTGATTATAAGCTGGAGAGTGGAGATATTTGCAATCGGAGAGTACAAGTGGATCGATCGGGACAGGAGGGAGAGCCGGATGGATTGGTGGTTGATACTGAGGGGTGTTTGTTCACGTTCATCTGGGAGGGATCGATGGTGGAGAAGTATGATCCTACCGGGGGGCTTGTTCGACGGTGGAGATTAGATGCCCATAATGTGACGCATGGAGCTTGGGCTGGTGAGAGAATGGACCAACTGTTTGTGACCACGGCCAAAGGGAAACGGACGGATCAGGGTGGGGGGCTGTTCCTGATAAATGATACTGGGAGTGTAGGGGTGAAACGGGGTACGTTTATGATTTAGACAGATGAATTGAAGTGGTAGTGATGGTGATGATGAATGTGATACACTACCCCCGATGGTCCTGGTACAGCTTCGACACTCTCAGGGAGCAGAGACGGCACAGAGTCTTCTGGTGTAGGAAGTGCCATGGCATCGGATAATGGGAACTCGTCCATGATCGGCACATCCATCGAACCGTGCAGGTTCAGGGGATCACTCGGATTTATGTCTGGTATAGGGGACTCCCAGTCCCATCCTGTGGTCATTGCGGTAAACAAGGACTCGTCTTCGAATGATGTGGTCAAAATGGGTGTTGACTCCTCTCTCTCAGGGCTTGATGATGAAGAGGACGACGAGCTCATGCAGTCGATTGACCTGGAGAGCTTGCGCCATCGGTTGCGACACGTTAATGGTGGCCGTCCATGAAGGAACGTCGAGATGGTAGACCAGGCGTGGCCCAGCTCGGCCACCTTCTCCTGCAGTAGCTGGTCTTCTTCTGGTGTCCACGCACGCAGGCGTGCCTTTGCCAACGGACATAAAATGTCATTGTATCGTTTCGCGCACTGATCATCCTTCCGACCTGGAATTAGCAGAGCTGGTATTGTTAGCAGATTGCCTGCAGTAGCCGAGTCAGGATCCAGCGTACCGATCTCCTTCCAGGCAGGGCCCAGGCGCTCGTAGGCTGCCACCAAAGTCCGGTCTTCGTCCGCGGTCCATCGACCTTTACGCAGCCTGGGATCTAGCGAGTGAAACCACCGCTTGCGACAGTCCTAGCCTTGTTAGTTAATGCGTCAGCTTAGTAAACTGTCTAAGAAAGGTAGCTTACCTTGTTGGTGCGTCCCGGGAGACCCTGGGAGATTTCATACCACTTGCTATTGTGTCCTCGCTGGTCACCGTAGCGTTGAACCAGAAGACGCAGTTTCTCATCTTCTGACGGCGTCCACCTCCGACTTGTTTTGGCCATTGTGATAGATTGATGGGGGGGGGGGGGGGGGGGAAGAAGAAGAGAAAGCAAGGGTTGGAGTCAACATAGCAGATAGATAGTGAGTGATACATAGTGTGGCTCGCCGGTGACAGGGCTTATCAGCGCAATCCGCTTATCTCGAGGCCCCCGCAATCGGGGCGGGGATCGGAGGCCTGCTTGACAGCCTTGACTCGGCCCGCAGATGCCCAGACTTTGCTACGATCCACTACCCAGAGCCGAGTTCACGAGTATCGACTTCATCGAGATAGTACTCCTCCGCTGTAGTTGCACTCGGCCCAGAATGAGCCCCTACATAAGATGGCCACGCGACCAAGGCTATTGACGGTTATTCCATCCATCAGCCTCCTCCTTTCCACTCCAACCTTCATTCCAATCTGTTAACCATGTCACTGCACCCTCTTGATCCCGCCACGGCGGAAGAGATCGAACAGGCCACTTCGTTTGTCAAGTCGGTCTATCACGGAGTCCCTTTGCACTTCAAATGCGGTGGTCTACAGGAGCCCCCCAAGGCCGCCCTGCTCGAGTTTCTCGACGCCGAACACAACAACAAGCCGCTTCCTTTCCTCCCGCGATGCATCTTCCTCAATTGGTACATCAAGAAGACTCCCCGTCTTTTTGAGGCAGTTGTGGATGTGACCAACGGCGCCTTCGTTTATCACACAGAACTTCCCCGAGACTTTCATGGTCCAGTGGACCGGGCGGAGATGAATGAGGCCGCTCAGGTTGTCCTGGCTGACCCCGCGGTGCAGGCGGAGATCAAGCGCCTGCAAATCGATGATACCACGGTCGTTCTCGATCCGTGGGATTATGGCGTGGATGGTGAAGAGACACAGGAGAGACACACACAGGTGTTCATGTATATGCGCAACCCGAAAAATAACGACCCAGACTCTAATCACTACTGCTTCCCTCTGGATTTCATGGTCATTGTCGATCTCTGTGCCATGAGAGTGAAGAAGATTATTCGACTGCCTCTAGGAGCCGATGAAAGTGTGACGCAAGGCTCCAACGTGCCTCATCGTCGCACAGATCCGGCAGAGCCTGAATATGACCATCGACTACAGAAAAGCCCTCCCCGGACAACGATGAAGCCTTACCAAGTCATCCAGCCCGAGGGTGCCTCTTTCACCGTCAAGGGACACCTGATCGAATGGGAGAAATGGCGATTCCGAGTGGGATTCAATTGGCGCGAAGGTATGGTGGTCCTCCAGATTGACCAAGACGGATGCTTATAGCGAGCAGGATTGACTCTCCACGACCTTTCATTCGACGGTAAAAGTAATTTCTATCGTCTGTCTCTGGCCGAGATGTTTGTTCCTTACGGTGATCCGCGTAATCCCATCTACCGCAAAGGCGCGTTCGATTTGGGAAATGTGGGTGCGGGCGTGACAGCAAACAACCTTCAGCGTAAGACTATTCCCCTCTGAGTCAATGCTCTAAGCTTATCTCTATTAGTTGGCTGTGACTGCCTCGGTATGATCAAGTACATCGATGGCCACGTCGTTGCGGTTGATGGCAGTGCGGCTCCTCGACCTAATGCCATCTGTATCCACGAGATTGACAACGGCATTCAATGGAAGCACACTAACCATCGCACTGGGAAGGCCACGGTGGTCCGCAAGCGTCAGCTGGTCCTGCAGACAATCATCACCGTTGCCAACTACGAGTACATTTTCATGTGGTACTTCGATCAGTCTGGCGAGATTACCTTTGAAACCAGAGCCACTGGTATCCTCTCTACCCAGCCCATTGGCAAAGACGTCACGGTTCCCTGGGGAACTCGAGTGGCAGATGGCGTCATGGCCCCGTATCATCAGCATCTATTCAGCGTGCGAATTGACCCTGCAATTGGCGGTCATCAAAACAGCTTTGCGTCGACGGATTCTGTGGCCATGCCATGGGACGACCAGCTCAACCCTCTCGGGACTGGCTATGTGACAGAGCAGAGTATCCTCGACCGAGCAGGCTCTGTTGAGGACGACGTCAGCAAGGGCCGAGTGTTCAAGATTCTGAACGAGAACATCGAGAACCCAGTCTCAGGGACCCCGCTTGGATATAAACTTGTTCCTCATCGATCCCAGGTAAGCGCCCCCCCTCCCCTCAAGTCAATGATAGCAAGGTATCAAGAAGCATGATCGGAAGACCGAGGCTGATTCCACATACAGATGCTCCTAGCCAAGCCCGGGTCCTGGCACTGGCGCCGCTCGGAGTTCGCCGAACACTCAATCTGGGTCACCAAATACCACGACGACCAGCTTTTCCCTGCCGGAAAATACACTAACCAATCGCTGGGTGGCACTGGAATCAAATCCTGGATTGAAGACAGGGAGAATGTGCGCAACGAAGACATCGTTATCTGGCACACATACGGTCTTACACATAATCCCCGCGTGGAGGACTTCCCAGTGATGCCCGCAGAGATTGTTCAGGTGCATTTGAAGCCGTACAACTTCTGCTTATTCAACCCGACGAACAATGTGCCGCCTTCTAACCAAAAAGCGAACCAGAGCGTTGCGTACAAGGCACCTGAGCCTGAGCCTGAGCCTGTGGGGCCTGTTTGCTGCAAGAGCAACTTGTAGCCGTGACGGTTGGGGCGTTTGAAGTTTTCATGCAATATAAACTGCTAGTCAAGACAAAAAGATATTTAACTGTCGGAAAAAAGTTATCCATCTATTGCATCACTTTACTGCTATGTCCTTATATCTAACATCCGTACAAATTTTCTCACGCAGCAACCCTGCTACCCCTGCTGAAATATCTAAACAACCAAAGCTAAGACCAAAAGCCAGACAGACTATCGACGAATAAAATCTTTCTCCAAGGTCTCATAAAGCTAAATACGGCCACAATGTACCTCAAAAAGTCTATCACGGCAATCGTTACTCGAGATTGCATTTCTGCGTATTCGTCACCGACTGTGTTAGTTTCGTTACTATTGTCGAGGTAAATCCTTCAAAACTTGTCCAATAATTTCAATCTTTTCGAAAATAATAAATTTGTTTTTAAGGCAAAAGAGCCAGGCACTGAAATCAGTAGCCGTATAGCATGATGCCTGTGTTGCCTTGGATGTTAGAAAAAACATACTGTCAATCATCGCTACGTCGTGTCCCAGTACATATCTATACGAGCTGTATAGGATGGTGTCTTGTGATTCTTTGGATCATACGAGATAACTGGGTTGGGTATAGGGACACAGGTTCCGAGGATTGAGGGGAACAGGTGGTTTCAAGTCGATAGCAGGTGTGTAAGGCGATCTATCTATGTTACCTGTCTTGAAGGGGTTCTAGCCATGAGCGAGGGCACTTTTAATCAGATGCTGGGGGATCCAGAGCCAGATTAATTAAAAGATAAATAAGAGGTACATTCAAGAGACGACGGGTAATAACTGAGCAGTTTACTACCAAGAAGCAGTGAAAGAAGAATGAACTTGAGGATGTTTCTTCTTAACACATATGAGGGGAGATGGTCTGATGGTTCTAGTCTCACATAGACTATTTAGTTCCTTCCGTAGCTGCTGCCTTACCAAGGGTTGTTTGTGGAATATCGGAATCCGACTCGATCCCATCGATCACGATATGAGGTGCGATGTAATGCTTGTGGGCGTAAAGGTACCAGTAGACTAGATTGGGAGATAGTGTTAGTATATGGAGCCAAAGAAAAACAAGAGTATAGACACTGGCAAGCACACATACTTCCCGCAAAGAGATATACAACTGCAATGGCTGCAATAGCATAATTCATTGAGCTCCCGGTCGTGTGCGCTTGGGCAGGGAAGAGGAGCAGGACGTTACTGTCAGAATCCTGTCATTAGCAAGGAACAACACCCAGTAAGGATACTACTCAGATTGAATCTCACGTCACTACTAGAAATACCAACGCAATAACATTTATCGCGTATCCCCATCGACCAAGTCTGAATTGCCCCTGTGGTAATATCTGCCGGCCTCGAACCACCAGAAGCGCAATGGGCATGGCGTAACTGGTGTTGAGACCCACGACACAGGCGCTAACGATGGCGTCAAAGGCACTACATACAGCTTTGTGTCAGAATAGAAGTTCTAGAAGGACTCTTGTGGAGGGAACATACGCGGAGGTGCCCAGGTATATCAAGCCGAAAATTGTCACCATGGCGACGGTGAGAACCATGGCGTTCCATGGGAGATCGAGTCTGGTGTTATTTTTTGCAATTCTCAATCATCGTTAGGGACCAGTCCAGAATGCGCATGAGTTCTCATACATACATTGAGCCAAATGGCAAGCCATGATGGCGGGCGAATGCTGCAGTCAGCCGAGCTGAGGTGGTTACAACTTCTGACGCTGAGAACCAGATGATGATCAGGATCACTATGGCAAGACCTACAGCTCCGCCTTTGGAGCCCGATGCCTGGTAGAAAATTGAGACAATTGGACTGGCAGGTAA
The DNA here is from genome assembly GCF_003184525.1 of Aspergillus sclerotioniger CBS 115572. Classification (NCBI taxonomy): domain Eukaryota; kingdom Fungi; phylum Ascomycota; class Eurotiomycetes; order Eurotiales; family Aspergillaceae; genus Aspergillus; species Aspergillus sclerotioniger. The sequence goes on from NW_020291021.1 coordinate 371,373, forward strand.
TGTGTTAATAGACTATTTCAACGCCGGGATGGGAAAATACCTGTGTGGTGATTTAATGACGCTTTGGACATCCTGAATTGAAAACAGAACACAGACGCAAAATACAAACCCTCTGTGAGATATGTTAGGCATAATTCAAAGGAGTGGGTAGGAAACGTACGTGAGTGTTCCCAGCGCCACGGCAATTATCATGGTTCGCGGCGCATCCGTTTGTGGGTGAGGCATTTCCTCGACTAAATGAGCCACACTGAGATAATTACATTAATCTTATCAAGCTGGGCAGTCTGGAGAACTTACGCATCATACGCTGTCAGGGAGAAGCAGCTCTGTAGGAGGCCCAAGATCCAGGCAAATCCGTCCGGCCAGCCGGTTTCGTTGATAAACCCGGTGAATACAAACCTAGACTGGTCACCATGTTTCCCGGTTATATATTTGCGAAAATTGACTCACCGTGCCGATTGATAAGAATGCCTCGTCAAAACAAGAAGTGAAATAGAAATCCCAACAAGCCCGCTAAGGGAGAGATACACTATAGGACCGGGTCAATATCAGTAGAGCCAGTAGCGGGTCACAGACATACAAGCCATTTCACTCAGCACAGGAAGAGCTGGTGTGAGGAAAGTATTGATGAAGAAAGCCGATACCTCCACAGACATGTAGAAAAGGAACTCGTGCCATCGTTGGGCTACATAGCCAGTATTGAAAAGCTCCAGAAATGAGATCGCCAGGTTGCCAAACAGCGAAGGCCCGGAGGCAGCGAGTGCCCACCAAGAGGCCACCACAGTCCACCCACACACATAACTGAGAAATCGGCGGTACGATGGGTGGCTCAGGAGGGCCGTCCACTCATATTGACCTCCGTTGGTGGGATACACGGAGCAAATTTCGGCCAGGCTGAGTGCCACGGTCATGGTGAGGAATCCCGACAGGATCAGCCCATATAGGACGGCGACAGAGCCTCCCGATGGAAGGGCAATGTTCATCGACGCGGCCATGGAGGTCCATGTTCTATGTCTGTTAGTCCCGGATATATATATGGATGAGACCGATATCCGTACGTTAAGATAACAAATGCAATTCCAAGCTGAGACAGGAAACCAAACTTCTTCCGGAGACTTTCCTGGCGTCCAAAGGAATTGTACGGTACGGTGAGGCCTTCTTGATTGTTAGAATTAGCCATGATGAGCTCCTGATTGAGGAATGTTCGTGTTGGTTGGGCTTGCTCTGTCGCACTCACTTATATAACTACCTATGTGCATTGACCTGGACGAACAGGGCCGAGTCTACAACTGGGGCCGAGTCAGAGATAATGCTGAGCCGAGTCAACACAAAACCCGGGGTAGTGGGCCCTGAAGTGCCAGCATCCGGGGATGGATTAAAAATCACTGGTGCTCTAGCCCGTTGGGCTTTATTGCTCGTTATCTAGAGTTCTGACACTATCCACGCTTGGCATAGCTGCATATACGCTTTTTCAATGGATGGCAGGCATGTGATATTATTATTGAGAGTGTACCACACTATAACTGCTTGTCGGGTATCACCATGGAGGAAATTGGCTATCCTTGTCAACATCGAGACTCGGAGAATTGCGTGTATGAAGTGAATACCGCCTAGTACTTGGATGTGACCTCGAATGATGCTTTCTTTAGCAAGAATGTTAAACAAGGACATCGGAATACATAATTACCACCATCCTGCAATTCTAGGGGTTTCGTGGATCGAAATCGGAATCGAAATGTTCGATGACGTACATAAGATGAGTGGACGAGTCGATACAGCTGATGAGAAGAATTGAAGACCATGATTTGCTCTTGCTGATCATGACTTTCTTCTACCATCAGTTATCATCATGATCTAAAGACCGAAAATGAGGGGTTCCAGGAGGCGAGATGCTCTGGAAGCATTTGATCATTTGATAAACAATATGCTCTGAGCTTGTGTTCTGGTGAGCGAAAAGCAGTAGCAAATGATCATGAGCAGTAGGGGTTGGTGCCTATTGATAGGGACCGAAAACACGCGACGTAGGCTATCTATTAGGCATGCAATGAGGCGAGACCGCGAAAGAGTGGCGATGACGACGGCACCACCCGAGAGACCAATGGGTGAAGATGCCGGGATCTGGACTCTGGGATGATTCGGGGTTTGGGGAACAAAGTGGCTACTACACTGTATGGTACGGGCTGGGTTGCTATACACTAACAGAGGCCTCCAAGCGGCACGTGGCTACGGGGGCCTTCTTGCGCCGCGTCTGCTTCGCTTTCCCCTCCATGAATGAGATTGACCCCGAGTACTCCGTATCCTACCAGGCATGGGATATGATGTAATCCACCGGTTATGAGTGGGGCATAATATGGATGAGCTACTGTTCTATTCTCTCTCTCCATAACTACACAGATAGCTGACTTGGATAGCTGAGAGTTAGATTCACGACGGAATTTTGAGACCTTGAGACCCTGAGACATGACACGCATACACCTGCACCGCATTATCACACGTCGTCAGAAGATTGAGCCTCACGCGAATCAGTGGCAAAGGAATGAAATTGGCAATATCATGGGTGCGTTGACGATGCCTCAAATGCACAGTCAATGACGGTATCTGCAGGAACTGTGGTGGGGAAGATAAAGATGTCGATGAGCGATGCATTGTTGCTCATTACCTAAGGTGGCAGGCAGATGCTGAGAGGTGGATTTCGCTCCGTCAGACGCTGAACTGGGGGTCTGGATGGTTTGGGGACCTGGGTGGGACCGGGGAATCAACCAGGGCGCAGAGATTGAAGGAGGGGGCACTCGCGGAACGGCAACGCGCGAATAGAGAGCCACGCAAGGGGGTTCTCCGTGAAGACCCTGCGCTGGAAGAGGAAGGTGGTGTCGATCCATGATATCAAGGATTCCCGAGAGGCTGATCGCCACCATTGCTAAGCACCGCCCAACAAGGAGAAATGAAGGAGCGAGGCCGCGTGGCATTCCAGGCCTGCAGAAATTGCACGGTTTAAGTTATGCCTGACGTTGTGACTTGGAGGTCCACGATTGACAGGCCAGCTTTACGTGTCTCATCCATGGTTGAAACGGATCACTCCACGGGTTGACGAAGCCTGATAACAGCACAAGGCGACAATGACCATGTCCTTCCTATCAAGGTAGATCGCTGCGATCTACTATGGTTTAGGTTCCAGAGCAGTTAATAAATAAATGCAGCCACCCCTGCTACAGTCAACACAATCAGATGAAAGCTCATCATTGTTCAAATTGAAGATTATCTACCTCTATGTCAACTACCACAATGTCTGCCGCGGCAGAATTCCTCCACTTATCAACGGCGGCACTGCGTCGAGCACCTCGTGTCGGTGCTGGTATCTCTCAGATTACCAACCGACCCGCCATACCTGGCAAGCTGGCCGCCATTTCCCACGGCAAGCTGCAACGTGAAGCCTCATCTTCAACACCCGACCTTCGCCGTTGCCTAGGCCACCACGACATCTTACGCAGATGCGTCAAGGCAGCGGAGGAGGATGATGCACGATTCATCAAAGAAACATACTACGATGACGATTTGGATGTTCCAACTAGCATGGAGATTGAATATGCCCCTATCCGGACGCAGATCACCAAAGCGGTCAAAACAATGGTGCGAAACCGCAGCAATACCGCAGAGACCACAGAGACACCAGAGGCCGCCGAACCCACAGAGAAATCCTCATTTGGATTTATGGGCACGGAAATATATGGTCCAGAAACAACTACCCAATCGAAACGACGCCGGATCCTTGCAGCCATGTTTGGGCTAAAACGCAAGGCGTTTCCGCATTCCGCACGCAAATCGCATTCTGCACACCATATACGGACGCACAGTATCCGTTGATGTGCATCTCAACAAACAATTTTTCTAGCGGCAAGCATGGCCTATCATGATTTACGATATGACGATCTTTTATGGCATATTATGAGGATTATGGTGTTCACGTATACGATGAAGCATTCAGCTCTATGATGATTACATACCACAATCAAGTCTTTGCATCTGTGCTTGTTTTTCTGATCCAAGTAGACCCTTGTAGCCAAATAGTAGACACCGGCATCCAAGCTCATAGAAAACCCCAAGAAAACCTTTTCACAGACCACCCCCGCCATCCAGATAAGTCAAGCTCTCCCAACCCACCAGAACGGGAGCATTACCCCGCCTACCACTTCCAGAAACAATTGACGCCCAAGTCTACCATGGACCAATCGCCATTGAGTTTACTGGTTCCTGAAGAAACAAGGCTATCTCAGATGCACCAAGGAATACTCATACTGGTTCGGAACTTGATACCACCAAGGGTATAACGACTCGAATTTCTTCCCCTAGTGGAATACTAGGTACCGGTTCGGGGAGGTTGAATGTTACTTAAGGTTGAGCTTCTTCGGAACTAGATACCGATGAGGGGATATACTTCGAATCAAAATATCCTAAAACATATTGGGTTGGTACTTTCTTTGGCTTTGCGGAATTGTAGATATATGGCATTTGATTCAGTATGATTGATTTGGAGTGAATAGTATTTGGGAGCTAATGAGCGGATCGAGATAGGTAAGCGTCGTCGGACGGATTTTATGGTTGTTTTGATTATAAGATCAGTTGGCTGGGAAAGCTATGGTTGTTGATCGTGCTTTGATATCGTTCATTGACAATTTGTTATTGTGGTGGATGTGGGGTATAAATACTAGGCTGTAGTGCGAAGCGCGTATCATGAATGTGAGAGATTCAGGGTGGGAGAGGGGTCATCATAGTGAGTGGGGATCGGAGTTTTTGTATGACAAGCTAAAGAAGCAGAAGAGAAGACTGGGTCATACTACTACCAAGTGGAGAAGTGACTTATGGTGCAATGGGTGATAGATACTTGGTGGGGGAACTGGGAAGGTGCCTTGCTAGCTTCATTCACGCCCCTCTCGGCCCAATAACAACCATCTTTCTCCCTAGCCAACACATCAAGCTGCAACTCCACTCTCAGATGAAACATGGCACCTGAAGACGGTGACTCAGTCACTTGCGTTTCTCAACCGTACGGCACTCTTGGGTTTTATGAGGCAAAAGCAAACCCACTTGATGTGTTGCAGCGTGATTGGCTGCGGGGGCTCGACGATGGTTGAACAGCTCATAAGGTATGAACTGGGGTCTCAGTGCATATTACTATTGACGTAGACGAGGCACTATATCCTGCGAGCTCCCCCCTGAATATTTCCGTTGGTTGTATTTCCAATCGTGCTTGTTTGACCGTTTTCCCCGCCCTCTGGAGCTTTTTGCGATCTGTTGGGATTCCTACTTCTTATCCTCTAACTGCTGTCGAGTTGAGGGCGAACTGAGACAAAGCGACAGAAACAATGGTCGTCAACGGCAGCAATATGTCAGCGAGATATGCGCCGAAGCCGGAGTTTGACGATGAGGTTGAGGAGTATGAGCAGCCGGAGCTGTCGTAAGTGTGCTCTTTTTTTTTCTTATTCTGTCGCGCGAAGTTGACTAAGGGGCTGCGTCTATGTGATAGGCCATACGAAACTCGTCTCGTCATTGTCTTGATGGGCCCCAGCGAGCGCAAATACTCCATCCCTGAATACTACCTCAAACAGTCTCCAGTGTTCGCCGACATTCTCAGCACATACCCCAACTTCATCACCCGAACAACACCCTGCATCGCACTACCCGACATCGACGACGACATCACGCACACCATCGTCCACTACCTTCATACCGGTACCTACCAGACCCTCCGACAAGGCGGCGATTGGACGAAAACCGAGTACCGACGGAGCGTGCTCGCCTACTCGGCAGCGTCCAAGTACGAACTCCGGGGTCTGCTGGTCCTCGCGAAGAAGTACATGCAGAAGCTCGACAAGGATCTGTCCATCTTCGATGTCTTGAGCGTCGCAAGAAAGGCCTTTGGGAAGATCCCTGATTACGATCAGTGGTTTTTCAGCACCTATGTCAAGAGCCGCTTGGCAGCCGCCTTCGACGAGGACGAAGATTTGTTCGAGAGCCCGCGGTTCCAGTATCTTCTTGGTGCGGAGCCGGGCTTTGTCACATGCTTGGTGCAGGCAATGGTGGCGATCTATGAGGCCAAGTTATCCGAATTGAAGCAGTTTCCGAGGATAAATGGTGTTCATGACGGGGAGGGAGAGGGGATGAATGAAGACGATAGCGGGTACCCAGCCAGTCCCGGACGGGGATATAACAAAGCAGTTATTTTCATCGAGGAAACCGTGTCTGACCGACCACCATCAGAGGGTCCTGTCTCTGAGGCATATCCTGAATCGGTCCCCGATGACACAGGTCCCATGGAGGCCTTCCCCGAGTTGACTGATGATGTCTATGTTCCTGAAACACATGCAGAGGAGAGGTACGCCCCGGCTGAAGAGCCGATCGCTGAAGAACCCTTTCCAGAGACCCAGGCTCAGGATCAGACTCACTCAGAAGAACCGGACAACACGCCAGCGATTGAGCGCTGGACTACATGGCGGAATTGGGGGAGTAAAGACCGGGACTGGTACAGGGAGGTGCATGAGTCACCTATCCCTGAAAAGCCTGCTCCGGAGACTCAAGTCGAGGAGGCCGTTCCGGAGTACTCGGAGATCCAGCGCACGATGACCGAAGAGACGGGGACCGAAAGCGTCCCGGCCGACACTGGGAAGAAGCTGGGGAAGAAGAGCCGGAAGAAGAAGATGCGAGCGCTGTTTTCTTCTGCGGAGGAGCCCAAGGCGGAGCCACAGGCCGTTTATTAATGAGGTGACGTACACACGATTTAGAATGACTGTATAAAATGATAGTATGTAATGTGGTAAGAGCCAACGATGTTGCTTCAATTTGAACTATGCGGAATGAATCCCCATTTCCAAGAATTTATCGATAGCCGATAAGTGATAAGCGATAAGCAACCGATAAGCCCCCAACAAACCACACTAACCCCATCCGGCAAGACCGTCATTTTCCAGTTCCTCCATCCATCACTTTATCGCATCGCATCTCTCACTTCCCTCCCAGTATACAATTACACACACCACACATCTCACCTCCAAACCCCTCTCATCCCTCCACCGCCAAAATGACACCCACACCCTAACCAAAGCCCTCCAATTCGAACAGAAAAACCAAACCATGCCACGACTCCCCAAACGTACCTCCCCTCCCCCCCCTCCTCTCCTTCCACTCTCAGCCAACTAACCCACCTAACCCATCCAGACCTAAAAATCCAAAAACGCCCCATCCCACACCCACCCACACCCAGCCCATACTCCGGCTCCTCAACCCCCAAAACCATCTACGTTTCATCCTCGTCCCCAACAATGGGGGTCATCAAACGCGTACAGAAATATCTCCGGGCAGCGGAGAACCGCGCCACCGGGAGCGTCCTTGGGAAGAATAAAGGGCGGAGGGAGCAGATTGCGGCGTTGGCGAAGAGTCAAGAGGCGTTGAAGAAAGAGGAGGTGTTTGTGAAGGCGACGGGGCGGGCGATGGAGAGGGCGTTGAAGGTCGGGAAGTGGTTTGAGGGGGAGGAGAGGAAGGAGGAGTATTGTGTTAGGGTGAAGACGGGGAGTGTGGTTGTTGTTGATGATGTTGTTGAGGATGGGGAGGGGAGGGGGATATGGAGGAGAGGAAGGAGAGGTTGAAGAGGGAGATTGAGGAGGGGGGGTTGTCGAAGGCGGCGGTTAGGAAGAGGAAGAGGGATGTTGCTAGGATTGAGGGTGAGGTGCCGGAGTCGAGGACGAGGTGGGTGAATATGGTGGAGGTGGCGGTTTCGTTCAAGTGATGGGGGTTATTCTGTGGGATGGCATGGAATGAAGACTGGGGCAAGAAGGTCATGATATGGTCTTTTCTGTCCTGTATATGGGCATCGGTTGTTGGTTTGTGAGAGGGGTGGGCTCAGGCAGATGCGTGTGCACTGTTGTGCTGGCAGTCTGGCTCTGCTGCTAGCTCTGCATCCTCGAACTACAACCCGTCTGGCTACGTGCTGTTGGGTCGTGTCTGGTGTTGTGACAGCAACATCCTAGGCCTGACGTGGAAACCACCTGACAATGCGCAAAACCTCATGCCCGCATATGTCTATATGCAAACGATAATGGCAGCACGCAACACAGGCGAAGCGAGCCAGCCCGCTGGCAGTGGGATCCAGCACGATTACGCCTCTATCAATCTACTGTTACTGGACTATACTTTGCCGTGTACATTAGAGACAACAAGCTTCAGTTATTTGCTTCAAATAATTCTTGCGCCTTGTTGACAGCGCTGGACGCGAGGCGTCCTAATTCCATCACGAAATCCTCAAAGAGCTTGACCTGATGAGATGATAATCGCGGGATCTCCGGCGGTAAGCGGTCTCGTATATGAGTTGGGACCGACCTGATCAAATCCAGATCGTCGTCGCTGCCTTCGTCCAATGGATTGAGAAGGATATTGGAGAAGAGATGGCAGATGGCCGTCAGAAAATAGGGTAGACAGAACCTGCGACGCAGTTTAGCTGTTTGGAAGGTGGAACTAAATACAACGTGCGCATACCTCAGGTTGTTCTTATCAAAGTGAAAACAGTCATCAAGGAATTTCTGCAGCATCGATCGACTGGCTTCAACGCTAATGGCAAGGCTAGAGCCCGCTTCGGACGTGTCATGGTTTTGGACCCAGACAGAACACTTTCCGCTGGCATGATGGATCATGGCCATGCAGTATAGGTATTGTAGTTGGATGAGTGTATTGGGTGTACTGATGACGTCTGTTTCCCGATCGATGAGCCGTGGCCGATTGCGAGCGGGGATAGACATTCTCCAGGTTTCCAAGGCATTGTCGAGATCGCGAATGGTGCCCAGTAGTTGATTATCAGTCCCATGCAGGGCTTTCATGGAATACAGACCGTGGTATACTTGAGATAGAAGAATAGCAAGACGTATACAGGTGAGAAACTCCTGAGTGGTCTGCTGGATGTCAGGGAGAGTGAGATCACAATGAGTCTCATCCAGGCACGGCGGATGGCCAGTCCGTAGACTAAACTCCTTATCCGTGATGTAACATATCCAAAACAATGTGCGGGTATGCAACTTTGTCTTGAATTGGAGGTCGTCATTGATGTAAACTGGGGCAAGATGCCCATTCAGATGAAAGACGAATCGTGATGAAGTCGCTAACAGCATCTCGAGATAGAATATATTTCCAGTGACTACCAATGAGCAGAGGCACTATTATGGCACGTATGAGTACAAGTCTTCTTCCTCGAGAACTGTTGCCTCGGTTTCTTCCCGGGGCAGGGTACCTACTAGCATCAAGACAGTCTGTAGACCGTCCAAGGTAACCAATTCAATCAGTAATCCAGGCAGCAATTTGTAAGCTGCATGAACATGATCCTCTGCATGCATGACTTCGTGTCCACGGTATATTGAGGACGACAAGCACACGGCTGTGAATGCGTGAATACAAGCCCGAGCACTGTCGGCCCCAGGAGAAGAGACGCTGACTTCATCATGGTAGGCAGCCTTGATTGTGAATTCAAGAAGCTCCCGGTTTATGAACGGGAAGAGCCTAGAGAGAATCGAAGGTCCCCATTCGTCAAGCAGTTGAATCACGACCTCTTTCTCCGGAAGCGCTACGGAATGTGGAACGCCTGTGGATGTCACTTGGTTGGATGTAGATGGCTTTGGCGACATGTGAGCTAGGTTCACGTCTTCGCCAGTGCGTGACTTGATCCACTGCTGACCAGTGGGTGAGAAGAAAGGCAGGCCATTGAAGGTGCAGAGGGTCCCCAGAGCATTTCCTGACATGGAGATTGCTCTGAGATCCAACTCCCGCGATTGAGTCAGAATTGTGCGGTCTCGATGACGGGTTCGATCGATGACGGTTGGGACCTGCATGTAATACGGGATGGAATTAGTGCCGTGCAAAAGCCATATTGAGCTTAGAAAATGAAAGAAGAGGAGACCAGAAGTTATGGAGATGTGGCTGAGTAGCCTTGTAAGTGATGCGCGTTTGAAGGCTCGAGCCTTTTGCCGAATGATCAAGTTGGTACTCAGCTTCACGGCAACAAACTCACCTGGAAAGCGCACCTAGTATGAATTCAAGATAGAAGATGCAAATGACTACCTTGTGGGGCGAGTGTTTCTCTGGAACTGGACTGTTGGGTGCTGGAAGCAAGTCTTAGCAAACTTTCGCTGCCGCATCACAAGTCCATACTCTGAGGGATGATGTTGGTGAGCTTTGGAGCGAGCTTGATTTCGTTCCTGATTGCGCTTGAAAGTACAAGGAAGATCATGGTGATGGCACCAGTTGCACCGAGGCGTCGCTGCGTCACACTGGATCTACATAGTAGACTCGGTTAAGAACGGATCGGAGCGCAGGTCAGGAGTATGGGCACCTTTCGCTTATAGCAGGCATCACAGGCGCGGCAGATTCGCGGGCGACGCTTAGGCCGAGGTTTGGCTACTGCTGCATCCGGATGCATGATCGGATATGGCCTTTTGGCGTAAACATGTCGCCGGAACAACTTCAGTTGATGTCGTCAGGCGTCAGTGGCGATGGATGTCTCATGAGGCTTATCACGTGAGGACGGCATCAAAATATATACCTCAGAAATCGGAAGGCTGGGCTCGCTTTGAGTACTAGAAAAGATGAAGAGCAGCAACAACTGGCAACGGAAACTTATGCTGCCTAGACCACAGCTTGCTGCGTTAGGCGGAAATTCCAATTCCTGGAGTCAAGAAGGAAGGGGTTCAAAGAAGCCATTTCCACCGTTTGCTCGTTCCACCTTGGCAAACTGCCGATTCCGGAGAAGATCGAGTACCATCTCTCCACCATCGACTCCCTCTCCATAAACCTACCTGTGAGCTCATCCAGATTTCATCTCGTCCTGTCAGGTCATCCTCCCCTCGACTGGTATCTGTCAGAGCTGGTCCATCCTACAACAAACCTGTACCACAGTTTGCCATGGCATCCTCAGCTAGCGGCGAGACACTATTGAATCCGTACTTCGTCAACACTCAGGCCACCATACCGTGTAGCATACGCTGGCATAGGTCATCAAGTAGAACGGAAAAGCATGAAATGGTCATTCATCGCTCGGCTGAAAAAAGGGAGTATGCTATGATAGACTAATACACAAAGGCGGTGAGCCTTTACATGACCTGCTTCTGCCCATGAGAAAGAGACATCAACATAGAAAGAAAACCCACTGCTGCCAGGAATTCGTTACTGGAACAACAGGGTGTGGTGATATCTAGGAACAAACAGGAAAGTGAGGGAGAGTCATGCAGGTTATGCAACAAAGATAACTGCACATAAGAAGGGGTCAAGAAGAGAATAAATGGGAGTAACGGGGAACGAAGAGAAAACCCACAAAAACCAGCGCATAAACCCTGCTGAGCATCGGATCAGAATACAAGATGGGCAAACTATAAAATAGAACCAATGGAGAATCAGAAAGAAAAAGTATGAAGGATCGGAGGTAGTCACTTGTAGAACACCGAGGCGCATTTTTTGGCGGCTATTGAACGCAGGACGGGAATGCTCCAACTGGAGCAACACGATTTATGACATGGAATAGACGGTTATTTGTCCATCTTCTGCCACCCATTCAGGTAGGCCATCAACCCAACGCCTAAAAGCACGACCCCTAGCATCGATGCAAATGGACTGGACTGTTCCAAGACATCGTGCCGGTGGGATTGCTTCGCAAAGGTTGTGTCTGCGTTGTCCACTCCTTTGGCAGAGGGCACCGTCGCAGAAGGCTGCGGTTGCTCGGCGCAAACGTTTGTCTGCTCATCGGCAGACTCTTGCGTGTCAGATGAGACTTCATCAGGGACCTCCGTCCTCTTTTGCGCATCAGTCACTGATTCGCGCTGAGCACGCTCCGCGCGCTCTTGCCGCAGAGTTTCAATCATCTCTGCCAACGATTTCCGCGCCTCGACGGTCTCATTCTCCGCAAGGTCTGCCCGGTCCTTGAATATCGTGACCTGATTCTTCATCTCCTCCATTTCCTGTATCATTGTCTCCAAACGACGTTGTAAGACATTGGTTGGGCTTTCTGGTAAGGGCTGCTTTTCAGAATCGGGTGCGGCAATGTCGATGGTGGAAGTCTCGGCTTCTGGCATCACATTCTGCGACTCTTCTGTTGAAGCGATCTGTTCTGTGTTGTTATGGTCTAAATCAGCATCCCCAGACACAGGGTCCGAAGCCGTTTGATTAGACTGCATCTCTAGGCTCCTAGCCTTCTCCTCCGCAGATTCGCGAGCATTCCGCTCCTGAATCAGTAAGGCCTCCAACTCCTTAACACGGGCGCCCTGGCTATCAAGCTCCCTCTTTGCGGACGATAAAGCCTCGATGAGCGACAAGATCTGGCTATTCTCGCGCGTAACAGGCGAGTTGGTACCAAGTTTGGATTTATCTGGCTCAGGGCGCTTCAACGGGGAAAGCGCATCGGTGCCATTTCGAGGCAAAGCATCCGGCTTTTCGGGCAGCGGTTGCTGTGGCGGGGGCGCTGGAGGCTCGGAAAAGCGGGAGAAAGAGTCGACGCGAGGCATCTTCGGCCGGCCGTTGACTGGACGAGCGGCGTTACTATCGGCTGGTGACGGCTTCGTTTTCTCCTTTTCGATATATCCAGGTTTCATTATTGTCGTCAGGAACTCGTCCGTTTGCCGCAGCTCTTGCGACTGCTGTTTGGCCTGTTTCATTTCGCTCTGGAAACCATTAGCGCAAGCCAGTTGAATGTCGTCTCAACCAACATACCGTCAGGCGTTTGACTACTTGTTCAATGGATATAGGTGAATTCCAATAGTTCATCTGTCGCTGTTGCTGCAAGGCGTTGAACTGGCTGCTAGCCGCACTCTGAGCACTGCGGTTGCTCATGGTACTCCCCGACCGCCCCCTAAGATGCGACATTGGTTGACTGAGGGGAGAAGGAAGGAGTCCATTTCCAGAAGCGGGATCCAGATCGCCTAGCGTTAGATCCAGAATATTGGGAATGCTGCTGTATATCCCGGCGTGTTCAACCTTTGCAGAAACTTTATGGTGAACAATTGTCTTCTGGTCTTCGCTGACAATGTCTATTCCTAGCTCCAGCGTGTCGTTTTCGCGGAGCTCATGGGGATCCGACTCGCGGTTTTCTGGCGAAAGCCGTTGGCCATTAACAAAGGTACCATTCGATGACTTCACATCTCGAATCCAGATCTTTCCGCTCTTGTCGGCCCAGATTTCGGCGTGCTGCCGGGAGAGCACTTTTGAATCGAAGTAGCCATTCACCGGTGTTGGCACAGTTTTTGCATTCGTTTGGCGGCCAATGCGTAATATATCCGGATAGAAAGGAACATTGATCTGTTTCTTGTCGAAGGTACCGTTGATAGGTAAGAGGGTGAGGATGGCGGGCGGATCGCCTGCTGGCGCGCTTCCGGCGCGGACGCCATTTTGCTGGGAAGCTTGGAGCATGTGTTGAGAAGGGACAATGGAGGATGGCTGGTGGATTGCGGTCATCGCAGAGGAGGCTCCTGGACCGGAGGAAAAAGCTGGCATGGCTTGAGAGCGAGCGTTGCTTAGCCCAGCCACCGGCTCTGACTTGGAACTGGGCCAAACGTTCCTGGAAGACTTCTTTTTGGACGACCAAGTAGTTGATTCAATGTTGTTCACTTGTCCTGCATTCGAATTTTGCGGCGTAGTTATAGCGGTCGAGTTGGATGAGGTAGATCCTATGGAAGAGGAGGAATTCGATCTCTGAACGGTCCTTCGCGGCAAGAATGTCCGTGAGACTTCTTCCGCGTCCATTGAAGACAGAGCGCCTTGTCCTCCGTTACCAGCGTCGAACCATCCCAAGCGAGGGCCCGATTGCACACTAGGTGGTGATGCCACAGCAGTCATGGAGAAGGATACCGGATGTTGTGTGGGGAGAGGGAGCTCTATCTCATAGGCGCCGTTCCGTTCAACGGAAAGGGAATCGTCTAATATGCAAGAAGAAGCGTTGGGGGGGAAATCGCCCGGGAGAGCCCGTCGCGACGGACCTCAGGGGCAGAAAGTATATAGCGATGGCCGGCGCGCCGAAATATCTTGATATCGATCCGATCGGCTGGGGAGAGAAGGTCACGTTAGCAATTGTCCGGACGACCCCCATAAACACCGAGTCCGTTCCGCAACGACGCAGCAGCGCCTGGCACCGTCGACTCCACCCCCACCGCCTAGCTGAGATGGCGAACTTACCACCGTAGGATGGATCTGAACAGGCGAGATTGAGTGAGGTCGGATGGGAAACAGGAAGGCGCTTCAGACCAAGGAGGCGTGGAGGGAGGAGGTCTTGGCCCGAACCGAGGAGCGAACGGACCAAGCGACCGGCCAGCAAGGAAGACGGGGCACGAGACGGGTCTGCCGCCTTGCACAGGCTCCTAAGCCGCCGAAACAATGAGTCGTCGCACTAGATCAGACGATTCAGGAGCAAATCTCATCGGGAGCCACCAACTGCGGCGGGAGAGAAGACCCGATCAGCTCACAGCATCCTTCGTCCCCTACGCCTGAGGCCGTAAATCACGTGACTAACACACGTGCGATGAGGTAAGCCGCACGGACCGGGTGTGAGGCCAAATAAGGTAGGCGGTATCACGTGTCTCTGGGCCTCGGGTTTCGATGCGCCCACCGTTGGAGCTTTCCTGCCGACTCTATACTCTTCAAGTCTCGACTGTTTACGGGAACCTGGTGTTTGTGCTGTCAAGCCTCCTACACTCTCTGTATTTGTATTTGTTATTGTGTCAAAAATGCCCGTCGTTGCTGGTCCTCCTCAAGGGCATGGCCCCTCCACGTTCGAGAAGAGTTAGTCCACCCTCATACCATCCACCAGGTGGATGAGATTCCTACTTCAACTGCCTATATGGGTTAGCTAACTTGTTCCACAGTGAAGATGGGTGCTTTGATGGGCTCCAGTATGTGAATAAGGTCATTCCCCGCTTCTTCTGGTGCTAATCCCCGTTCAACAGCTGTGGGAGGTATCATGGGCTTCATCATCGGTCAGTTTACAACACATGCAGCCCCTCCTGCAACCTCCACTAACACAAAGCAGGAACTGTAACCGTCTTCCAATATGGTGCCGGACCTAACGGTGTCATGCGCACCCTGGGTAAATACATGTTGGGTTCTGGTGCTACTTTCGGGTAGGTTTGCGGAATTTTCTTCGACCGCTTCCCATATCGATGGCTGTATCTATATTCTTCGATGGGACCTGTACTAATTACATTGCTTCTAACAGACTCTTCATGTCCATCGGCAGCGTCATTCGTACCGAAGGTCCTCATAACGATGCCTGGCTCCGTGCCCGCGGTCCCCCCATGATGCTCCCCCGCCAGAGCCCTCTGCGCCCCATGCGCGAGTAAGCGCTTTATGAGATGATGGGATCATCAAATTGGAGATGTGGGCTTCGCGGAACGGAAGGGAAACTGTACGATAGCATATCCTGGATCATGGAACAATGGTTGGGGAGTTAATCACCGAGGCATCAAGACGAAGCAAAGCAGTGGTGACTGTATAATGTACATAGGAGCTGCCCTTAGTCACCCGATGCGATGCAACGTATCTGGGCGTCGTAACAAGGATCCATTGGGTTAATCGTTAATGGATATCATGAATGATGAGCAGTCATCCATCAGAGTACAATCGCTAATATTGATGTGCGAACAATCGCAGTGTTCA
The DNA here is from genome assembly GCF_003184525.1 of Aspergillus sclerotioniger CBS 115572. NCBI lineage: Eukaryota > Fungi > Ascomycota > Eurotiomycetes > Eurotiales > Aspergillaceae > Aspergillus > Aspergillus sclerotioniger. Next base: position 387,036 of record NW_020291021.1, read on the forward strand.
AGCGCATGGAGTCAGGATCAATGAATGGCATCGGAAAACAATTTGATTATGAAAATCCTCACCAGCGCCATTTTGCTAGTCACAAAGCCGAAAACCAGTCTATACCGTCTATAAAACAGAAGTCTATACCATCGAATTATACAACCACAACTCCCATCCAGAATGGAGAGACACCACCACCCACCTTATCCCCCTCACTCACACACCCCCACCCCCCAAACACCTTCTCAACCCAATCCATTGAACAAACCAAACCTACACCTTCTTCGGCAACCAAACCAACCACCCCACCCCAATAAGGAACTTAATCCCCGCCGCCAACCAAAACGTCGACGCAATCCCCCCAGCACTCCGATTCAACCAACCCCCGACAATCGCCCCAATCAACAACGCCACCACCCCCGCCACTCTCCTATTGCGTTTCACATTCTGCACGGCCAGAATATTCTTATCCGAGGCGATATCAAAATACACACTCGTGATCACGACACTCGGGATCTCATTAAATCCCAAGGACCGGGTGGAATTGATGGAACCCGAGGACTGGAACGCAAGGAGTCCGATAGGGATGAGGTCCAGCAGGGGGTGATGCTGGTGATCGGAAACGTCTGATTTGGAAATCAAGCCGGCTTGGAGGAGCGAGACGGCAATGACGATGAGAATCACTTGGACCATGAAGGAGGTGAAGAGGGTGCCGCGACGCGTGGGACCGAGGAGGTTACCGACGCGACTGAAGACGAAGGAACCGGTCACGAAGCTGGCGATTGAGACGAGGGATTTCAGCCAGCTCCAGTGGTCATCTTTGGGGAGGTTGGCGGCGCCGAGGCCGAGGACTACGGTGTTTCCTGTTGGGGGAGAGGGTTAGTGGTGGATGGGATGAGGTTGGGGGAGGGGGGATAGGGGGTGGGTGGTGTGGTGACGTACCGGTTTGCATTGCGAGGAAACATGACCATGCGTTGAAGGCAGAACTATCGCAAAGGCCGGTGACGAAGCAAAGGATGATACAGATGATATCGGCATAGTTGCTATCGACGGTTTGTCGCAATCTTCTTTCTTTATTGAATGGTCGCGATTTTTCGTTGCTGGAGGATTCCACGACCGGGAGGCCCGGTGATTTTGCATGGGAGGGCTCTGACATCACTTTGGTGGGGATTTGGGCGTGAGAAATAGTACGCAGGATGGATGGGTACTATATATGTACAAGGATCCGGTTTGGTTGCAGATATGCAGTGCAGTGGGAATATTATGAGGATGCTATATTTGGGTCAAGGTTGATCGGAAGGTCAAAGCTGGAAGGTTGGCCAGCTGCCTACCCTAAACCCTAAATTGGGATATATCGCAAGATTACTACTAGTAGGGGAAAAGGGAATTGAGTGACCCCTTCCGTGGAAATGTCCGTGGGAGGGGGAGGGAAAAAAAGCTTTGAAGTGTTACGATTCCGCTTATCCGCGCGCCATTTCCTGGTCGTAGCACGCAACCGGTGACTGGAGGCGCTATCAGCCTTATTCCGGCAGCCCTATCAATCACGGACAAATGACAATGGCCCAGATGGCGTCGAGGGTGGGTTGACTGGCAGCCCGCGACATCGGCTTTATAGTGAGTGGATAACGGCCCACAAGGCTGACGGGGGAAGGCTTCATTGGGTGCTTCTGGGTTACACAGTGTCGGGATTCGACTGGCAATAATGTGTTGGTGCCTGGTGGAATGGAATTGTGTGGGATACAGGTTGCAGCAGGGGAGAATAATGGATGGGAATAAATAAAAAAAAAGATTGGGAGAAAAACGAGGAGAGAAAGAATGGCTGCCAAAAAACCATCGACTCGGATCGCTCGGGCCGCATTTGGTGCGAGAAAAAAGGTCGTGCCCGGGATCGAACCGGGATTGCTGGAATCAGAATCCAGAGTGATGACCATTACACTACACAACCGTTTTTGTTGAAGAGATGTTATGTTTTAACATTATACACCGTTATCAAGGTTATATGTTGGTCTTCGGAGTATCTTAACCCAGTTAGATCTGTAAATGTAAGGCTGTATCCAGTATTCAGTGTCAGTGGGAACAGAAACTGCCTATAGTTCGTTCTTTGGCCACGTATTGCATTCTTTTGCTCATACACAAGCGCGGACAGGTCCATATAAACAGCTATTATATTTGCAGAGTTGAGAGAGCTATGCCAAATGTAAGTACACCCACAAAATACCATCATTCATAGTGAGTCGTGTAACTGCGCGCATGTTACAATTGCAAATGTCAATTCGTCATTCATTATCAAATTGATGCCAGACCTCATAACTTCGCCACGTTCATAACCTGTGATGACCACGTCTCTTTGATAAGGTCGGCGCACTTCTCGCCAATCCCATAAGCAGGCATCTGGGTATGTCCTCCATGCAACGTGGGCATGACACTGCAGTCTGCGACACGGAGCCCAATGACTCCTCTTACGCGCAACTTGTTGTCAAGGACAGCGCGAGGATCACCGTCGGAACCCATTGCACAGGTACCCGCAGCGTGGTAGCCTAGGATCATCTGTTTAGTGTAACTACAGCTTGACTTGAGGTGTGAGAAGCTTACATGTTGTCGCATGTTCCTTCACATAATGAACCCACTCTTCCCTCTTCGTATAGGTGTGGTGCATCAAATGAGGCGGCCAAGATCCTTTCACAATGTCCTTCGTCCCAGCACCCTTGGTGATGATTTCGTTGGCGAACCTGCACGCCTCAGTCATCACGAGGAGGTCCAGCGGATCGGCAAAGTAATTGCAGTCCACCACAGGGTTCTCCAGGGGGTTCTTAGATTTCAGGGTGACGCTTCCACGGGACTTAGGCGAGAATAACTCTGCGATAATCGAAAATGCGTGTTTACGATCAATAGGAAACTGATCAAATTGCTTAGGACCACCATAGCATTCCGTGGTGAAGAACTCAACATTCGGCTGTTTAGGCGTTAGTCCCATAGGATCGCGGCCTGGTTTCCGTGGCGCATTCTTCCACAATGGCTCATCCTTCAGACGATCGTCTAAGCGCGCAAAGGCGAAGGAGCCAAAGGGGAAAGTCGAAAGAAACCCCTCCTTTTTGTCTTTCCAAAGTGCATAGGTTTTGTCGAAATTTCCATCGTGGTAAACGAGATGATCGTTAGTTAGACCGGGTTTCTCTGTCTCATAGAACATGAAGACAATCTAAGTAGCTTGGTCAGATGCAGAGCTTTGAATGTTAATGGGAGATGCTCTAATCACCAGATGATCCAGAAGGTTTTGTCCAACGCCAGGTAGGTCGATTAAGCATTCAATACCGTTTCTCCGCAGCTCCTCCTTCGGACCAAGCCCAGATCTCATGAGAATTGTAGGGCTGCAATAAGCACCACTGCTAATGACTACCTCCCTCTTCGCGAATAACGATTGTTGCCCATTCGCTGTCACCACCACAACACCGTCCGCCTTCAGCCCGTTAGGGGTCCTCTTGAAGAGTATCCTATCCACAGTAGTATCTGTCATTATTGTGATATTGCTGCGGTGGTACCCGTTTGTAACAAAATCTCCGCTAGTCGTGCGAAGGCCATTGTATACTGTCCGTGGTACATGACCACAGCCATGGGGTGTCTCACCAGTTGTGAACATGTCATGGTCCAGTGGAAGGCCCTGAGAGACGAAAGAGTCCATTATGAGCTCAGAAATCGGGGCGAGATCATGTGGTTCGACGTGGAGAGGACCCGATTGCCCGTGAAATCGATCAGCAGACTTAAACCAAGGCTTGCTGTGGAATGTTTCGGCCTAGAGAACAGAGATTAGTGCCCATGCTTTAATCATTCCCAGACCTTCTTGGAACAGTAAAGTAGCCGAGACCTTTTGCATATATTTGAAAAATTCCTCTCCGCTCCAACCCTCCAGGCCCCAGTCATCGTAATCCTGCTTGCTGCCGCGTATACAAAGCGTCCCGTTGCAACCACTGCAGCCACCCAGAAACTTGCCTCTGCTGAGCTTGACTTGACGATTGTTGACGCCGGACATCGGCGAAGTGACAATGTTCCAATCCGTCTTGTCGTCGAAAAGATTATTCCAACTAGTTCGATAAGCATCCACCAACCAACTTCCAGGAGTACAACGAACCCGGCAACCATATGAACATTCTCGAGGTCCTTATGATGCTGTCCTGCTTCGACGACCAGGATCCTTACGTGTGGGTTCTCAGCCAGGCGTCCAGCCACAACGCACCCTGAGGTGCCGCCCCTAAGATTGAATACAGGAGGTCAGTATGGATAAAAGAAAGATAGACGGAACAGGTTCTACGAGGAGGAATCTCACCCGCAGATGATGTAGTCATAGAAGTCCGCCATGCTGCGGACCGTCTGAAACCGGTGGGATGATGGTTGAATGAGTGTAGCTAGAATGTGAAGAACCACCATCGAACCGTGATGGGCCAAGAGGACAAGCCCCTCTTTAAATAAATGGTCGCACAGGTCTAGACTGGGGTAGATGGGAGTCCATTCCGCAGTTATACCTTTAGACGACCGTAGAGGAAGGCCAAGGCAGCAGAGTGGAATGCCATTCCGCGTTGGCAGTCCGCTAACCAGCGCGATCTGTTATTAGTTTGAGCCCCTCTGCCAATCGAGAGCAGCCAGCCAGCTAGACTCTTCATCACATAAATTGGACCCCACTTGAGGCCATTGTGATTTGTGGCGGTGACGTTGATCGCGTTGACCCACCAGGGATCTAAAAGAGGAAAAGGAGGACTACTGGGTGAAGAACGGGAGACAAGGTTTGCGGGGTAAGAGCAATAGCCCCGGTTCGAGTTGGGGGAATAACGGAAATATGCGGATATAGCCTTAGGGGCCAACTTGCTCCCACTTATACACAGAGTGGCGGGCAAATTCCGCTGGACTTTCGATCTTAAACCACCTCCTCGTCGTGCGGGGATTTGCCACTCTCACCATACAGCTTATTGGTTTCCTCCAACCCCTTCCCGGAAGTCTCAGGCAGAAACAACCACGTAAACACAAGGCCTAGCAAAGACATCCCTGTGAAAAACCAGAAAGTGCCCTTAGGTGTGAGGGAGTCGTGGTCGAGAAGCATCAACGTGGTCGCCTATAGAGGTCAGTCAGCTCATACCTTCCGAAAGTCAAGACGGAAGAAGAATGGAGCACAGACCTTGGAGATGCCGATCCGGTTTGCATAATGCCATAGTGTGACAAGGCTTACCCCTGCAATCCTTACACCCAGCGGGAACGATTCTGCCGTGATCAGATACTGGATGGAGTTCCACCCCAAAGCCCATCCAATACCGATGAAATAGATCATCACGATCGCGCAAATGGCAGCATGCTTTGTTGCTGACTCTTGCTGAGAGTCGCCTGATAAGGAAGAGAAAACAGTTAGAAAAACCGAATCATAAGTCAAAGCAATGACCTGGATTATGAGCCCGAGGTATAAGGTCTTTCTCCTGCCCAGAGAGTCTATCAAGAACAGTGCAGAAATCAAGGAAAATGCAAACTTCACAGCACCGAAAATGGCTGTAGTGAAGAGCTTTTGCGACTGCCCTTGGATCCCGAAAATTCCAAACAACTCTGGTGCATATGCTGGAGAATGTGTTAGCTTAAGTGAGCTGGATGTGGGCAAAATCTGAGTGAGAAATCGGCAAAAAAAAAAAAAAAAAGAAAAGAAAAGAAAAGTAAGTAGAAGATGAGTCAGAGATGAGCGAGGTGTAAGTTTGATGTAAGAAAAATGCAAATAGAGTACGGGTAAGAGCAGGGTGTAAGTAAGACATGAACAGAGTGTGAGGAAGGTGTCTCAGGGCTTACTTGTTACTGAGTTTGGACCGGACCATTCGCCCAAGCACTGCAAAACAAAGACGAAAGCAATCCGCTTCAAATGAGCCTTGGTTCCAAAAAGCTCTTTCAGTGCGCCAAAGTACCGCATTCTTGATGGCACCTGGCGTTCAAGTTCCAGCTGAATTTGAGCATTTGAAACCTCGACATGTATTCCTGGATCCAACGGCGACAGGTTCCACAATCGTGCAAGGGAATGGAGTGCTGCTTTTGGACGGCCCTGTCGACATAAAAATCGCGGACTCTCCTCACAAAACAGGGATGAGATAAGAAGCAAGCCTGCCCACATGATCTGTACGCTCTGCGGGATGATCCACTGTTTGGCACTCGAGCTAGGGATGTGGATAGATGCCCCCCATATGGAGAAGTACTGCATCATGTCAACATTTCAATTCATATATGTCAGATCCCGCAAACCTTACACCGATCATAATTCCCAGGTATTCTGACATGCCGTAGGTACCCACGAGCATCCCGCGAATCTCCCTGGGAGCCACTTCACCGAGGTAGATGGGAGCAACAACACCAAACTGTCCAATACCGAGGCCCATGATAAAACGACCTGCGTATACCTGACCAAGGTTTCGTGAAGTCATGAAGACCAAGGAGCCTATGATCCAGAGCAGGCAACATTGTCGGATTGTCCACAATATTCCGATGCGCTCGCTGCAAATGAATGCGACTATGGCACCAGGCAAGCTGCCAATATGGACCATTGACGTGATGTTGGACAATCGATTGGCTTTCTGGGATGCACTGAGGTAGCTGGCCTTTAGATGAAACTGATCGATGAATGATTGTTCCGCAACGGTACTCGCAATGAGACCAGAATCGAGACCTATTATGGGGAGTTAGTGACTCCGGATGCCGGAGAAGGGGAGGGGCAACTGACCCCGAGCAGCGCCCGAGAAGCCGAAACACAGCGCAGCACAGAGCAGCCTGAATGTGAGCTTCTTGAGCAAGAGGTAACGTTGGTTCATGCTTTGCATTTTGGAAGAGAATATGAGGATTAGGGTTCAGTGAAAAGCATGGACGCTGAGGTGACGGAGAAGCATGTTTGAGTCAGATGGAGGACCGGGGCTTCCTTATCTACGCGATTTAGAAGGCTCTCTCTACCCACTCCGGGTGAAAGCGCGAGAATGGGCCTGTAAACCAAACCGGCTCAGGGAATGGGGGCCTGCCTAGTCAGTACATAGTGCGCCCTGTGGAGCCTGCAACCCGAAGCGAGTGGAAGGCCGTTCAGCCTTACCCGCTCCCTAACAGCCAGGCATCCCCACCCTTTCTCCTCTTCACTTGACCGTGTCCCTTGGTTTGACTCTCTGATTGACCACCATGTGTGCCCACCGGCGTGTGCGCAAGCTTTTTGAGCACCCTGCAGGCTGGATCTCTGCCAATCGCGATAGATGCATTACCCATTCAGTGGACCAGCCAGGTCTCAGCCGTCTGGATGGGTCTTTTGTCGTGAGCACTGGTTCGGCGTTTCTTTTCAGGGGTCGGAGTTCGGGAATGAAAGTGGGAAAAAAATTGCTGACTCTGGCATACCTTTCAATCTCTCTTAACTTTGCGTTTAGAATGGTGACCTCAATCACCAGTTCCAGATTCGAGTGCAATTGAACCACACCATCGAGGTCCTGTGTCCATAGCTCACATGCTCATATGCTTTAGTCCACGAAATTTCCATCAGCATCACTCTATCCAGGAACGGAGGATTTGGGCAAAGAAGCGGGGCATCTTTATTACTCCAAGGAATGAAAAACTCACAAGAATTCTGACAGGCAACAGCGCATACTACGTGTCCACTACAGCGTTTTCACTTGCAACACCCCAAGATTGTTTTTTCAGAGACGAGTCAGAAAGAGAAGCCACACCAAAATGAAGAAAGAGTTGATCTATTGGTGCCTATGAAGTAGGATATCTTACAAAAGACCAGCAAATCAGTTCACATCAGGATACCACACGAGATCACCTGAAACCATTCTGCAATAATAGTATGATCACAATACCCCACAACTGGAGAGCCAGGACATGCGATAGGCATCTCAATCCAGCAAGCAATCTTGCCACAGGACGAAAATTTGCGATCGGATCTGACTTATGGAATAAAGATGGGTTTTCCGAGGCGAGAGGCTTGCAGAATATCGTGGCCAACCTTGCTTACGCATCACTACAAACATCATCTACAAACTTCCGTGCATGAAAGTACCCCATCACGAATACTCTGGCCATATTCCTCGGGAGTTCGGGGGAAATGAAGCAAGAGTCTTCTGGCTAGTCTGATTACGAGTTCACTAAATGTTCGCATAGCTCGGGTTACACAACCCTGCACCGCCTTTACTTTTACTGCACTGATGACGACTTCTCTGGTCTATCAATGCTGAAGACCCCAGCTTCGTAGGAGTGGGGGTACGAACCATATGCCCGACTGGAAGATACAAGAAGGAATGTATGGCCTCGGTCCTCATTCGCAATCGCTCTTGTTCAGCGAAGATCTGTCCAATATTTTGACAGACAATGCGCCCCTCGCTGCATACAAGCTGGAGCGCCTACTCCTACTTGCATTTAGAGCTACCTGATCAGTGATAGAAGTGGTAGGACAATAACTGGTACATTTTCTCCATGTCGCATCACTTCGCTATGCTTCGTATTCTTACAGCACGCAGGTAAGTACGCAACCTGCCCATGGAGCAAGTCAAATCACCTTACTAGAACAACCGGCCTTATCTCAAGTACCGAGCAGCGGAATTCTGGCCCAATTTAGACCCAAAGAGCAACTACTCATCTACTCATGATAAGTTAATGCAGGATGGGCTATGCTTACAGGTCCATGTGCGTGGTAGGAGGGGACACTTACTTTGAGTTGCACATGCCAAGCAGCGACAACCATGTAGTCTGGCATGTTCGCTTGGATAGGTCACATCTAGTCCGCCGCGCCAATCGCGCCCGAGTTTACACTATCTGCTACTACCTGTCAACTGTGTATTATGTATGCACTTTGCTCAACATCTTTCATTGTCGGCTTGATTACAACACCGGCGACTTTCTATGGCATATACTCCAAAGAAAAAACGTGTCTCGATAGACACTGATAGTACAGGTCAAATACGAACCACCCGACACGCAGCAGCTTAGGATTTCACTGAGAAGTTGACCGGAACTGCTCTGGGGTATCGCCCTGGTTTTTCCCATCGCCGGCCTTGAACGCCTCCAATTCTTTCAGCGAATTATACACCCTTAGGACGTTGGGCGCAAAATCCAAGGTCATTTTGTACATCAACGCCTGATCGACCGTGGGGACCAACACAACATCGGCCATAGTCACCTGCTCGCCGAAAGAATACTTGCTTGACGGAGAAATCAAGGCTTCATATGCCTGGAACCCATCCGTGAAGGCCTGCCTGACAAATGCAATCTGGTCCTGCACATTGTCCTGTACAGCCCTGACGCGTTTAGCGATGCGGGAATTCGTTGGTGGCTGTACATCGATCGCGATGATGTTGACCAAGTCGCGGACTTTGATGCGGTCCTGCCAGGCAGAAACAGGCGGCAGCAGAGGGCTTCGGTCCGGGAATCGCTCGTCAAAGTACTCTAGGATCGTCATGGACTGTCTGATGATGGTTTTCTCGCCGTCAGGGTGATGCACAACCAATGTCGGAATGCTAGCACTTGGATTCAGCTCATCCTTGTACTTCTGTTCATGGTGCGCTCTTGTACCCATATCGAGGTATTTGAATTGGAGAGGGATGCCCTTGAGATGAGCAGCAATTATGATCCGCTGGCAGCATGAGGAGCACCAATAAGTATACAGATCGAAGATATCTTGACTTTCCATGGCTCAGGTGAAGCTGTTAGACTTGGTGTGATGGATTATAGTATGACTAACTGCCAGAAGAGAGAACGATGGTATGCGGAAGAAAAGCTGTTGATCCTGATCGTTCAAATAAAGATCATTCAACGCCAGGATCCTGACAGATGTCCTTGGCTTGATTCTTTAGCCGAATTTGCTCCAAAGGATCAGGAGGGGCCGATGTAAGCCCTAGGCCTTTAGTGTCGCTCTTATCGCCTCCAGCGGCAGGTCCTCCGAGCGGCACTTACCGAGGCATCTGGCTTTGTATGGAGACAAAAGCTTATCTATAATCGCCAGCAATATCTTGACTTGACCATTGTCTCATTTTGATTATGGTGGAACCTAACTAGACAGCTTATGGTAGCCGGGATATCCACACCATTCAAATCCGTCTCGCATGTCCTGAGACTTACGCTGAGTTCCTAATTAATTGGCGGTCCGCGTTGCATTGAGGGTTTCCTAAGCTCTAGCCATCTACACCGGTTGACCAAGATGGCTGTATTGGGTTTATATGCATAGAATTGGTGGGGTTTCATCTGTATAGTGTGAATAACAAGTTCCATCGCTGAATGGGCAATTCTGACATAACCATCGCTTATGGCACAACCGAGCCCGGCACAATATAAGCCTTATATATGGCCCGGACCATTACCGTTCTGGCTGCTATCTCGGAATGTCTACCTGGCTATTTTTGCTATCAATAGTCTCTACCGATCAGAATATGTTCAAGCCAGGCTTGGGTTTCTTCCCACACTGCTACTTGACTGATCACAACGCATGTGGTTGTTGATGTGATTGGTCAGTTCAGGAGAAGCAGTTGAGCGCTTAAGTGACAAAGGCGGCCCCGAGGCCATAAGAAGGTGTCCATGGCCTTTACAGATGAACTCTTCATTATCATCCTTACTACTTTATCATTGTTGCTTTCCCACTCTAGATTTGAATTTCTTGCTTTAACCTGCAAAGGGCCAATGTTCTAAGTCCATCCCGAGGATATTAACCCGACTACTACACATGATGCCTCCGACTTCCGCTGCTAGCATTATAACGGCACAATGCATGGACTACGATGATGTCGCATGGGCCAGGTGTGATGAGATATTCGACTCTTGGAAAAGCCGACTATTCGAACGGGAAGTTCTCCGGGAAATAGGACGATTCATCGACGAACATAGGGGAGGAGTTCCTGATGAGCTTTTTGCTCCCAAGCGCGGGGCCTTCAATGCTTGGCTTCGGATGCTATTCCAAGATGGAAGCTCTGCCATCATTCGATTTCCTTGCCCTGGTGCTTCGATGTTCCCTGAAGAAAAAGTCAAGCGCGAAGTTGCAGTGATGCAGTTCCTCGAATATTTTACCAATCTGCGCGTGCCTCACATCCTTCACCACGGAACGACAGAGGAGAGCTCAAAGGGCCTAGGTCTATTTATCGTCATGGAGTACATTAGCAATGAAGGCGATTTCATTGATGCTATTAACATCCCTGGTCGGTCGCGCGATGACAGACCAATCTTAAATCCGAACGTCTCACAAGAACGACTTGAGTCGGTATACAGCCAGATGGCAGATGTCATGCTTCAGGTATCGAGGCATTCTTTTATGAAGATTGGTTGTATCGGCAAAGCTAATGAAGATGACGAATTCGATGATGAATGGGTAGTAAAGCACCTCCCACTCACTTTCAACATGAACGAACACGTTCAGCTAGGCGGGGTTCCGCCTCAACTACTTCCCCAGAGCACATTCGAAACAGCCTCATCTTACTACCAAGCACTGGCTGAGATGCATATGATCCATCTGTCTTCGCAAAGGAATGATGCCATTGATTCTGCGGAAGACTGTCGACAAAAGTACATCGCAAGATGTCTATTCCGCAAAATTACCCGGGATTATCAGCTTTGCGACGATGAGTCTGGCCCTTTCAAGCTGTTCTGTGACGACCTTCGACCTGGGAACGTCCTTGCGAACGATCAGTACATGATGACTGGAGTGGTTGACTGGGAGTTTACTTACGCGGCTCCTACTGGATTTGCCTACAGCCCCCCGTTCTGGTTGCTGCTCGAACTTCCAGAATTCTGGGAGCAGGGCTTGGATGATTGGACTACAAAATATGAGAAGGTTCTGTCGACAATCCTAAAAGTTCTCAAGGACGAAGAGCAAGCAGCCATTGACCGAGGGACTCTGAAGGAGAGCGATCGGCTGTCTGGACATATGTTAAAAAGCTGGCAAAGCGGTGATTTCTGGCTTAACTACGCTGCAAGAAAGAGCTGGGCATTCGACATGATATACTGGGCTAATATTGACCGGAGGTTCTTTGGTGATGGAGATCTAAACGATCGAATGAAGCTTTTGACGCCGGATGAAAGAGAACAAATGGATGGATTCATCCAGATGAAATTGAAGGCTAAGGAGGAAGGCGGGTTGGCTGACCACAACAATCTGCAGGATCAAATGATCTAGCCATGTGGTCCTCGCCTTTATTTACCCTTAACCCAGTATCAAGCTCCTAGAGCTCATACCGCAAAGCCAAGGAATCGAAAGTTCTGTCTCTGGCGTCGAAGGAGAGCACAAAACGAGGACGGACAGTATGCCGAAAGCATTAGATCTCGATTACATCTGGTCGTACAGTTGACGATGCCTCACCTATCCTTCAGCTTGGATAGTCCCTCGTTCGGTCCCCGAGACCCGGAAATCCTAGATTGCCATAGTAGTGATTAGCAACCAAAGCGTCTTTATTATCAAGCCGATTCACAGTCATCATCAAGCTTACCAATGCCTGTAAGTCACCCAGTATAAATGGAACTATCCTCCGCACCATCACTCACTATCTCCTCTCTTATCACTCCATCAATCTTCATTGATTACAAATTCGACCAATCACGCCATGCCACCCACAATTGTCTTCATCACCGGAACCAACCGCGGTATAGGAAAGGGTATACTGGAGCTCTACCTGAAGAAGCCCAACCATACCGTCATTGCGGCAAACCGAGACCCCAACCACCCGACTTCCACGGCTCTCGCGGATCTCCCGAAAGCAGAGGGTACCACATTACTAATTGTCAAGCACGAAGCCACCTCTCCAACCGACTCAGCTGCTGCCGTGAAGGAGCTATTAGCCCAGGGCATTTCCCACATCGACATCCTCATCGCAAACGCCGCTATCGCTCTTTGCTGGCCCAAGGTGTCCGAGGTGAAGGTTGAGGATATTCAGAAGCATGTCGATGTCAATGTTTACGGGTTCATCCGTCTCTATCAAGCTTTTCGACCTCTTCTTCAGGAGGCCAGGGATCCGAAATGGGTGACGATTGGGTCAAATGCTGGGTTTCTGACGGTAAGTACAATCTGGCCTTGATGTCCAGGCAGAACGCTGACTTTGACGGCATAGTGAGTCGAATGGGTTCCAGAACTGTGATTGCACTATAGCAAATTGATGTTAACGTTTGTATTTAGGAACTTTGGACCTTTCCCAAACGCGGCATACGCTCCCAGTAAAGTGGTTCAACACTGGTACACTAGGTCTATCTCGGCTGAAGACCCATGGCTAACGGCTTTTCCCATTGATCCTGGGTAAGTCTTATTCCACCTGGACTCTGGAGTTTACTACAGAAAGTTAATACATAATAGTTGGGTGCAAACGGATCTTGGCCAGCGCGGGGCTGATTGGTTTGGAGTTGATCGGACTGCTGCGATTACAGTGGAAGAAAGTGTTACGGGTGTGGTTAAGGTAATCGACGCTTCTACACGAGAAACTCACAGTGGGAAGTTGACTAGATATAATGGTAAGGAAGAGCCATGGTGAGGGGTTATAGTGGCACACTCCAAAACGAGACCTTATAATCTTCAAACGGATATGGCAGTTTGGACCATGTATTTCTATCCAGATATGAATACCCCGATAGACTGAGATATTGACTTTAACAGTGACTTGCATTGATGAGTTATGGTCTCAGTACTTTAACATTTAGCTTTCATGTATCAGCGTTCTGTCACATCCAAGTGTGGAAACTGATCTTCATCCCATGATCAAACTTTGTAGGTCCGAGCTGTTATTATGTGGCCTGAGGTAAAAGATAACACTCAGTTTGATCTGTCGGCATTTGATTTTAAAATCTCAGACAAACCCCTGTGAATGAAAGACAGCAGGTCATGTGAAGCAAGGGATGGACTTGTCAGGTAAAAACTCTCCTCCGGTTCCCATGATAAGTACCAGTCTCCACATCCATGATCATCACAGAAAGACAGCCTAATCCGAAAGATTCTGGAATTTTCAAGGAAATGACTGGAAGGGAAACCATTTCCGGTCATCTAGCACAGACTCTCAAGATGTGGGGAATGTCAAAGACTCAAATCAAACCGGGCCATGCAATCAATCGAGATCAACAATATGATTTACATCTATCTAATGTGATCTATCTACATGGGCAATGAGACATCGGCATTATCTCTGGAAATACTACAAGCACAATCCGCCGGTCAGTTGTCAACTAGTGAACAAAAATTGTCTGAACCAGCTAACAGCAGCTTTCTTCCCACGAGCCATAGCCTCACGCTCCCCATCATCGTTTTTATCACCACGTGTGAAACAGCTATGCTCAACCCCAGGGTAGCAAAGATAATCGAACGGAACACGTAGAACAGTCTGAAAGTATACGTTTTGAGCTCATGTGTATAAACAGGCCATGCTCGGGGGCAAGGATCTGCACAGACACCGCGACCTCGTCGATATCCTTTCTGGTCAAGAGTGATGGATGACCGACCGTGATACAATCTACGAGAGGTAGCTGGTGCTCCTTCGCTCCTAGGCGAAAAGCCGCCCACCCTTCATAGCGGAATCCCGCTCGTATCTTTGTTGCAGGGATCTAGCGCAGTCTCTAATCCTCGGCTCACGTGTTTCACGAGAGTTCCATCCCAGGAAGCAGGAAGGTCCGTTCGTTAAGGATAGGGTCAACCGGGAGCACTTCACCGCCACAGAAGTCAGGGACAGACAGTTGCGTTAGCCTCGCGGGCATAGTTCCGCCAGCAAACGCATGTTCGGAAAGCTCCAGCCAAGGAGATCGGGGAAAATTATCACGGCTGCGTGGGGTTGTCGCCGGCGACGTAAAAGTCGTTGCCCGCAAGCTTCATGATTCGGCGAATCGCGACGCGACGCGACGCCTACCCATCGAAGGACATGAAAGACATGGCTAAGTCGGCTTAATCTTCGAGATCAATTCAGTTTCGACCCGTCCCGTCCGCATAATATCATTTGCTTTCTGAAGATTGACCGATGTTTTGAGGAGGGGTGGACCATGGCCCAGGATGTGAACACAGTGTACAGCCAAGGCCGAGTCATTGCGGGGCGCCTCAACCAATCCGGAGTCATTCAGCTTATTCTAGCCGCCGGGTAAACCGATCCATGATCCCCTTAAAGTTGCACAGGGCCAACCAGAGAGTGGGATTCACCCACAGTGTTCTGGATCAGCGTCTGTTTGGCGAGAACACGAGGGATTGCCCCTCTTGGCTACAAAGTCCCGATCTATCTGGATGCCCTCCCCGGAGACCATATCTGCCTAGTCGCCCTGCCAAGTACGCCCTTTTCGAATAGCTGGCTTGCTATATACCGCTAACGTGGGAATTGCAGGCCGGTGATGTCAATTCGTACAGATCATGCAACTCCTAGGTCGACGTCGACTTCCGAAAAGCGAATATACTGGCAGGCAAAGCTACCGAAAGCGCAGGCCGGGCCTTTTGGCTGACCCGCATTAAGGGAGATTAGAAGAAAAAGGAGTAAGAAACAGGTTTATGCTACGTAAAGATCCACGAAAAAGGAAAATGAGTGGGAACTAGATGGCAGGGTTGGCAGTGCACTTGCTCCACCTCAAGGTCCATGCTAGATTGATTTCCTCAACATATAAGCAACAAACAGCCCCTGCTTTCCGACTGGGCCGGAGAACCCGTATCGATCATTTGCCGATGTTAGGTTGCAGTCCTCGAACCTTAACTACACACATAGCATACCTATCAGTCTAGTCGCCAATCCCTACCATCTTCGAGCATCACCGTTGGCAATTCCTTTCGACTGACACCACATCAGCAGTGAGCATGTTTCCGCCTTCTCACCAAGGCTCCTTTCAGAAACTGGAGAAGGTTTGTACTGCCTTTTCACTGTCAGATTCGGAAGGATAAATCGAGGGTTTTTGGATGCCCCAGTCGCTAACCATGGTCACTGCAGCTGGGTCAAGGAACATATGCAACGGTAGGTTTACTATTAACCTGATCGTGTAGGTGAGAGGTACAGCCAGTGGTTTCTGACATTACTTAATGCCTGGGTTACAGGTTTACAAAGGACGCAACCGCGAGACGAACGAATTAGTGGCCCTGAAAGAAATCCATCTCGATGCCGAGGAGGGAGCTCCCTCGACAGCCATCCGGGAGGTGTCCTTGCTGAAGCTTCTCACACATGAGAATATCCTAACTTTGCATGATGTGGTGAATACAGAGAACAAACTGGTGCTCGTGTTCGAGTATATGGACAAGGACCTCAAGGGCTATATTGACGCTCAGAACGGCCCGCTTGATGCTGCTACGATCAAGTCGTTCGTCTACCAACTGCTGAATGGGGTTTCTTTCTGTCATGAAAATGGCATCTTACATCGGGACCTGAAGCCCGAGAACCTGTTGATTAATCAGAATGGGCGGTTGAAGCTTGCAGATTTTGGACTGGGTCGTGCTTTCGGCATCCCCATCAGCACGTTCTCGATTGACGTGGTCACACTGTGGTATCGACCCCCGGATGTGCTGCTGGGAAGCCGCACCTACAGCACCAGCATTGATATCTGGTCTGTCGGATGCATTATGGCTGAGATGTATACGCGTACCCCCTTATTCGCTGGAACGACAAACGAAGACCAACTTCTGAAAATCTTCCATATCATGGGCACACCAACCGAGCTCTCCTGGCCTGGCGTCAGTCAGTTGCCCGAATACAGGAATACTGTTCCGCCTTGCTCTCCACAGAGTCTGCAGAGCTTTATACCGTCTATAGATCCTCTAGGCGTTGACCTGCTGGGACGCATGTTGCAGTTGCCTCCGGAGGCGCGCATCAGCGCCACGGAAGCTCTGCAGCATCCCTGGTTCCATGACCTTTCATAGAGGAACATGTCCTCAGATCAAAGACATTCTCAGAGTCCGGCTCCGTAAGATCTTGATTGAACCTGATCAATTATCCATCGCTAAAAAACTTGAAAAAAGTAACTATCCCCAACCATAACCCCCAAATCCCTGACCCAATCCCCCGGCAAATAAATTCAACCCCACAGAAATAACACCCCCATACCAAACATCTCACCCACCCATTCATCCCTATCATCCATAATCCTAAGCATGTCCATCCTCCTCTCCCAGAGGCGACGACATCTCCACCACATCCACCTTCTTAGCATTCATCTTCCGCGACTTCCGAGGAGTAGCGGGTTCCTCCCCAGCAGTCCGCTTACCCTTCTTCCCGCCACTGAAGCTGATCGAACTGCCCGGCTTGCGGTACTTGCTCAGCTGCTCGCTGAGAGCCTTTGCAGTTGGTCTGTCATTTTCGGTCGCTGGGGGAGTTAGTTACTGTTGGGACTTGGAGGGATGTTACTTACGCCATGCTTCGACGATTTTTTCAAGGTCGATGGTGAATGTTTGGGTTTCGAAAATGAGCCGGAGGAGCTGGGGGGTTAGCTTGGTTTGCGTGTTTTGGGGGGTTGTTGTGGTGCTGGGAACATACAATGGCTTTGTTTTCGTCGGTCCAGCGGGTCATTTTGGTGGTTTGGTTTGTTGAGAGGAGGGTGTTGGTTTGCAGTATGGGAGATGGTTTGATGGGGTATATGTGTGTGAGTGCAAGGCTGGATGGAGAGAGGTGAGGCGTGTTAAGCAGGAGATAGAGAGAGTTGGTTAGTCTGGAGGATGAGAAAGAGGAGAGTCTTGGAGAGAGGATGAGAGAATAGAAAGTTGAGGTAAGAGGGTGGGTGTGGGAGAGAGAGCAAAGAGAGACTGGTTAACACTGGTGAGACAGTGTGTGTTTAGAAGTGGACCCATCTATCACTTTGGTGTTATCCGTGAAGTATTCTTGGGATAATGTCGTGATATGGTAGAATTCACTTGTGCTTGGTATAACATGGTCATGGCTACTACTAAGTGTTGCTTAGCTGTTAGTCTTCATATCTGGCATAATAGGTGATTTGAAGAGGTGTGGTGGTAGATGAGTCTCTGGTATGGCTGGAAACAAGCAAGGATGCGCATCTCTGTTGTCAGTTGGTAGGGGAGTAAATGCTCTCTTAGTGCTTGGAGTATAGAGTGCCTACTTCTATATGTGCCTTTCTAGTTCCTGAGTCAGTTCCAAAATAAGATATTAAAGTCTCCTAAGATACAAATGATCAGCTTAGTGGCATTTATATAGAGCTTAGAGCCAGTCACATCTACTAATATAATGTAATGGCCATTCACCTTCACCATCAGGTCTTCACAGCTTGACACAGAACCATTTCCAGTCCTTTCAGGAAGTCTCAAGCAGAGGCTAGCCTCTGATTATAAATGCAGCTACACATTCTAAGAGACTGATTATATAGTACCACTGTTTCTACTCCAACTCATTGCAGTTTCTCCCCAAGGGAACAGGACTATACATCGACTGAGGCCTCAGGCATACACATTACACGTGACTGATGCCTGGGTGCCTGGATGGGTGCGGATTAGCAATCGCATCGAAGTGGCACTCGGCATTCGGTCTCTTTCTATCCAGACTATAGTTCTGCCTGGGCATCTTCCCCCCGGGGTCATGTCCCTCGTCCGTCTTTATATGCAGCCTTTCTGTTGGGACGCATTCCTCTTTCACTAACCAAACCCAGACATGAAAGATCCCTGACGCAGGCGGTAGCAAGCATCGCATCGCATTGGCATCAAGATCTGGATCTGTACTTCGTACAATATTTTTGACCTTCTATTTCCGTCTTGCCGCCTCTCTCTTCCTTTTCTTTGATATCGCTCAGACCCGTCTTTCTTTCAGCTGTCTTCTGTAGCGAACTTTTACTCTCTAATATTCGCCACGATGCGAGAAATAGACGCGCTGGTCTTCGAATATCAGCATGAGAAGCACCGACCACGGGAATCAGAGGCGTTGCTGATCCTCCGAAAGGTGGCTTCGCTAGTCAAGCCGATCATGCGACGACGAGACTGGAAAGTCGGCACGCTTTGTGAATTCTACCCGCACCAGAGAAACTTGCTCGGTCTCAACGTCAATATGGGCCAAAAGATTTGTCTAAGATTACGGTATCCCTCCGATCAGAACCAGTTCCTGCCCCTTGAGCAGGTGGTGGATACTATGCTTCATGAGTAAGTGGCTATATTTTCCCTTTGCAGAGCGGTGGTTGATAGAGAGGCGGTACAGGCTCTGTCACATCGTGCATGGACCGCATAACCAGCAGTTTCATGCGCTTTGGAACCAGCTACGTGATGAACACGAGGAGCTGGTTATAAAAGGCTATACGGGAGAGGGGTTCCTTTCGGAAGGGAGACGTTTAGGGGGGCGAAAAATGCCCATCGACGAGGCCCGTCGAGTGGCCAGAGCAGCTGCGGAGCAACGACGAACTCTATCTGCAGGGTCGGGACGACGTCTCGGTGGTGCGCCTGTGTTGCGCGGAACTGACATGCGCAGAGTCATTGCAGATGCCGCACAGAGACGGACAGAAGTGACGAATGGCTGCGCCTCGGGTGCCGAGAACAGCGCCGAACTTGCAGAGGAGGCCTTCAGGAATGGATTCCGGACCAAGGCGGAGGAAGACGATGCCAACGAGCGAGCAATCATGGAGGCGTATATTGATTTGATCGAGCAGGAAGAGCGCGAGAGATACGGCCCTTCTTATATTCCCCCAAGCCATGAGAATCCCGCTGGTCCTCGAACAACGCTGTCTCCACCGCCTGTCCCAGAGAATAGCAGGCCGATAGTGTCCTCGCAGCCCGCAGATCCTATTGATCTAACCTCCGATGACAGTCTGTACAATCAACCATGGTCGTGCCCGACCTGTACGCTCGAGAACCCAGCCGACTTTCTTTGCTGTGACGCATGTGCATCGGAGCGGCCGCGGCCCTCGACCACAAGGTCCGTTTCTGGCCCTCCGAGTATTCCAAATCCAAAACCGGCGAACAAGAACAAGCGTCCAATCGGCCAAGTGACGAGCCAAACTGGGTTCAAGAATCGTACCCGTGCTGTCGAATCGCTAGCTTCCCTCGAACAGAATGCGAGCAAGCGACCCCTCGGATGGTTATGTGACAGCTGTGGCGCATTTATGGAAACCGAGTGGTGGACATGTTCGAATTGTGGCTTGATGAAGCGTGCGTCTTGACTTATATATACGTTTAAGCGTTGGCGTTTGGCACGAGATAAGGACTTTATTACTCCATGATTCATGACCTGGTACGAGGTATGAAGTATACAAAAACATAGCAGACTCATCCCCATGCTAAACGGCTTCATAAAGTATGATGCTATTCTCAAGCACGGGTAACTACCCGTCGCCCTCCTGTCGTCCGTGGTTTCAACTCCCCATTCATAACCTGCCGCGCTCTCCACGCCGCCCAGTCACTCACAGACCGCGTGTCTTCCTCCTCTCCCTCACCTAGCGGTGGGATCACATCACTTCCCTGAATCCGGTGCATCGTTTCGGTCCGTCGCGGTCGAACAAGATACGCCAGGCTCTGTCGTGCGACACGCGCTTGCTCCCCAGGGGCCGTGACCACCCGGTGCAAAGAGCTACGCAGTATGCCACCCGTCCACTCCACCAGGGTATCACCCACATTGATCAACGCACACCCAGGCTCTGGACGAATATACCGCCAATTTTCAGCCACATTATCCTTGTCAGCCGGCAAAATTTGGAGACCGCCCGAGACGTGGAAGAGCAACGTCAGAGTGCCAATATCAGTATGTCCACCCAGAGTTATCTGGCGATTGTCTCCAACCTCTGCGTCTCCCGTTTGCGGCCAACTCAGAAGTAACCGCAAAGAGGTCTCAGATGGTTGGTCTATAGAGCTCCGGCGAATCAACGTGTCAAGCGGAAGCCCCAGTTGCTGGTCAAGGTTGGCGCAGATGACTGAGATTGCAGCATGAGCATGCTCGAAGAACTCCCGACAGTCGGAACGATGTGCTTCAATGGGGTCTGGATTCTGGCGTGGGGCACTATTCCCGACTATATCGTCCTGGCCTAGATTGTACATCTCCATGCAGTCGAGTTTGCCGTCGTCGGTGCGGAGTTTCCCGGAGCATTTGTATCTTTTTCACACATTAGCAGTGATTTTGGGGTCAGGTGGATGGCAAAAACACCCTAGGAGATCGCGAGGCGGGTTATATGCGTATTTATCCAAGACATGCCGATCTAGACTCAATGTGGTGGTGGTGAGATCCATCATCTTCTCGGCATCTTGGAGCAATTGCTCCCCTGCCCCGGAGTCGGTGAGCTTCAGCAAGAAGAATCCGAACTCCTGACAGGCATTGAACACTTTCTCTGACTCGACGGTACTGTTGTTCTGAAGGTCTTTGAAGGATAGAATGGGGATGTTTGCGACGGGGATGTTAGAGGGGAATGGTGGACATTGGTCGAAGTATATCGGGGTTGGCATGGTGGGTTTTTTTAAAAAGAAAAACGGCGGTGGAGACAAGACATGGTCGAGGTGAGAGAGAATTCCTGTTTAAATACATGGCGAGAGGGGAAGCACAAGGCTGTATAGTTGACAGGATCAACATGACGGGTTCCTATTGGCTATCTCTAAACTTAGAGCTTATGTTGGATGCCATCCTGGGGAATCAGGCACGCCACCTTTTTGCGTCATCAAAAATTAGACTGGGTATTGGCTCATCGCCACTGCACAGACAGTTCCTACAGATTCTGCATACTTATACTGAACCTGGAGAATCATACATAGAAGTCCCACGTGAAGCCGTAGAACGGCCGAGGTCGGGCCGGTATCGATTAGCTTTGGCCGATCTATTGTAAAGGTATCATTCTTGCAAATATGACGCAGACCAAGTACCACGAATCCAAAGTTGCAATAAACTCTCCGAGTAGCAAATGGTAATCTATACTATAAATTGGAAGATGTCCGTATATTGGTTGGCCCTCAGAGGCAGTGGAATACCATTCTATTCGCCTGACTCCTCACACTTTTGTCTACAAGTTTTTTTAGCTTGCGGTGATAATAGATCATTAACATGGCCAAGAATACTATAGACATATACCCACTCAACAGGGACGAAGAAGAATCGAAAAGGTCAAATTCAGCGTCTTTGTCTTATTTCACTCCAGGATAGCTTGCCGCGGCTGATACGTTCTAGGTTAAATCAACAGCATAGGATGTTCCTGAACCTGATCAAGAATAACATTATCGATCCTGCAATTAGTAAAGATAGCTTGAGAGCCGTCGCAGACATTGGTACAGGCACTGGGTAAGTTGCGCTCTCCGTTTATCCTCATTCAATTTATTGATAGAGGTATTTCTTAAAGAATATGGCTAGAAGACGTCGGAAAGTTATTCACCAAAGACTCGATTCCTTATCTACACGGTTTCGACATTTCCGATGATCAATTCCCAGAAAGTTCCGAGATACTGGAATTGTCCGTGCATGATGTTTTGAATGAATTCCCTCCCGAACATATCAACCGATATGATCTTGTTCATGTCCGATTTTTCGTAACCTGCATTCGAGAAGACCAGTACACGCAAGTTGTCAGAAACATGGCTTCTCTCATCAGTAAGCTCCATTTGATTCTCCAGGCCAGACATCTATGAAGTGATACATCAGTTGGCTCTTTTGCAGAACCCGGAGGCTACCTGCAGTGGGAGGAAGGAGACCACAGCAAATCCTTCCGAGCGATTGAAAAAGAGGCACCACGATTGCAAGACGCCGTCAACAGTTTCAGGGGATATTTCGTGTCGGGTGGTTTCAGTCTCTATGCACCTGACAACATTGAGCAGGCATGCAATACTGCTGGTCTTAACCTAATCAATAAATCGTGGTATAGCACGACCACGGCGTCCGCTGAGCAAGTCGAGGAAATTAGGTTCCAGTTTCTTTGCATATTTCAGCAGATTCTGCGAATTTCCTGTCGTGATCGAGGGTCATTTGATACTGAAAGTAATGCTCAAGTCGCAGTCGAACAGCAAATTGACTTGATGAAGGCCTCTTTCGATAAAGGGCTTGTTCCCGATGCGATTTTTTGCTGCATTCTCTATCAGAAGCCTTGAGCCATTAACCAAATCATTAGAGCTAGTTTTTGTATTCTCTTTCGCACAAGGCTCATCGAGAGTGTCAGTGTGCATACCAAGATCATTATAAAGCAGCTAAATACCGCATCGGGCAATGCCCAATCCACCCACTGACTAACCCCTGACTAATCCCGGCGCAACAATTTCACCGAAAAAAAAAGCTCCCCAATTTCTTTCCGCACTTTCCCTTCCAAGCTTTACTTTCTCCCACCATCAGCTTTCCAAGCAAGCAAGCTGGACTCACAATGCCGAGTCGTACCCAAATCCACGACAAGTCAATATAACAAGCATAACACTCAGGTATGCACATGATCTCCCTTCCAACCCCCACAAATCCCCCCTGCAGCTCCAAGGGGAAAAAAACAAGCAATCCAATCAATGAATACCTTCACAACCACACCAATATGATGAGAACTTTTCTTTGAACCGGTATATTAGGAAGAGCCGGAAGAGGTATGTCAGGAACCAGAGTTGTTCACTGTCGTCGATGCTTATAATGGTTCTGCTGAATGGTGTTTTTGGTTTGTGATTGGTATTGGTTGATTGGATTTGCTTGCCGCTTGGGTCTGGATGGGTCTGGATTCGAGTGGTTTTACATATATATGTATATGCTGCCGTCGGTGGTTGATCGGTGATTTGATGTGCTGACGGTTTGATGTTTTAGATCTTGTGTGTAGATGGTTTTGTGCTGGAGGGGTGGGATAGGTTCTCTGGAGAGTTAAGATGAGGTTTAGATGTAGTAATGAAGCAATTGATGGCTCGTTTCATAATTTGATATATTTCTATATCGATTTACATGTACATGTAGCGACACCGATCGTGAACGTAGAACTCCAGGTATAAAACTTTTTGTAACCAAAGAAACCAACACAAAATCTCAACGCCTTTCATATGCATGTATACAGATAGATTTCTTGCCGGCGCAATTAAGCAACGCTGAGGAACTGTCGCTTCTTGCCTGTGCCCGTCTGCCTCTCCTGCTCGTCATAGGCCGCTTCATCAATGTAATCCTTCGTGCTCTGTTCCTGGATCTGCTGGCCGACAAATTGCAGAGCGGACAGGTTGAAGCCCATCTCGTCCTTCTGGCGGGCCAGCACCCGACGCAACTCGGATCGGATACCATCCAGCATCGGCCTCATCATCTTGCTAGCGATGATTTGGCGGTGGTGCGTCTTGAGGATGAAGAAGAGCACACGGCAGGTGAGCGGGATGTTCCACTCACGGCTGGCCCAAATGTTGAGGAACGTGAAGAGAGCGGGAACTTTCGAGAAGGGAAGCACAAGGAGAGCGTCCTGGAGGGCAGCGGCAGGGATCTTCTGCACGACCTTCAGGAGGTACTGCTCTGCCGAGATGTTGTTCAGCGCCATGTACTGGGGATTGCGTACTGGGGGAGCAGCATTTGGTTGCTTGGCCTTGAGGGCTCGCCATTCGCGCATAACCTCCAGGTCTTCCATTCCCAGATCCAACGCTTCCATGATCTTTTCACCGGCCATCAACGTCTCCGATGTTTGTTTGCCGGCATCAACGGCTTCGGCTTTCTCCTCATCCTGTCCGTCCTCGTCTTGTTCGAGGGAAGCCGTCAGGTTGTTATCGTACATCTCTTCAAGTTCCTTCTCCCTCTCTTCTTCCAGGAACAACGGCTCGTCGGTCTGCTCCCAGGTGCGGATGCTCTTGTCATGACTGGCAGTGACGATGAACTCTCCAGAGTGGCTGATTGTCAGGGCCCAGATTTCACCGTGGTGACCGGTCAACTTTTGGATGTGCTCAAACTTGTCGCCGTCCCAGTACTTGATCATTCGGTCCTTACTAGCACTGAAGAAGTTGTGACCATTGCCCTCCTTGTTGTTGGGAACAAAGGCAACCGCCATGACACTGTCCTCGTGGGCCAAGAAGGACTTGTGGCAGTCACCAAAGTCCAAGCCCCAAACACGTGCGGTCTTGTCAGCGGAACAAGTGACGATCAGTTTGCTATCCCAAGAGATATCCATACTAAGGACTGGAAGTTTGTGACCATAGAGGTTAAGGAAGAGTTTGAGGGAGTCGACAAAGAAGACCTTGACCGTGTTGTCGAGGAGCGCAACAGCCAGCAACCGAGCATCGGGCGAGAAGCGAACGTTGAGAATGTCATCCGATACTTTTAGAGTTCTGGTGTGCACCAGCTTGAGTCGCGGTGTCGTTCTCTTGGTACCAGGAATTTCTTCTTGCACAACCTGGAAGTTCCAAAACTTCGCGGATTTGTCGGCACTGCCACTCACCAGAGACTTGCCATCAGGATGGACATGGAGAGACCAAACCGGGCCATCGTGCGCCTTGATCGTGTCCAGAAGAGTCGACGAGGCGATGTCGAAAACCTCAAGGTGGCCATCCTTGTTTCCGACGACAACAATCTTATCACCAGGAAGGAAAGCAGAGCACAGGGCGTATCCACATTCGAGAGTCCGCAGACAGCTCTGGGTCCGGACGTTCCAGATCTTGAGGCTGCCATTGGAAGCAGATGCCAGCATTCGATCATCCGAACTCAAAGCGACAGATCTGATGTCGGTGCGGTGGCCGGGAATGTCAATCGCCAAGTTTCGAGTGTAGTCCGAGTCCTCCTCATCTTTGTTCTTCTTGTTGGCGGTCACAACACTGTAGGCTTCGATCTGGTTGTTTGTGGTCGCAGCCAGAAGTTGCAAGCTGCCACTTGATTTCGTTCGAATCCAGTCAAATGACCGGAGTTTACCTCCAGTTCGGACGATGGTGTGAGGTACGAAGACTTCGGAGACAGGTGCAGAGGAGGCATCCTCAGATTTGTCATTGTCAGCCTCAACAGCAGCTCCGTCCTTGTCAGCCGCACGCTGCGCTTCCTTCTCCTTTCTCCTCTTGCGCTTTCTTGCTAGGCTCTTTTGCACCTCGGTCTGTGAGCGAATGCGCCAAATCTCGACTGCTTTCTCCGAGCCGTGAATTCCGATGTAGTCCGCTCGGGGGTGAAAGCTGATGCCAATTGTGCGGTCCTTTCCATTACGGTAAAATGTTCCTCTATCCGTCAGGATCTTTTCTCCCTCCGAGCCGACTTTTTCTTTGGATATCTGGATCATGGCGCTTTCATCGATCGACCAAGCCTTCAATTCTCCATCATTTCCTGCCGTGATGCAGCCACTCTGGTCGGGTGAAAGACCCAGGCTCCAGCACTCTCCATTGGATTGTGCCACATGCGTTTCAATACAATGTTGCGCAGCCAAGTCCCAGACTTTGATCAGCGCATCTTTTCCGGTCGTCAATAGGAAACCCGCATGCTCACTGAGACCAGCGGCATTGAGCAGTTCAATGGATGGGGTGAGGAAATGAAGCGAAGTAATCTGATCAGTGTGTCCACGCAACTTGAAAAGTCCTACTTCCGCGATCAAGTCCCACAAAATGATGTCTGTGTCTTTCGAACCACTTGCAAGACGGACGCCGGTGCTATCGAAGGCGAGTTGGGTGATGGCTGTCTTGTGGCCATTGAACGAAATAATCACCGTCTCGGTCCGCGAATCCCAGATACGAATGGTACCATCCTCATAACTGTATCACAACAAAACGTTTAGTGTCAGCATGGTAGCATGCAAGGCTGCTACAGCGGCGGGAACGACTTACCCGACCGCAAAAATATCCTCATCCGTCTTGCTTTGCGTGATTACTGTCACCTGGGCCTTGCAGGATGTATCGCGCCATCTGCCCAGTAGTTCACCCTTTTTGATGTCCCAGCAGAGAACCTCCTCACTTGCGCCCACGAAAACTCGTCCGGAGCCTGTCCGACGTGCAGAACCCGCGAGTTCATCGTCCCGGGCCCAGATCGCATTCGACGAGGCGGACGCGACGAGCCCGAAAGTCTTCGAATGCTCGAATTTTCTTTGACAGTCAGTACACGGGGGCCATCCGAAGGAATCCACTCAATCCTTGATTGAATTACTCACAGATATGTCTTCACCATCGTTGGGTGTTTGCGTCCTGAAAAAAATTTGGGAGCTCGGAGAATGAATGCTATCGATAGGCGCAAATGGCGGCGGCGGCTACGGAGGGCGATAGCGACCACTGCGGGCCTCCCCCACCGCCTGCCGTTCCCCAAACCCCCATCAACGTAACTCCCATCGTGGCAGTGACCCTCGTGGGATTGAAAGCCAGAAGTGAAGAAAAGAAAATCGCAGGCAGAGAAACCGACCGCTCACTGATTGTCATTGGACCCGCTCGTCAAAATGCTTTTGCTAGACTACCATAACGTTCTCATCCACTCCCTCCTAACGGAGCGGTTCTCTGGGTACAGCTTCCCCCCTCCCCGCCTCCTCCGGTATATGCCAGGCTACCAGCTAACAGCTCCGTTGATACCCCCTACAGAGCCCCGCCCGTGTCAATCGATCAAATCGTCTCCGACTTTGATGGAGTGACCTTTCATCTGTCCACGCATGAATCCAAAACCAAGATCCTCATTTCCATCAACGTGAAATGCTTCCGAGAGCTCGTTCAGTACGGTGCCCAGGAGGTGCTGGAAAGGGAATACGGCCCCTATATCGTTACCCCGGAGCCTGGCTATGACTTCTCGATTCTCATCGATTTGGAGAACCTTCCGGCCGAGCAAGATGCGAAGGATGAACTCGTCATGCGTCTGGCGCTGATGAAGCGGAACGCCATGGCCGCCCCATTCGAGAGAGCTTTCGATGAGTTCGCCAAGCTATCAGAAGAAGCGTCGAGATACACATCCGAGACAGCACCCCAGGGAGTCCAGGAGGGAGGAGAGGTTATGGCAATTCATTATCGAGAGGAGGAGGCCATCTACATCAAGGCCAGCCATGATCGTGTCACGGTGATCTTCAGCACCGTCTTCCGTGAGGAGACAGATCGCATCTTTGGCAAGGTCTTCCTGCAGGAATTTGTGGATGCTCGACGCCGTGTCCTGACCTTGCAAAACGCCCCTCAAGTGCTCTTCCGGAACGACCCTCCCCTGGAGTTGGCTGGAGTTCCAGGCCTCCAGAACGGCAACGACGGCAAGATCAGCTATGTCACCTTTGGTAATCATTCGCCGTTATGCGTCTCCCAGACTTTGCAGTCACTAACTGCTCATAGTCCTGTTCCCTCGTCATCTGACACCCCAGCGGCGGTATGAGAGCATCTCTCACATCCAGATCTTCCGGGATTACTTCCATTACCACATCAAAGCCTCCAAGGTAGATTTCCATAGTCGCAAGGACCAGGTCAATTGCTTACTTACTCCCCAGGCATACATTCACACTAGAATGCGCAAGAGGACCGCAGACTTCCTCCAAGGTAAGAGGAAAGCTCTAAGACGAGGTATCCCCTTCACTAATAAACGACAGTCCTCAACCGCGCCCGGCCCGAGAACGAGGAGCGAGAGCGGAAGACGGCCAGTGGCCGTACTTTCAGGGTTCAGGGATAAAGAGCTGGCTCAAGAATATAATCTTTGTAAATTGCGGGCGAGGGAAAGCATACGTACATGCATAGGTCGATTTTCTGCTTTAAGATGTATAGGTTGTTGAGCACCACAAGTATTTTCTTTTTCTTTCTCCTCCCCTACTTACGTACCTTGTACTGCTTAGAACGCATGACAGCTGCATGTGGCTAGAAGTAGTAGTGCAGCTTCCTTGCTTGGTTATGGATCTCTGCCATAAGTACGGAGTATCTACTTCTCGCTCTATCAACCCCTACCATCCCTGTCAGTGCTTGACCACCTTCGACGGAGCAAAGGTACGGTACGGAATGGATGCTTTTTCTCAAAGCATCCTTAATAACTGTTTTCCTGTTTCAACGGCTTTCTCTCGAGCCATGTCCTGGTTAGCCTACCTATCTACTGCCCCCCAACCCCCTACCTGCACGTTTAGCACACTGGCGTGGGTCTAGCCACGACGCTACTACGCTAATGGAGGAGGACGCACTGGCTCGAAATCGAGCCTCAGGTCGGCCGAAGCAGTCCGACCTGTTCCCGTGGCGGTCTTCTAGCTGCAGCCACATTCTCAGCCCGACAAGAAAGGAACCGGATGACCAGATTTAAGCGTGTGAACCATCCGAACCGGCCTATCAAAGCACCTGATCGTCACAGATGATTCGAATCACCCGAACGACGGCGTACAATTGGGCAATGAATCCCAGGGGACCGGTTCGGTGTCACACATTGACTGCAAGGGAATTCTCCTGGTATTGATTGCTTGTTGAGATTCCGTGGGGGTGTCGCTGCTTAGCCAGCCTCGATCGGACAAACGGGGGGGTTGTGTTCCCAGCTTTGACAGTTGAGCTGATGTCCACTGACTCCATCCCACGAGCGCCGCCGAAGTCTCCACCATCTCTGATTCGACATTGCTATCCACCCTGGCTGGCTGAGGGGGAATCTGCGGCGACCATCCCAGCCTACTGTACTCCGTACGGTGTGCATCATACGGGGTACAGGTCGGATAACCGCTTGATGCAACCTTGGTGCGATTGCCGCATAATTTCTTTTGTGATCCGACACCAGGGGTTCAGGCTGCATTGGCGTCTCCATAAAATGCGCAGTGACCAAGAAGGGGCAAAACCGACCCCGATTCATGCGAAATCTGTAGATGTCAGGCCTCCTAGTCTATTCTAGGCAGTAGGCACGTACTCAGTGGGGAGGACATTTGTAGGACGGAGTGCTAGACACCCGTTTCTGCGTAGCGGTGCAGCGGGTGTGTCTTAGTACGCCATAGTTGATTAGTTGGTCCAACCTGCCCCGACAAATACCACCACGGTACGTGACAGGAGCAAACAATTGGGATGCAAACGGAGTACCGAGTAGGCATGGGTACCATGGGATTTGATTTGTGCACTCAACAGCATACTGCCTTGGCCGATGGTGTGTTGGAAAAGATGGCGGTCATTCGCCGTGATCATGCCAGGTCAGATGTCTGTTTATTTCTTTCCACCCGACTAAAAGCGTCAGCAATGATCGAAGCCCGAGTAAACCCTTATGTTGTTTTTATTTTTATTTTCCCATTTTCTAACAATTTATCTCCCTTACCGCATTTCGAAGCCAGCCCCTCCTTCTCATGGCGTTTTACTTTCTTTGATGATGAGCTATTTCCGAAATCTTCAATATGGGACCCTCTCGCGCCGCTTTGTTCCAATGAGAATGCGACAGCCCCCCAGGCTACAGGAACAGTCGCAACGGTGAGAGCTACTAAGTGCTAAAAGAATCGGGGGACCCCGCCTGCAAGCTACTACTTACCTACCCCTGCGAGGCGGCGCAGCTCAGCCCTTCTGGCCCTCCCTACCCTGCATGCTATATATCGTAGCTTCTTTGTTCTCGTGCGGAAAGTATGCGTGGCTCGCCCATCTCTCTGCCACGGTCCTGGTCTGCCATCCATCATTGCGCTGCTGCTTCTTGTTGGTCGTCTTTTTGCTCATCTGCCTCCCCCAACATCTCCTTCAGCTAGTCGTCAGTTCAGACACCGATGATTGATTCCAGAGAGTAACGGTACCTGCTTCAGTTCATTTTGACGAGTTCTTCCCGGACTTGTACCTCTACCAGCTTGTTGTAGTTAACTCTCGCTTCTGTTCTGGGCTGGTCATGTCTCTGCGCGAACCATAATTTATTTGCGTGGGAACGGCGTGGCGACTAGGCAGCGCTCGAAAGACGAGCGATTATTTACTGGCGGTTGGAAATCCCTCTGGAATGATTTGAAACATCCAGCCAAATCTACACGATGTCCGACAAGATCAGCCTACTACCTTTGGAGCTTATCCTTCATATACTCTCCTACCTTCCTTTCGAGTCATTGCTTGCCTTTGGCGAGACGTCTCGTGCCAACTATGAGTCTCATACCCTCTGTCTCAGCTGCTTACGGCTAGGGGTCTTTGAGAAGCGCATTCATTCCGTGATATCTTTGCTCCAGGCTGGCTGGACCACGCCCGATCAAATGGCTCAGATCGCCAGACTCGACAAACGAGAGAATGACTATACCATATCAATTGTTCAACCTGCAATAAATCGCCTGGTTAGCGATGCAGCCGGCAAGCCTCTACTGAAAATCAGAGACTCAAAAAGACAGGGCCCTGTACTACTGGAGAAATCCCGGACGATGGAGCAGATGATCCGGGAACAAAACAAGATCTTTGCTCAAGTGGTGACTCGGTATGGCCGGGGGCTGAGGAAGCTGGAGTTTATGGCATATGATCTTGACAGCGAGGGCGCCATGGCGCTAGCTGCTGGTTGCCAAAACATCCTGCATCATCTAGCGTTGCGCTTCGAGCATCCACATATTCGAGAAGGCCCGATCAGACCAAGTACTTGGCAGAACCCTGCACCAGGGAGCACGGCGTGGAATTTCTTGATTGGTATAGGACGATATCAACAGCTCGGTCTTTGCGGCCTGCAAACTCTGATTCTGGAGCGGACAGGAATCACTCCGTGGCAGTTGACGATGCTGGTGAAGAAGAACCCGAAGTTAACTGTCCTCAAGCTGAGGACGTGTCGCGGTGCTCACCCCGAGTTTCTGAACTGGTTAGGCGGCATTGCGCAGGACCCTGATGAGCCAGCAACAGAGGGGAATGCTCTAGCTCCTGGTCGAAAGCTGAAAGTGCTCTGGTTGGAAAACTGCCATGAAGTACTAGCCCATCCTGTTGAAGATTATGAAAAGCTACCTGGCCGACATTGCGACTTTGGTCTTGAATGGGTTAGAGGTCTCACAAGCTTGCAGGTAAGTTGGTTGAGTCTCATGCTTTTGTGGCACCTACGGCAACCAACTAACAGGTAAATATTGACAGTCTCTCTCTTTCTGCGAGAGTTCGAATCTTCCCCCTGAATACGTTGACCGAGCAAATAGAATGCTTTGGAAAATACCAGAGGTCATCCCCCCATACTCTTGCCATGGGGATAAGGCTCCCATTGAAGTTGACCCGGAACTTCTGTAGCTTGCAGTCATTGATTGTTTTTTCTTTGTTTGTTTGTTTGTTTGTTTTTTGTTGTGTGCTGCATTTGTGTGGT
This sequence comes from Aspergillus sclerotioniger CBS 115572, assembly GCF_003184525.1. Lineage (NCBI taxonomy): Eukaryota > Fungi > Ascomycota > Eurotiomycetes > Eurotiales > Aspergillaceae > Aspergillus > Aspergillus sclerotioniger. The sequence continues at coordinate 418,940 of NW_020291021.1, forward strand.
GCATTGGGGTGGTATATCTGTGCCTTTTTTTCTTGTTGCCTCACTATGTTTCTAATAGACTATCTATGCTATGCATTATCGTCATTTTCATCATCATGTCTGTGCCGGAAATATTGGTCACTTCAGGGTGATTTCTACATGTAATTGGAGCCAATAGTGTGGTGTTAGTAGACATGAAGTGTTGAATCATTTTTGTGTATCATGTCACACCAGATCTACAAGACCCGTTGGTTATGTACATAAGAGCCTGGCATATTCCACACTACCCCAGGATTTCACTGACTGGGTGACTGAGGGAGCCCCAAACAAGAGGGCCAAGAGAGTAATAGATGACATTGACATCGATTACAGAAGAAAATGTCAAGTTTCCGTCCCAGCAGTGATATCTGGATATTATGTGAGTAACAAGACTGACTGTGCAGCAGGTACAAGTCTACTAACAAATTGTAGACTGGCAAGCACCTTCTCGTTTTCTTCCCCTGAACCTTGGATGCAACCAAGCAACATACCGCCCACCTTTATGCCATTCACTCTTAATATGACCATTCACTGTCTCCCTAAACAGTTAACTACAGGTGTCAGTATAAGTCTATTGGCTCTTCCCATGACAAACACTTTTTGTTCGTCCCTTCACCTTTTCATTCGTCGGCGCCCTCTCCACTCATACTGAGCTTGAGACCCGCCGAGCGGAGACATCCAAAGGATCACATTGCAAAGTAAACAGAATGACTCCAAGCCACAGATCTGCTTCTCAGTTGTGGGCTATTGCTCGCCGCAAGCTCTTTTCCAGGCGTGGGTCCTATGATCAAGATTATGACTCCCAACACCGATCTTCTGGCTCTGCAGACACTTCTTCTCTCAGTGAGCACACCGACGGATTTTACAAATACTCGCAGGAAGTTCTTGAGAAAAGTGATATGGTCTACAGAAAGGTGATCGAAAACATGGGAATTCGTTCTTCAGATAGCACCGAGGCGTCTTATGCGTCTGCTGTATGTTGAGTCTGCCTCTTGTCACGTTGCTTACCTCTCACGAAACTGGTAACTGATGAAAATGACAGTCGATGGTTCCTATCGGACGGCCCAGTCTTCCCTACACCATTGGTTCCCCTGAATGGAATACCACCTACGGTACTGTCAAGTATTTGGACCACGTCTGTGATGATGATGATACCTCGGCCTGGCGTAACAGCGTCCTGTTCGTGTATACCAGAGTGTACGCTGTTGCCAAAGTGGTTTTCATGGCTTTCCTCCATTATGGACTTGATGTAAGTAAAGATACTTCATGGCTTCGGACACAGTGAGACAAGCGCTAACTGTTTGGCATATCTGATCTTAGTTGGATGACATTCCTGATGGCTTGATGACCTGCATCAGAAATGCAGAGGAGGCTGTCACCTCCGACAGGATCACCGATCTGGTCAATAGCATCGAGAACCTGTACCATGCCCTCTATGCGAGGCTGATTATGGAACTTGCCAATGTTGATTTGTGCTCCTGCTTCAATTTCGGGGTTGCGCGTGTCTCTTCGCATAACAATTTTATACTCCCGGAGCCACGTCACTTGTTCAACATCTTCCTGGCTTGCAAGGGGTTTCTCGACAGTCCGACTGTCTGCACTGCCTTTAATCGAAAGGTTGTCGAAGACTACCAGAGTGGGTTCATCCGTCGCTCTTTGCAGAATCTCCTTGACGTCGGATTTGATCTTGATGATCTCATCGGGTTCCGTCGCTTTGTCCTTCCTATTGTTGACAACCGCGAGTCTCCGTTCCGCAAAAAATGGAGTGGAAGTGGCCTGGTGTATCAGTTGCCGCCCGCGGAGCTTCTTGCCATTCAGGCCGAGAGATACATGGCTTTCACTCCGAGGGAGACGCACCGCCTCTTGATTCCCGACCAGATCCTCCCCTTCGTTGAGCGGCACACCATCGACCCGGAACGCTTGGAGAGAGAATTCATTCAGGACCACCGCCAGGCTGCACTCGCCATGCTCGAAGGCAAGACTCTGGGAGATCTTCGAAATGAGAATACCATGTCCCGGATGATGAATTACGTCAAAGAAAGAAAGTGCATTTGCCAATCTGCCTGCAGTTGTAGCATGATTTGCACTCGGGAGCCGGAGAGACCTTGCCCCTGTGCAGAGTGGAGAATGACCATGATGCTTGCGCAGAGTCGCTCTGGCCAGGGCCCTCTGGGTCTCCGTGATCGATGCACCGTCCTATCAAAGGCTGTGTTTCTAGAGATTGCTTCCTTCCGGGACGATGTTGATACGTTCGAGATCGCAGCGGCCTTGGACCGAGCTTTCATGCTCTTTGCTGACGAGATCCAGAAGAAACCGGTCGCTGAGGCCTAGATAGACAGCAATGCTTGCAAGACTGGTGTTACGGCATGGGAGTTAAGGAGGCTTTGGGAATTGCTTTTTTTTTCGCTCGGGTTTCGTTGGGTTTCTTTTCTTACCTCTGACGAAGTGAGATTTTACGTTACGTGCATTAACTATGTTGGGACTCCGGGATTCGAGGGGGAATATTGAGTCTATCGATGGGGGGCTTGCACGGTTATGGTGATGGTACATGACTTTATGAATTTATGAAATAATGATGAAATATTTATGTCTTGCACAGTGGGTCGATATCGTTGACCTAGTGTTTCTCAGCGCTAGCATCCTTGAAAATCCATATTGAGGGAGGTGGATCATTGCCCTGGGAATATCTAGTAAGTAGCACACCCATCTAGTCCCTGATATATCTAGGTAGGTTGATAGTAGCAAAGTTGAGACATCAACAGAGATGAGGCCGTTGAGCCAGACCAAGTCAGGTGGGGCGCAGGTGACTCGGGATGGGCCAACCAACCGCGCGGCGGAGGAAGAGGAGCAGGCCGTGGTTCGCAGCCGGGCAAGATTTTCTGGCGTTGCCAAAATCCAGTCTGAGTGACCGACTCTCCTGGCCTGGGACCGGCACAGCATCTCTGGGAAACTTTTAGCGGGCATGGTGCCCAAGATCGTTGCTAGCCCGACTGGTTTAATACTCTCTGCCCTCGCTTCCTCGCCCTGTTGCCAGCCTGTCAGGCTCAGCCCGCCGGTAATTAGACGCAGCCCACTGTGGAGCGCTCATTCCGGGGCCCCCAGGACCTGGGTGCGACGATATCGCGCCGTCTGGCCTTCCTACGGCATCACCACCCCGATCCCGCATCCTAACCCACAGTTCCCCATCTCCCGATCGCCCTTCTGCTTTCAGACGGGCTATGCCCTCTGCGCCAAACGGCCCTCGCGCCCCTTCCCCCCACCGTTCCTGTCTCCGCCATCCTCCTCCTTTTCCGATCCGCTGACCACCCACTACCTCAGTCAGGATAAGAGATTATCCGTCCGGGGGGATCTGGTCCGCGGCCTGAACAACGGCGACGATGCCGTTCTAGTGGCGGAGAATTACCTCGCCGTCAATGATGGCGTTGGGGCGTGGGCAACCCGGCCGCGAGGCCATGCCGCGTATGTGTTTGCCTGATTCCGCCCTCCCGCCCTTTCTCTTCCTCCCCTGCTGACTGTTTGCCTTCTTCGTCTCGTTCCAGCCTGTGGTCTAGACTTCTTCTCCATTTCTGGGCGCTGGAAATTGAGCGAGATCCCAATGGACACTCCGAGTTAGATCCCATCGGCTATCTGCAACGAGCCTACGAAGAAACAATCCGAGCCACGACCTCCCCGGGTGAATGGTTCGGGACCACCACGTCCGTCACAGCTTTGTTACATTGGAAGCACGACGATACGGGACATGTACGACCGTTGCTATATATAACCAATCTGGGAGACTGCAAGGTCTTTGTCATCCGCCCCAGAGAGAAGAAGATCCTCTTCCGGACCCAGGAACAATGGCATTGGTTCGACTGCCCTATGCAACTGGGCACAAACAGCGTCGATACACCCCGGAAGGATGCAGTGCTCTCCCTCATTGACGTGCAAGAGGATGACCTCGTGGTGGCCGTGTCGGACGGCATCCTGGATAACCTCTGGGAGCATGAGATTCTGACTGTCATCTTGGAGAGCCTGGAGAAGTGGGACCAAGGACGGCATGACGATAAGGACATGGACTGGGCGCCACCAGCTGTGTTGGCTGACGAGCAAATGGTATTCGTGGCCAGGGAGCTACTCAAATCTGCTTTGGCCATTGCTCAGGATCCCTTTGCGGAGAGTCCGTACATGGAGAAGGCGGTTGATGAGGGCCTGGCTATGCAGGGTGGTAAGTTATCTGCATGGCTGTTGAATGCAATTGGCTAACCTTGGGGCAGGGAAAATGGACGACATCAGCGTCGTGGTCGGCTGTTGCAAGAAGAAGGACCATTAGACCCGGCGTTATCCAGGCACCATTCACCGATTACGATCTTTATCATAAAAGCCAGGACCAGGGTTTCAGGGCCCATGCTCCTCACGGAGCTAAATTGCATAACTGGCCAGTCGATGTGGACCTTCGGCACGCTTCCTGCATCACAGGAAAAACGGGAAAGCAGCTTGTCTGAAATACCGGGCTCCTGAATCAGTCTCAGGTCGGCCATCAGACAAGTAGTTGGTGGCATTGCATAGCCCCAACATATGCATCACATGGGTGACGCATATATTGCATGCTGGAACCCTTGATCCGACTTTAGGGCCGGTTCGGCGGGGAGAGCGACAGCGTTCATGGCACTATTCCTGTAATTCGATCTATATATAATTTTACTAGCATAGCGAGATAGACCACTGCTTATCGGAGACATTTCATTCCATCCCATTGCCTAGCCGTCCACACTCAGCATCAATTAGGGGGCAAAATCAAATACAGTGGAATGCACACACAACTCCCACAACTCTCATACACACCTTCTATACAACCTTCATATCTTAGATATATGAACATGGAAAGGGCAAAAAATCAAAAAGACAAAAATGATTTGCCCTCACACGGGATCGAACCGTGGACCTCATCATTACTAGTGATGCGCTCTACCACTGAGCCATAAGGGCTTCTTGTTAAATCTCGACTCCGTTTTTGACTTCATAATGCGAGTCTCAGTGCCCCTCGCACAGACCACATCCCGAGCTCTTCGTCCGCCCGGCAAAAAACGAGGGCCGCAGAAAAAAAGTCCAAGACACCTCCCCCCCATCAGCGAAACATCTCATAACCTCAGTTCCCCCGAGATATTTCTCATCACCCCCCTTAACCGACCGGACATTCAAAATGAGGGCCAAGCGATCCAAGAAGTACCGCAAGCTCATGCACCAGTATGAGCTTACGTTCGGATTCCGCGAGCCATATCAGGTCCTAGGTATGCAACCATACTCACTTCCATACTACCTCGTCGGCGGTAAATACTAACCATGCTCATGAACCAGTGGACTCCAACTTCCTCCGCGCCGTCCACAACTTCAAAATGGAACTGATTCCTGCCTTGGAGCGCACCCTTCAAGGAAAACCCAAGCCGCGTATGTCTTACCCACCCCCGGGATCCCAATCGCTCAACCCATAACGAATTACCCAACTAATAAAATGAACCAAACAACAGTCCTCACCAAATGCTCCCTCGCCGCCATCATGGCCTCCCAACCCATCAATCCACGAACCAACAACCCCTACCGCCCCGACCACCTTCCCCCGCCCACCATCCTCCCGCTCCGCCACTGCTCGCACAACGCCGACTCTTCGCCCATTGACGAAGTCGCCTGTCTGCTCTCCTTACTTTCTCCCTCTACCGACACGAAAAAGAACAAGGAGCACTATATCCTCGCAACGGCGGATCCCCACCCCGCCGAGAAGAAGGATAAGGCTGCGGAGTCTTCGGCCGCGGGGCGGAAGCGCAAGCGCGATGTGGAGGATAAGGCTGAGGCTGCGCTGCGGAAGGCGAGGGATTTGCGCCGCCAGGCGCGGTCCATTCCCGGTGTGCCGATCATCTATGTGAAGCGGTCGGTCATGGTGTTGGAGCCTATGAGTGACCCGTCGGATGCAATTCGCGAGGGCGTGGAGCAGGGCAAGTTCCGGGTTGGGCTGACTGACAAGGCGACGAAGACGGAGCGTGCTGCTGCTGCTGCGGGCGGCGCTGCGGAGGGGGAGAAAAAGAAGAAAAAGGACCTGAAGAAGGCGAAGGCACCGAATCCGTTGAGTATGAAGAAGCCGAAGAAGAGGGTGCAGGAGCCTGGGGTGAAGGCGGGGAAGCCGAAGAGGGAGGAGAATGAGGAGAAGCCGACTGAGAAGGAGGCGGAGGGAGACGGAGATGGAGAGGCGGCACCGAAAGCGAAGCGCAGACGTCGTCATCATAATCGCCGCGCGAAGCCGGATGGAGATGGGGAGGGTGCTGAGGCGCCGGCCGATGTCATGGATGATTGATTGATTGATTGACTGCTTGCTTCGCTAGGGTTTTATTCTGTTTGATTTGTTGGCTCGACATGTCATGGTACGGCGTTCGGCGGATCGATATAAAAGTGTCCATATATGAACTGTGTATAGGTAGTTACTCTGATATCGATAGAACGATATTCCAACATTCAGCACCACATCCAAGGACAGTAGCATGTATATCAGAACACATCGAGCGTCACATTGTACAGTCTCACCGCAACTGAAAGAACAGAGTGAGACAAGAAAGTAATATATACCCTATCAAAGACAAAGTAAAGAATAGAGATTCCCCGCCAAACGCCAATCCCACATGCACCCGATCAATCAATCATACATAATCCTACAGTGTACATCCATCACCCTTCTTCCCCTCCCCCACACCTCCCCAGCACCCACGATAAAACACATTTTATTTCTCCGCCGCAGCAGAAGCAGTCGCAGCCGGAACCCCCTGCTCCAATGCCCTCTCATCCGCCCAAATCTTCTCAATCTTCTTCCGGTTCTCCCTCGCCTGATCGCGATTCCGCTTTGCGCGCTGATACCGCTCGGCCGCCAGACACTTGTTCACATCGCGCTTGATATCATTGCAGTTTCCGAGGGCTTTGTGGAGGAAACCCCGCGCGTGGCATTCGTCCAGGGCGGTCATGATTTCTTCGCAGTCTAGAGGGGTTGCGTTGTTAGCTCTTAAGAGGTCTGTGAGTGGTTGTTTATGGGAACGTACTTGCGTTGTAAGGGGTGTGGAGATGGGAATGCATCTTGACAAAAATATAACAATCGATATGTAGCTTTGAGTATAGTAGAGAGGGTCAATTAATGTCTTTTCAATGCTATTCAGATCATCTGATCACATCACTTATTGGTCACTACTAGTAAGAGAGATGATGGAAGAAAATCATTCCGAGCAAATGCCGGGGGAGCAGTCAGCAGGCGGTGAGGACTTATCGGACGGGTGTGATTCTGCCGGGCGGGGAAAGAAAATCAACCACAAGGGCAAAAAAAAAAAAAAAAAAAAAGACAGCACCGGATTTGTTCTTCAATCTATTATTTTTTTGTGTTCGACAGGCCTAGGTGTGACGGGCTGTTGATCGTTCATTCTTCTGATTTTTGGACAGTGAGGGATTGTCATTTCGAGTTTGCTGCCGTCTGACTAAACTGCGGAGGAGGGGATTTTTTTTCTTCTCTTGAAGTACCGCTTCTGAATTTACGATTTCTTTTTCTTTCTTTTTTCCCTTAACGGCTTGAGTCACGATGTCTATGATTACCACTTCCGCTTGGGTGCGGCGCGGAGTCGCTGCCCAGTTTCCGACTAAATATGAGATCAATGAGGAGGAGATGGATCGCATATCGAAGATGGCGAGGATGCAGCTTGAGGATGCGCAGGGGGATTTGAAGGCCGCTCAGGATGAGGCTATGGAGGAGGATGGTGATGATAAGAAGGAGGGTGGGGATGATGCTATGGAGGATGATGAGAAGGATGAGAAGAAGAAGGATGGGGCTACGGAGTAAGTTGTTGGATTGGATTGGATTGGGTTGGAGCTTTTGCTGACGATCTATGAAGTGATGACGACCTGAAGGAATACGATCTGGATCACTATGACAGCGACGAGGTCGATGAGGACGGCGAAAAGATCACCATGTTCGGCAATGTCAAGTCGCTTGCTTATCATCAGCCTAACGAGGAGGACCCGTACCTGGTTATGCCGCCGGAGGAGGAGGATGAGGAGAGAGAGGAGTTGCAGATCATGCCCACGGATAACTTGCTGCTGGCGGGTAAGGTGGAGGATGAGGTTGCTCATCTGGAGGTTTATGTCTACGAGGATGCGGCCGACAATCTCTATGTGCACCACGATATCATGCTGCCGGGAATTCCCTTGGCGCTGGAGTGGTTGGATATCCCCGTTGGCAAGGCCGCCGAGGGTCGCACTACTGGCAACTTTGTCGCTGTCGGAACTATGGAGCCCGATATTGAGATCTGGGACCTCGACGTCGTTGACTGCATGTACCCCAATGCTATTCTGGGTCAGGGTGGCGCTGATGCGGAGAACGGCCCGAAGAAGTCCAAGAAGAAGAAGGTCAAGGCCAACGATGAATACCACATTGATTCGATCCTCGCACTGGCCGCTAACCGGCAGCACCGCAACCTGCTGGCCTCCGGTTCTGCCGATCGCACGGTGAAGCTCTGGGATCTCCAGACTACCAAGTGCGCCAAGTCTTACTCTCACCATACCGACAAGGTGTGTGCGCTGGAGTGGCACCCCACGGAATCGACCGTCCTGCTGAGCGGTAGTTACGACCGGACTGTGGTGGCGGCTGACATGAGAGCCCCCGACTCCAAGGCCCGCTGGGGTGTGGATGCGGATGTCGAGAACGTGCGCTGGGACGTGCACGACCCTAACTTCTTCTACGTGACCACCGACGCCGGTATGGTCTACCGCTACGATATCCGTAATGTCCCTGCATCGCCCAAGCAGTCCAAGCCCGTGTGGTCTCTGCAGGCTCACGACTCGTCGGTGTCGTCGTTCGATATCAACTCGGTCGTCCCTGGCTTCCTGGTGACCGGATCGACGGACAAGTCCGTGAAGCTGTGGAACGTCGAGAACAACAAGCCTAGCATGGTTGTCTCCCGCAAGATGGAGGTCGGCAAGATCTTCTCGACCACCTTTGCCCCGGATGCCGATGTGAGCTTCCGCCTGGCCGTGGCCGGCAGCAAGGGCGTGGTCCAGATCTGGATACCTCTACCAACGGGGCCGTGCGCCGGGCGTTCGTGTCGCGGGTGCCGTCCCTGGAGGGCGAGGTGCAGGAGCGCCTGGTGGGTATTCAGCCCGACCAAGATGAGTCTGATGAGGAGGATGGCGCTCCGGAGGTTGGAGCCGCGCAAGGTGCGGATGGCTGGGAGTCGATGGATGAGGATTGAGGAGGGGACCGATGACGCTCGGACAATTCAAGGAAAAGACGAATTCGACTGTAATGACTGCATCCGTCTGAAAAGTGTGTTCGAACTACGGAGTTCTAGTATAGATAGTTCTGTTGCTCTGCAATGAAAACGTTGAGATACCCATGACGAGGATGCGAACGGGCGCCGATCCCGAGCGATGAATAAGCCGAGTCAAGATGAAGCAAGCAAATGATCGGCCGGCAGGCTACCCAAAGTAGACATCATCTGATGCGGTCTCGAATACCAATCACATGCCGAGGCCGGACTGCCGAAGGCGGCTTGGCAG